>NC_083096.1:105311081-105633997 GCF_949774975.1 Lagenorhynchus albirostris | reverse complement strand
GTTTTCCTTTGTAAAATACAGAGAAAAGCACAATTTTCTAAGATGTAGACAAATTCAATCATAAAGAAAGTTACCACTTATACGGCAAACTTTAAGTGAGCTAACAGGATGAATTTCATATTTTTTTTAAAACAAGAAAAGTAATATATTGTAGTATAATATTTATCTCATAGGTGTTCTTGAACTTAATCCATGATGAAATCTAGGGATATTTTAATAACATGTGATTGATTTTTGGATTAAGAAAAGATATGTTAAATGTTAAGCATTTCACTTCCACCTAGCAGGATAGAGGATCCCTGAGGCTGGATTTTAAACTCTTTAGTTCACTTCTGTATCCTCAACACCTTGAACAGTGGCTCATATGTAGGAAGCACTTAAGTACTTGCTCAGTTAGTGAATAAAAGAGGGATGAAAAATGGTTCTTTATGACATGCTGTCAGAAATCCTATTTCAGATTGCCTGATGTTTAGAAATTGTTATCCTTCCACTTCTAGGCATTCTCTCCAATCTTTAAATGGTCTGTTAGGCTACAGTGTCTACGTCTCTGTAAACCTAGTAACACAGGTGAGATTTGTTGAAGTACTGTTTTTTTTTAAATAAACTTTTGTAGGTACAAATTATAGTGCAATTTTAACAAGAAACAAAGATTTGAGGCTTTGACTCTACAAAGTCAAAATAACTAATTAAAAAATATACTTTTAGGGACTTGCCTGGCAGTCCAGTGGTTAAGACTCCACGCTTCCAATGCAGGGGGCACAGGTTCGATCCCGATCCCTGGTCCGGGAGCTAAGATCCCACATGCCCCACGGCACGACCAAAAAAAAAAAAAACAAATGGCATTACCTTATCTCAATCAAATGCTTTGACTTGTAGCTCTACTAAATGCCTTCTTGTTTGGGCAGTACATTAAAACTACCTTAGTTATGCCTATTTTGAGACTGTTAACCCAAGAATTCTATTTTGTTTGAGATAAACAAGATGTCTTGTCATCCAGAAGACAAGACATCTTGTTTTTCTGTTCAGGCAATTACGGATAGGTAGCCTGCTATCTATCCTCCAAATACTTTAAATATGCCCCAAACAATGAGATCTATGAAACTGGAATGAATCTTTAAAAAATATGAATAATAAAGATAATTATGATAATAGATTCTGTTGAGTACGTTTTCAATATTTTCTCATGCACACTTTTATTTTTTAAAGTACTCTACTAAAAACACACACTTGAAGTATCAAAAAATATCAATTGAGACAAAAAATAAGCACTTTCATTTATTTGCCTTTTTACATCCACAAATACATAGAAAATACAGCATCCACATACAGAATTTTTTAGAGGAACGAAATATGTTCGCAGTGGAATGTCTCTGATGTTTACGTTAAAATGAATGCAGATACCAATCTCTCAAACGTTCTCAAGACTTCCTTTATGTCCTAGACAAAGAAGAATCGTCTGATTTAATATTTAGTTTGTTCATTAATCATCACAGTTCTGCATTAAAAAAAAAAAAGCCCAATATATTTTACAAGGTAAGAACTGCTCATTCCTTGTTTACTTAAAATACAGTAGAAACAAGCACGAACAAATCATAGGAAATACATTTTAGTGATCAAAATATGAAAGATTAAAAACATACTCTGGCTACATTAATAAAACTTTCAAAGGGATTGCAACCAATTCTGTCAAAGCCTCAGACGTTCCTGTTTTGGCAGTTAAAAGAGAAGAACATGAAACATTTTGTGAATCTTTTTTCTTTGTGGATAATTAAACACAAGCCATGAGAAAACAAATGTACAGATGTACACCATATTTTCATCACTCTGCGGACTAGAGCCATGTATTGGAGACTTAATATTCAAAAGAAAGAGCATTTGAACTACATTTGAGATGTCACTGGATTTTTCCCCTTAATTAATGTTTTTTGGTAGTTTTATCACGCTTAGCCCCTGTGTTCTTTTTATTTAAAGTGATTGAGTTTGGTTATCATCTTCTTTCAGGGAGGCCAAACGCATTCTCAGATAACCACTGCACATCGTTAAGGTGTGAGGGCAGGGTGGGGGGGGGCAGGAGGACCTCCAGAGGCTAGGAGGAAAAGCAAGCCCTTCACTGGGCTTTCTTTTCATTCAAAAGTGACTGTCACAGAGCAATTCGTCCTGCTGGTTGCTATCACAAAGCGACTCCATTTCTCCTGGGACCAGCAAGAATTTCTCTCCTTTCATTCGGGGGTGTGAATTGATGATCATAAGTGAAAACTGATAGATAACATTATTCTCCTTCCTGCTGTCTGGGAATGAGCATTCTCCCCGAGCAAACAATCAGACTCAATATCATTACGAATCACTTTTCAAACCCTAAAAAGCCACATAGAAGAGACCCATCCTGACAATTCTTAGAATTCATCTAGCAGCTCAATAATTAGTGGCAATATATGTCTATTCATTTCATCTCTTCAGCCAACGTACAATGTGACCCTGTCACAGGCTAAAGGTGGCTGGATGCTAGGGATGCCACTATGAACAAGACACCTGCCCTGGTGAAGACTTAAGTCTAGTAGGGAGAGACATTAATCAAATAATCCCACCAAAGGACTTCCCTGGTGGTCCAGTGATTAAGAATCCGCCTTCCAGTCTTCCCTAGTGGCGCAGTGGTTGAGAGTCTGCCTGCCGATGCAGCGGACGCGGGTTCGTGCCCTGGTCCGGGAAGATCCCACATGCCGCGGAGCGGCTGGGCCCGTGAGCCAATGCAGAGGAGTCGGGAAACTAAGATCCCACATGCCTTGGGGCAACTAGGCCCACGCGCCACAACTAGAGAGAGGCCTGAGAGCCGCAAAGAAGATCCCGAGTGCCACAACTAAGACTCAAGGCAGCCAAAATATAAATAAATAAATAAGCCCACTAACAAAAATACAAATATATTTTAAACAATTATTGTATATACAATTACAACTATCAAAAGGACTAGGCAGAAAAGGTATACAGAGCTATAAGGCTGAAAATAGGGGGATTTGATATGGTGGGTAGAGGGAGCAGTTAGGACAGCTTCCCTAATGAAGTGTGTGATTCTGTGTTGGGGTAGGGGGTAGGGGAGGGAAGGCCAGTAAGGGAGTGGGAGGTGGAGGCAGGGAGAACATTCCAGACCAGGGAGCAAGGAGAGAGCTATGCAGCTGGAAAAACTGAATGAAAGTCCTGCAGCTGGGTCTCAGAGAGCAGAGTGTGTACGGGCAGGAGATGATATGAAGCCGGAAGTACAGAATAGTTAGATCAAGCTTTATAGTTTTTTTATCCAAGGATTAGTGGGAAGACACTGAAGGGTGAGAAGCATGTTTCATGTTGAAACCCTCCCTCCAATAGCAGAGCTAGCAAGAAGGTCCAGGGCTGGTGGAGGGGCTGCAGGGAATCTGGCCTTGTGTGGGTATCTGATGTGGTACCTCAGGAGTCCCAGTGGGCTGGTGCTAGACTGATGATGGTAGACTTAGAGACAAGAGGAGATAATATCAACAGTCCAGTGAAAGTAGCCCTTGCCTTGGAAAGAGGAGAAACTTCAGAACAGCCCTTACCAGAAGGCTGCAAAGTCCATGCCATAGATTTCTTCTTATAATTGTGGAAAACCATCTGCTGTATACTACTGGTGTTTCTCTGACTTCTCATACTGGAGAAGGGCATGTCAGCTCCGATTCCATCAGGGGTACTCCAGGGGGTGAGGGAAAGAAGTTTGAGCATGAGTTTTAGGTAGAGAAGGGGAGAATTTTTCTCTCGCTGATTTCCCCCTCACTGGCAAAGCAGTGGAGCAGTCATGGCCAGGCTTCAGGGTCCCTGCGTTCTCTGATTGCCTGTTTGTACTCAGCTGGCCCAGCTTAAGCCCCAGGCTTTATGCCTTTGTTCTCTCATACTCCTGTCACCACCGGGTCGAAACCTGCTCTGAGGAAAGCATCTGATTGATAAACAAATTCTCACTGAGGTAGATGTAAAGGAAAAGGTGGTACATGACTTCTCCAAAAGAATATTTACATTTTAAGACCTCAAAAATCTCTAATCGTGGAAGGCCAGCCATCAGTCAACAGATAAATTATTTGGGAAGGCATAATGGCATTGTTTTGCCCTGAAGTTACACTACCATCCCAGTCAGCCATGCTCTTCCTATAATTTTCCTCTCTTGCAGCATGTGGGCAGTAGAGGTGAGAAAAGAAAAAACATGAGGCAAAGATTGAGGAGTTTCCCACAGATGGACTGAACTATTGCATGCAGCCGTTCACAAATTTTTCGAGGTTCTACAATATGCTCTCTTTCTAAAATAATGCATCAGTTTCTGTGGTTTAAATGTAATCTGTATGCTGACGAGTTTATACCTTCCCTCCCAATCCTTCCTCTGAGCTCCGGACTCCTCCATCCAGCTACGTACCGACCTATCTCTGCTTGGACATCTCGTAAGCATTTCAAATTTAACACATCCAAATTAGAACTTTTTTTGGGGATCATATGATAATTTTATTTTTAATTTTTTGAGGAGGTACCATACCGTTTTCCGTAGTGGCTGCACCATTTTACATACCCATCAACCGTGCACAAGAGTTCCGATTTTCTACATCCTTGCCACTACTTGTTATTTTTTTGTCTTTTTTTAAAAATTGAAGTCTAGTTGATTTACAAAGTTGTGTTAGTTTCAGGTATACAGCAAGGTGATTCAGTTATACATATATATATATTCTTTTTCAGATTCTTTTCCATTATAGGTTATTACAAGGTATTGAATATAGTTCCCTGTGCTATACAGTAGGCCTTTGATGTTTATCTGTTTCACCTAACTAGAACTTTTGATGCCCCCTGGACCCCCTCCAAGCCCATACTTCCCCAACTCAGTAAATATCAACACCAAACACCCAGAAACCTGAGGGTCATCCTGGACACCTCCCTTTCTGTGTTAGTTTCCTGTGGCTGCCTTAAAAAATTACCACAAACTTGGTAGCTGAAAAACAACAGAAATGTATTTTCCCACTGCCCTGGAGGCCAGAAATCTGAAAACAATGTGTCAGTAGAGCCGTGCTCCCTCTGGAGGCTATAGGGGAGAACCCTTCCTTGGCTAGTCCAGCGGCTGGTGGCTCCGGACGTTCCTTGTGGCCACATCACTACAACCTCTGACTGTCTTCACATTGCCTGCTCCACTTTTGTCTGTGTCTCTTATAAAATCTCTTGTCATTTATGGCCCATGTGGATAATCTAGGATGATTGCATTTGGAGATCCTTAATTACATCTGCAAAGAACTTTTTTTCCAGATAAAGTCACAATCTGAGGCTCCAAGGATTAAACCATGGATGTATCTTTTTGAGGGCCATCATTCAACCCACTACACTCTCCATTACCCCTCACAGCCAATTCATCAACAAGTTCTGAAGAACCTACCTTCACATCTTCTCACTCAGCCAAGCCCATCTATCTTCATTGCTTTGAAGATGCGATGCTTCATTGCTTCATTGCTATGACCCCCATTCAAGGTACCTTTGTCTTTCTTGAGAATTTCTGCCATGGCCCCCTAGCAGCACTGGTCTCCCTGTTTCCACTCTGGTCTCCTCCCCCCTCCATAGTTCATTCCCTATAGAGCAGCCAAGAATGGCTTTTACAGTTTTTACGTCAGACTATATCACTAACCTATAACTAAACTTCCAGCACACTTAGAACTCCCTTTGCACTTAGAACAAAGTCCCGCATTACCCAACCCAGCTCCCTTCCCCAGCTGTCCTCCAGCCCCAAAAGAACAGTGTTCTAGCCACGTGGGCCTCTTTACTTGCTCAGAGAGGCTGCCCCTGGCTTCCCTGTGTAACGAGGCGTTCTCCCCTGCTCTCTAAGGCAGCACCCTGTCCAGGACTTCCATTGGCATTTCTCAGTTTTTATTGACTTACCAGTTTATTGTCCATCTCTCCAAACTAGATTGAATGCCCCCCAAAGGTAGAGCCAGAGCCCCTTTTGTTCAGCACTATATATCCAGTGCCCAAGTGAACACAGCGCACAGTAGATGCCCAATAAACCTTTGTCAAACACCTGAATGAATTGCTTAACTAATGGTTCTCATTGATTATAGGATTAAGAACAAATCTTGCCTGGTATCCCAGGTCCCTGGCCTCTAGTCCTCACCTACCACCCATCCTCCCTCATTTGCAACTTCTCCTTAAGGGGAAGCTTTAGTGCCTGCAATTTCCGTATTCTTATCTTCCTCCCCTCTTTGAATTACGCCATTTTCTCCTGCAACATCTATTCCCTCCTTTTGTTTACCACGTTCTAGTTGTTTTTCTACACCCAGTTCAAATCTCTTCTCCTGCAGGAAGCCCTCCACCTCTGTTATTCTCTCTTACCACTCTGCTCTCTCCCACAATTTCATCGCTACTCATCCCTCCAACCATACTAAAAGGTACAAGAGTAACTCTCCCTTTTGCATTTCTTTGAATTGACATTACAGGAATTGAGACAATGAAATGCCCTGGAAACCAGCCTGGCTATTTTCTAGTCTCAGCTGCCCTCACAGCTAACCAGGTGACCTCAGCACTTTACCTCATCTCCTGAGTGTATTTTCTTCATGAATAAAACAAAAGGGTAGAGCACACTAGTTAAAGACTCCGCTAGCTCTGATATGCCAAGATTTTAACAATTAATCAATTTTAACAAATCCACTTCAGAAGTAGGTGTAGAGATTAAGTCAGTTATTATGTCAGGAACTTAGACAAGTGTCGGGCACTTAGGAAGTCCTCAATAAATGAGTTGCTGATTATTTCACCATCCACCCCTACACACACACACACACATGAAAATGGAGGCTCAGCAATTTGAATAAAGTAACCCAAGGTCAACAGCTAGTAATGACAAAGCCCAATACCTCCAGTTTTATTAAAAAAAAAAAAAGGAAAGAAAAAAAACCCCAAAACAATGAAACAAAACGAACAAACAAAAAAACATGCTTTCTCCCTGCCTCTCTGATAAAAACAATAACTTTGTATACAAGGATTTTAGTTTATAAACATTTTTCATAATTACTATCTCATTTCATCTCCATACTGCCTCTGTGAAGCAGTTATTATACTCATTTTACACAGGAGGAGTGAGGTTTAGAGGGGCTGAATCACTTGCTGAAGATCACACAACCACTAAGTAGCTAAACTAGAATCACACCCCAGAATTTAGCCTCAAAGCCTAAGTTATTTCTAATATGCCACACGGCACTGTAGCAAGGTGCAATTAGTAAAGGAGACTTTGTTACATCCCATTTCTGTCAATAGAAATCTGTGCTAAAAATACACCAGTAGGTTGCTTATGATAAAGCTAAGAGCAATATTTAATGAATTTAAGTGATATTTTTTATGTGCAGGTGATTTTTTTGCTATTCCACGAGTGTTCTTCCAGATCCATCCAGGGCTCAACACATGTGCAGTTCCCATTGATGCTAATGGGGATCACACACCCCAGCTCTTCACAGAAAACAGCCCCCAAACCACTCAACCATTTAGGAGGCAGAAACTTCCAAGAATCAGGCACATGTTGTCATGTGCCTAGGCGCCCTGCTACCCACCGAGACTGTCTGCTGACACAATGTGGAAGCTTCATAACTTAAACTATTTTTTCCCCTAAACGTATTTTGAAGTCTGGGGAGATCCAAAAAGAGAAGCATTTCAGGATCTGTCCCAAGTCAAAAGGGAAGGTTGGGGTAATTCCCTGGTGGTCCAGTGATCAGGACTCAGCGCTCTCACTGCTGGAGCCCCGGATATGATCCCTGCTCGGAGAACTAAAATCCCATAAGCCGTGCGGCGCAGCCAAAAAAGAAAAAGCGGGGAGCGGGGAAGGTTGGAAAGCTTTTATGGTTCATTTACTTTTTAAAAGCTGGAAATTATTTGTATTTTCAGGCTCTTTCATCACGACAAGTTTAGACCCAACAGCAAATTTCCAGGACTCAAATTTCCCATCTTTGAGTGGAACTGTGAAAAGATCCCTGGACTAGGAGGCCCAGGATATGGGTTCTAGGCCTAGCCCTGCTCTTTACTCCCTTGGGCAAATCCCTTAAACTCTGAGCCTCAGTTTTCCTATTTAAAAACAGGAAACGGGGCTTCCCCGGTGGCGCAGTGGTTGAGAGTCCGCCTGCCGATGCAGGGGACACGGGTTCGTGCCCCGGTCCGGGAAGATCCCACATGCCGCGGAGCGGCTGGGCCCGTGAGCCATGGCCGCTGAGCCTGTGCGTCCAGAGCCTGTGCTCCGCAATGGGAGAGGCCACAACAGTGAGAGGCCCGCGTACCACAAAAAAAAAAAAAAAATTAAAATATAAAAAATAATTAAAAAATTAATAAAGGAAACGGATTAAAAGTAAACAAACAAATACCTGTCTTCCCTATTTCACAGGGGCTTCGTGAGATAGTTTTTGTGAAAGTGTTTTGTCTACTATAAAGTACTCTTCAAATAGAGGGGATTAGTATCACTGCTCCCAAAAGGTGAACCCGAAGACAAACTTCCATTTTCAAAGTATGTGTGTATATTCTGTCACCTAGTGGCCACACAAAGAATTCATTTTTAACTATGCTAACATTAAGAAAATTAATGAAACAAATCTTGTTATTATTTTTAGGAACTTTGAATCAGTCTTCTCAATTTATCAAATTTTTATCAACTTTTACTGACTTGATCAATGCTGTATCACAGAGCCAGCAGAAAAAACAGCACCAGCAACATAATTACGTAAGTGTAATGTACTCGAACTAAAATTTGTGATCTAACACCACATTTTTTCAAGTCAGATCTGGGTTTTTTGGTTGTTTTTTTTCCAGCACAGTCATTTAACATGCGAGTAATTACTGGGTGCTACTTTGTGCCAGAGTTACAGCAGAGAAACAAGCAAATTTCCTGCTTTCAGTGGAGCTTACGGTTGTAGTGGGGGAGAAAATTAGTAGATGAATATGAAATATATTAGTTGATGATGAGTTCCATGAAGAGAAACAAAACAGAGTCGAGGGACTTGAGAGTGAACAGAAGGGCGATGTGTGTTCCACTTCAGGTAGGGTTATCAGGGAAGGCCACTCAATAAAGAAAATCCTGAAGGAAGTGAAGAGGCAATGCATACTGATATTTGGGGGTCAGAAGTATTTCAGGCCAAGAGGACAGGAAGTACAAAACCCTGGAGGTGGAATATGTTTGATGTCATTGAAGAACAGCAAGGAGGCCCGCGGAGCAGAGAGTAAGGAGGCGGTAGGTAGCAGGATTAGAGAGGTGGTAAGGATGCCAGCTCCGTATAGGCCATGGTCAGGAATTCACATTTGGCATTGGGAACTCTGAGTGAGACGGGAAGGCACTGGAGGGTTTCTTGGTTTTTTTTTTTTGCGGTACGCGGGCCTCTCACTGTTGTGGCCTCTCCCGTTGCGGAGCACAGGCTCCAGACGCGCAGGCTCAGCGGCCATGGCTCACGGGCCCAGCTGCTCCGCGGCATGTGGGATCTTCCCGGACCGGGACACGAACCCGTGTCCCCTGCATCGGCAGGCGGACTCTCAACCACTGCGCCACCAGGGAAGCCCACTGGAGGGTTTTAAGTAGTGGAACGACCTAATAATTCTGAGTAACTCTCTGACAAAACAACATAAAATACCAAATAACCTGACAGACAAGTTTAATGGAATGCCTGGGGAGAAACGTTTCCCATAAGAACATAAATTTTTCAAAACGTTTATAAAGACAGTTCTTTTAGGGGAACTCACAAGGAGGGTTATAGAGGAAGAAAGCATAGTATCTTTACACTGAAACAAGTTAACTCAGGCAAGCCAGAGCTATGCTATTTTTACTAGCTTGTCTCAAAAAAAAAAAAGAAAAAAAGCTTTCATAACAATGGTACATAAATTCTCAAGACACTCTTCAATGAAGAAACATTTACTGAATGTCCACTATAGGCAGGTGATCTGGAAAGGTCGGTTTGGGTTACATGTCAGGGCTCTAACCTTAAAAGCACTTAAGATACACCTGAGGAGATAAAAATGCATGCACATAAAAAGGTAACACAAGGCAACATATAAATGCAGGAGAGCTGGAGCCAAGCCAATAGCATTTGGGAGAAGAGGCTGTGCTCATGTATGAGCTGCAGAGGGACACACGTCAAGCAGGAACTGAGGCAGGGGAAACAGGGCAGGGGCAGGTTCCAGGAGCTGTGGCCTGGCTCTAGGACAACACCTAAGAAAGTCAAGAGGTTATGCCTGGGATTGCTGACTCAGAATTTTAAGTCTGAAAGGAACTCATCATAAGAAAAACATTTTTGTAACTATGTATATTGACGGATGTTAACTAGACATCTTGGGGTGAACGTTTCGCAATATTTACAAACATTGAATCATTATGTCGTACAGCTGAAACTAATATAATGTTTCATGTCAGTTAAAAAAAGAAGAAAAGAAAAGAACTAGAAGGAAATTTAGAGATGATTGAATCCAGTGCTCTTGTTTTACAAGAGGAAAATCAGATCAATTAAGGTCCCACTGGTTAGTGAAGCTGGACCTAGAACAGAGGCCCCTGTCCATTGCTTTTGCACATCACCATCAGGAAAATGACAGTGAGCCTATGGAATTCCTAAAATTACTAACCAAATTGGGATGGAGCCTTATGGAACCATGGGACCATGGTTTAATATAGTCTAATATAGTCTTTAATATAGTCTAATTTATCTACATTCTCTTTTTATAGATAGTGGTTTTTATGTCTTAAGACATTTTTCCCTCAGATGACCTATATTTTCTATTAAAGTTTTGAAGTATTGTTTTTGAGATTTAACTTCTTAATCCATCTAGAGTTGATTTTTTTTTTTTTTTTTTTGCCACACTGCATGACGTGGGATTTTAGTTCCCCAACCAAGGATTGAACCCGTGTCCTCTGCATTGGAAGCTCGGAGTCTTAACCACTGGACTGCCAGGGAAGTCCCTAGAGTTGGTGCAAATTAGAGATCCAATTTCATCTTTTTCCAAATGGACAACCATTTTTCCTCAGTTCTATCTATTTACTAATACACTTTAAAACCTTCTTATTAAGTTCCATGAAAAAATTTTTGAGATGTTGATTGGAATTGCATTGAAACTTCAGAGCAATTCGGGAAAAAACGACACCATTACTATACTGATCCTTCTTCCTTTCTGTGGGCATGTTTTATCTCTACACTTATTTGAATCTTCCTTCCTTAATGTCTCTTAGTAAAGTTTTATAATTTTCCCTTTAGAAGTCCTATATGTCTTCCCTAAGTATTTAATATTCTCTGACACTATTGAAAACAATGTCTTCTTTCAAAAACATTTTCTAGTTGCTTATTACTGTTGTATAGAATCTTGTATTCAGCCACCTTGCTAAAATCTATTATTAATAATGACAGATTTATTTCCTCCTTCCCAGTCCTATGCCTCTAATTTCTTTCTTTTAGCATATTTCACTGACTATGCCCTACAGTGGAAGTGATGGTGAGGACATTATTATCTTGATGGGGTCCAGGACATGCTACCACAAAATATGGCACCTTGGCACATTGAAGATCTTAAGCTGAAGAAGTTTGAGAAAAAGGCAGAAGAAACAGGAAAGTCACGCTAACTTCACCCTCTTGCCCTTCTTCCCTGAAACACGTCTTAAAACTCCCAAGTGAAATGTACCCTCCCTCTACCAGGAGGAAGGGAGAAATTCTCATCACCAGAATCAGGGAATTTGGGGCCAAGAAATCTATATAAACCTCTCATTAAATTAACCCCTGTCCTCCTAGTTACTTCTTCACCACTTACTACCCTTAGCTCAAACCCCTTTGTCTTGTCAATTCTACACAAATTTCTGGTTTCTTTGTCTAAAGGTACAAAAGCTTCCTGCTTTGGTCACTTCCTTGGGTTTTCACTCTCATGTGAAGGCTCCCATGTACACGTAAAAATTCGGTAAAATTTGTGTGCTTTTCTCCCATTATCCTTTGTTATTTTAATTTCCAGAACAGCCAGGGACCCTAAATCGTGGATTGAATTGCATCTCCCAAAAAGATATGTGTAAGTCTTAAGCACACACAACCCCCCATATCTGCAAATGTGACTTTATTTGGGAACAGGGTCTTCGTAGACATAATTAAGATGTAACATGGAATGTCCATAAGACAAGGAATGCCAAAGATTGCCGGAAACACTAGAAGCTGAAAGAAGAGCATAGGGCAGTTTCTCCCCTGGAGTACGTCCCTGTGGACACCTTGATCTCAGACTTCAATCCTCTAGAACTGAGAGAACACATTTCTGTTCTTTTAAGTTACCCAGATTGTGGTACTTTGCTATAGCAGCCCTAACAAACTAATGCAATATCTCTTAAAAATAACTATCTTAAAAAAAGTAACGACTGCACAAGCCAGAAAAATTCCCAATTTACTTTGAAATTACCATTCCTAGCTTGCTATATAAAACATTTCATTTTGTCAAATAAATGTCACATAAATATCCTTAAAGATCAACCAGACAAGAAGAAAACATCACCTTTATTTATGGACTCACAACTTAAATTTACTCTTTCTGAGGAGTGTTTTAACCTACTGACAATGGCTTTTATAAGGTCTGCCTTCTTAGAAAGTACTATCGCTTAGTCTTTTATTCCTGAGATAGTGTTTTATATCCTTCTCCACTTTAAGAAAATTGTTATGTTATGGACATTTGCTAGCCAAGTACCAATCATGGTAAATCAGTTAAAATTAAAGCACTTCTTTTGATTATGGTTCATATAAAACACTCATTCTGCTTTTGTTTTTTTCTTTTCCTTTTTTTTTTTAAATTGAAGTATAGTTGATTTACAATGTTGTGTTAGTTTCAGATATACAGCAAAGTCATTCAGTTATACATATATATATACATATATATGTATATATATATGATTCTGCTTTTAAAATGAACTTTGCTTGGACAAAAATTTCTGAATCAGTGAAAGGCAGACAAATCACTACAGCTGCAGTTTCAGGTTACATAGCCACTTGTTAACTTTCACACCCAACAAGACAGATAAAATTTAGAGGAGGAGGACCTTTCATTCACAAAACCATGACAAATTGTGTATTTTTTAAATGAAATTATGGTACAATAAAAATTAAATACTTGGTCTTTGTTCCAGTTCCTGGCACAGAGGTCCTAAAACCCTTGGAATCTCTGGATTGATAAGAGTGTCTTTTGTATGATAATGAAATATTTCAGGTGGGTGCCCCTAGATAGCTCCAAGATGGGGTGCTGATCGACGGAAAAACCAACCAGGTGGTAAGAGGGTTAGAAATTTCAGCCCTACTTCCCTGACTCCTGGGAAGGTGAGAGGGACCTGGAGTTTGAGTTCAATCATCGATGGCCAGTTATTTAATCAGTTATGCCTGTGAAATGAAACCTAGTTAAAAGCCCCTAAATGATGGGATTAGGGAGCTTCTAGGTTGGTGAACACGTTGATATGCTGGGAGGGTGGTGTGCTCCCCACCGCCACACTTTGCCCTATGCACCTCTTCATTTGGCTGTTCCTGGGTTGTATCCTTTAGAATAAACTGGTAAACATAAGCAATGTTTTTCTGAGCTCTGTTGTTTAATAAACGCTCTTCCTATTTATTAGCTAGGGTGGATTCTGTTCTTTACAATTAGAAACCCTAACTGGTGCAGTGAGGTATCCTGGGCATAAGTGGGAGCTAACAGTGGTACCCTTACCCAATTGTTCACTTTAAGTACATCACAGTTGCAATTTACGTGGGCCTGGTTAAGAGTCATATAGAGTATTACGTGGTATAATATACATATTTATACAGTATATATATTATATATATATAATATATATTATTATATATATTATATTTATATATATAATAATATATATACTTGGTCTTTTTCTCCCATTCTTAACACAGAGCACCTAAAACCCTTGGAATTTCTTCAGTGACAGAAGTGCCTTTTGTTATTCACAAGAGGCCCCTGGGACCACACCTGAGTTTATGCTAATAAGGTGGCTCAGGGTGAGGCCCCTTAGATCGCTAGGAGCTGGTCACTGGAAAGACCAAACACTTGATGAGAGGGTTGGAACTTTCACCCCATCCCTGACCTCCAAGGACGGGAAGAAAGACTAAAGATTGTATTCCTTAAAGACACTTAAACAAGGAGATACAGAGAGCTTCCCTGTTAGTCGAAAGGTGCTGGGAGCATGGTCACTGGGAGAGGGCATGAAATCTTTGCGCACCCCCTGCAATACCACAAGTCCCCATATCTCACCCTATGCATCTCTTCCTTTTGACTGATCCTGAGTTGTATCCTTTATAATAAACCTTTAAACTTACGTGTTTTTCTGATTTCTGTGAGTAGTTCTAGTGAATTACAAATCTGAGGAGGGGGTCATGGGAACCCCCAAATTTGTAGTTGGCTGGGCAGAACTGTGGGTAGCCTTGGTACCCCATTTGTGGATGGCATCTGATATAGAGGCAGTCTTGTGGGACAGAGCCCTTAACCTGTAGGGTCTGTGCTAACTCCAGACACTTAGTGTCAGAATTGAATTAAATTATTGGAAACCCAGTTGGTGTTGGAAAATTGGAGGACTGTTTGTGTCAGGAAACCCACACAGTATATTATCTAGTGTGACTTTAAAGTTTCCTGCAAAGTAGACACATATTGAAAATAATAATAATGCAAACAGAAGCTAATAAGAAAATGACAAAACTGACATATTATGAGCTTTCCATCAGGCAGGCAAAAGAGTGTGTCAGTCTAATTAGATATTACAAGCAGTTATCCAATGAATAAGAAAACATCTGCTTTTTAAAAGAAACTCATGTTATTGAAAGAACATTTGAAAATTGATGTGTGAAATTATTTCCGTTGTTTGGTAATTTTTCCCCCAAAACAATGTAACTATCTAAAGCTCACCTGCATGGTAAAAAGACTTGGCGACATAATTTATCATTTGTTTAGAAATTTCAATGGGTTTTGTTAAAAATATTACAATCTATTTGTTAAAAATATTAAAAATGGGGCTTCCCTGGTGGTGCAGTGGTTGAGAGTCCGATGCAGGGAACACGGGTTCGTGCCCCAGTCCGGGAAGATCCCACATGCCGCGGAGCGGCTGGGCCCGTGAGCCATGGCCGCTGAGCCTGTGCGTCCAGAGCCTGTGCTCCGCAACGGGAGAGGCCACAACAGTGAGAGGCCCGCGTACCGGAAAAAAAAAAAAAAAAAAAAAAAGCACAATCTCCCAGTTCACAAAAATATTGATTGACACCAAAAAAGAAAGAAATTTACTAGCCAGATTTTAACAAAACCTGAAAAATTGGTGAACTGAACTGAAAAATGTGTATCAAGATTCAGTAAGTACAGACAACTGTGTATTTCCATTTGACACTTTGTATCTTGGTGAGATAGCTTTATCAGCTAGGGCTGTCATTAAAACTAAATACCAAAGCTGACTGAACTAGATCTTTATCACAAAGCATTAACCAAAAAAAAATTTTTAACTAGCAAATATGTGTAAATGCTACATTGCTTTCACTATATCACTCATTACATTAAATATTGTGGGTTTTGCTAAACTTATTTTTACTAATGGGGTATTTGATCATGCAAAACAATATTGTATTTGTCTAGGCCAGGGTTTTCCAAAGTGCAGTCTATAGACCTCTACACCAGAATCCCCCAACAGTACTCCTTAAATGCTGTTGCCTGAGCCTTGTGTTCAAGACAAACAGCTTTCAACAAATGGAGGTATTCTCCTGGAGGTATAATCAGAATGACTGAAAGAGAAACGTGGAATAATTTTATGACTATGTGATTCCCTGTAATTTAATGCTTTGTCTGTGACGCATTTCAAGTCAATGGTGAAATGCTTCCCATAATTTAATCCAGATTTGCAGCATTTCAACATAGACTTCATGATAAATTAAAACCAGCATTAGTGAAAAACCTGGATTTCATACCACCGGCTACTTTATTTAAGGGGTTTTGTCTACTTGGTGAACTGGAGGAAGAAACTAGAGACAGAAGACATGGATAGAAGGAAATGAATGAATATGGCCAGAAGGAGAGCAGCAGAGATGGCCCTTCTATAGGAGACTCTTGCGTCCCAGTTTCTGAATTCCCTAAAAAGAGACTTTTATTTCCACTGCTTCTTTTTATCTACCCCCCCCCCCTTGTGTTACTGAACCAAACTTGGCTCGCCCAATGCACAGCAAAGCCAATCTACTGACACTGGGTTGTGGTGAAGGAAAGTATAGCACTTACTGCAAGGCACCCCACATGGGACCAAGCATGGAGAATGAGCAGCTACTGTTCAAAACACCCAAACTCCCCGATAGGTTTCAGGGAAGGATTTCTAAAGACAGTGTGAGGTAGAGGGTCACAGGGTGTGTGATCAGCTTGTGCACAATTCTCTGATTGGTTGATGGTGAGGTAACACGGTGATGTTTCCGGAATCTCAATCATCAACTTTCTGATTCCACCTGGTCTGCGGTCTACTCGCTGGTGGTCAGCAAGCAGTTAACTTTTTCCACCTAGTAGGGGTTTTAGCATCTCCAAAACAATTCAAGGATATTGTTCAGGATATTATTTACAGCCCTTGAGGAGGAAATAAAGGTCCTTGACTTTGTTTTATGGCTAAACCATTATTATTTTGTCTTGTTTGACTATTTTCCTTTGTTTCTGCATTTTCTCACTTCTCTGATTAAATTTGTTCTTTAGAAATCAGGGTAGGGGGCTTCCCTGGTGGCGCAGTGGTTGAGGGTCCGCCTGCCGATGCAGGGGACACGGGTTCGTGCCCAGGTCCGGGAGGATCCCACATGCTGCGGAGCGGCTGGGCCCGTGAGCCATGGCCGCTGAGCCTGCACGTCCAGAGCCTGTGCTCCACAACGGGAGAGGCCACAACAGTGAGAGGCCCGCGTACCGAAAAAAAAAAAAAAAATCAGGGTAGGCCTAGGAGGCTAAAGCTTTTCTACAAACAAGAGGGAGGGGACACAGTGGGTAGGTGGGGAGGTTGTCCCCAGGAAGGCCCCACAGGGTCCTGCTAGCTGTTTCAGTTGGACTGGTCCTCACTTAGAACTGCATGACCGCCAGGACCTCAAAGGGAGCTTTCTTCCTCTGTTCACATCCCTCTCCTTTCCCCACTCCCTCAAGCTTTTTTTTTTTTTTTTTTTTTTGGTGGAGTTCTAACCACTGGACTGCCAGGGAATTCCCCCCTCAATCTTCTTGAACAGTTCTTTCCTCTCATAACTTATGGTCCCTTGCCCTTGTCTTTCTATCCACCCAGCAGGGCAATCTCATTTCCGGTTTCCCTTTCCCTGACCCTTAGCCTGGAAGGGATCTAATATTGGGAAAGGTTATAGAACCCTGTTCCAACTGCTTCAGAGCCCAGAGCCCTTCATGCTAGTGACCTCATTATTTTGTGCAGAGTGCCCTGCAGGTCCTGGTTAGAGGTTTCCAACGTTCCCAGGACAGACACTTTGGCAGGGGCACAACCCAGGGACATGACCCAAAGCTCTAAAAATTGAAACCTCCCATCTGGAATTCTAAGATGTTTTTTGAAATTGACCTTACTAAGTTACTCGAATGCAATCCAAAAGCATAAAAAGGTAGGTATACCAATTAGATTCTATACTCAAGTATTCGTTAAATAAATTATGGTGGAAAAAAACCCCCAAATTATTCATTCTTCAACAATTGTATTGAAGACTTACTTTTATAAAAGAGACAGCAACAGCATTAAGTAAAATAAATGGAAAGGCACATGTTTTCCAGATTAGTAGCATTGGTAATTGTATCTCTGAATATTACATTACCTTACTGTGCTTTTGAGAGACAATTTGTTTATTAACCTAAGAGATTTTATAACACATTATCTCATCACTTTTAATTTGAATTGCATCATTTTCTGGTGAACCTTATGACCAAGAAACATAAGCATTATTGATTCTGACTTATTTGCAAATCTCAGCCTTTCTAGGTAAATAAATACATAGAAGTTATATGTTTGAGGTTCTAGCTATACAAAAATTTTTTTAGTCAAGAAATTTTATCATGTTAAATATGGTCAAAAATCTTTTCACCACTAGTAACATTTTAAAATTTACCTATGTGTTAATAATCATCCCTCAAAAGTACAGTAAAACAAATTCAAAGGAAAACAAAGCAAAATGAATAAGAATTTCTTCCCCTTTCATGATCTGTGTTCCAGCTTGTCAAAATAAAATTCCCCTATTGCTTATTTGTTTCTTAGGAGCCTTCATGTACGTTATAAATTTTACCTATGTGTCAACAACAATTTAAGAAATGGCCAAGTTACAATGTACAATTCTCCAATAGAAATGCATCCTTAGAATTTGTTAAGCCTAAACAAGGGGTCAGAATTCACTAAAATTAACAACACAAAGCCTCCTAAGAAACAAATGAATAAGCAATAAAAGAATTTTGACAAATTGGTTTGCTTTACTTTGAATTTTTTTTAAACACTGTAACTAATTTTGCTATCATGGCTCTTTTTCTGATTTGGTCAGGGGAGATTTTTCCCCCTTATGAACCACTATTTTAGTTCTGATCAAAGAATTCAGATATTGGAAGGACTCATTGGATTACTGAAGGAATCTTCTTCTTTTCCATTACATGGATCATGACTGTCAAAGGCAGCCAAAAGACAAGGTCATTGCTCCATGTGTAAATTTTTCCTTTGGTTTGTTTGATTTTTCCATGCAATAGAGAATATATTTGCCAATTTTCAGCCAATTATTAGAAGTTTAGATACATAGGGTTTACACAATTTCAACATTTGAAAGCTAGTTGCCCGTTTAAATTGCTGGGCAATCCCAGAAAATATATAGGAGCTCCCTAATCCACTCTTCAGTACAAGAATCTCTCTTCTGCAGTCAATACAGAGCCTCGTCAGGGAACTTCAGGCCTCTTCTCAGGCCAGTTAAGGGCACTGTCTCCTACTTTTCACTTTGGCAAGAGGATTTCTCTGTTCCCTTTACCTCTTTTGTCCCCTACATTCTCACCTTTGGTGAAGAGTGGGTCTTTACCTGAAAAGACATTTTTCCAAAGAAGACATACAGATGGTAAACAGGTACATGAAAAGATGCTCAACGTCATTAATCATCAGGGAAATGCAAATCAAAACCACAAATCTCACATCTGTCAGAATGCCTATCATCAAAAAGACCACAAGTGGGGCTTCCCTGGTGGCGCAGTGGTTGAGAGTCCGCCTGCCAATGCAGAGGATGCGGGTTCGTGCCCTGGTCCGGGGGGATCCCACATGCCGCGGAGCGGCTGGGCCCGTGAGCCATGGCCGCTGGGCCTGCGTGTCCGGAGCCTGTGCTCTGCAACGGGGGAGGCCACAACAGTGAGAGGCCCGCGTACCGCAAAAAAAAAAAAAAAAAAAAAAAAAAAGACCACAAGTAACACATGTTGGTGAGGATGTAGAGAAAAGGGAACCCTAGTATACCGTTGGTGGAAATGTAAATTGGTGCAGCCACTATGAAGAACAGTATGGAGGTCTCTCAAAAAATTAAAAATAGAATTACCATACGATCTAGCAATTCTACTCCCAGGTATACATCCAAAGAAAATGAAAACACTAATTCAAAAAGATAAATGCACCCCAATATTCATAGAAGCATTATTTGCAATAGCCAAGATATGGAAGCAACTTAAGTGTCCATAAACAGATGAATGGATAAAGAAGATGTGGTGTATAAACACAATGGAATACTACTCAGCCATAAAAAAGAATGAAATTTTGCTATTTTCAACAACATGGATGGACCTGGAGGATATTATGGTAAGTGAAATAAGTCAGACAGAGAAAGACAATCACTTATAAGTGGAACTGAAAAAACAAAACAAACAAATGAATATAACAAAACAGAAACACAGATATAGAGAACAAACGAGTGGTTACCAGTGGGGAGAACGGTGGGGGGAGGGGCAAGATAGGGGATTAAAAGTTACAAACTACTATGTATAAAATAAGACACAAGGATGTATTGTACAACACAGGGAATATAGGCAAAATTTTATAATAACTTTAAATGTAGTATGATCTATAAAAAATATTGAATTACTGTGTTGTATACCTGAAACTAATATAATATTGCAAATCAACTATACTTTAATGATAAAAAAGAGGAGGTCTTTAGGAACAAATCATTTGTTCATTATTAGATCACTATTAACTGAACACCTGCTATATGCCAGATACTCTACTAGGTTAGTGAGCAAAACAGACAAAAATCCATTCTCTGAGTTTCCATTCAAGGAAGAGATAGATATTGAACAAACAAACAACTATATTATGTGTCAGATGGCTATATATGCTATGGAGAAAATTTGGGAAATGGACAGAGTGTATAGGGGTGGCAATGGTGGTTACTCTTTTAAATAGGATGGTGAGAAAAGCTCTCACCAATAAGGTGAGTAGAAAAGTCATGGATTAAGAAATACAGTACAATTGGCCATTAGCGTTTGTGGACATACATTTAAAGGAATACTTAACCGCACAGTTGTGCATTTTCCTTTAGTCAAACGGAGCTGCAAGGCACAGGGCAGATATAAGCTTAATAAGGATTTAATTTAAGTTTTAATAAGGGTTTAATAAAGGTTGTGACCTTGCCATGCATGAAATGAGGAGGAAGCAAGAGGAGACAGAGGAGCTGAGGGTGATCACAAGAAGGGATTATCATGATTGACCACAGCATTAAAGTTGGATAATAAGGGAAGAGAGGACATAGGTAAGGGATAGTGAAAATGTGATAGGGTTAATGGATTACTGATCCCAGTGGAGGTGAAGGATTGCTGGATTCTGATTCTCTTCTCGGATCGAAATCAGAAGCACACTGGGGTTTGATCCTCTATTTTTTTTTTTTCAGAACATCCGTTTATTAATTTAAAGGGATATTTTAATTTTCCAGAAAACCAGATAATGATTGCAGGATGACATAGAATTCTCATTTTCCTGTTTATCTGTGAGGAAGAAATTTTTTTTAACATCTTTATTGGTGTATAATTGCTTCACAATGGTGTATCAGTTTCTGCTTTATAACAAAGTGAATCAGTTATACATATACATATGTTCCCATATATCTTCCCTCTTGCATCTCCCTCCCTCCCACCCTCCCTATCCCACCCCTCTAGGTGGTCACAAAGCACTGAGCTGATCTCCCTGTGCTATGCGGCTGCTTCCCACTAGCTATCTATTTTATGTTTGGTAGTGTATATATGTCCATGCCACTCTCTTACTTTGTCACAGCTTACCCTTCCCCCTCCCTGTATCCTCAAGTCCATTCTCTAGTAGGTCTGTGTCTTTATTCCCGTCTTACCCCTAGGTTCTTCATGACATTTTTTTTTCTTAGATTCCATATATATGTGTTAGCATATGGTATTTTCTTTCTCTTTCTTACTTACTTCACTCTGTATGACAGTCTCTAGGTCCACCCACCTCACTACAAATAACTCAATTTCATTTCTTTTTATGGCTGAGTAATATTCCATTGTATATATGTGCCACATCTTCTTTATCCATTCATCCGATGATGGACACTTAGGTTGCTTCCATCTCCTGGCTATTGTAAATAGAGCTGCAATGAACATTGTGGTACATGACTTTTTTTGAATTATGGTTTTCTCAGGGTATATGCCCAGTAGTGGGATTGCTGGGTCATATGGTAGTTTTGATCCTCTATTTTTATTGTAGAGGGTGGGGCTCACCAATACCTCTCTTCAGTTCCTTTTCTCAGGAGGTGACTGAAAATGCAGTCAAGCCCAAACAACAGAAATCCAGTTGACTCAAGAGGGCTAGGAATTTCTGAGGACATCCAGATTAGGTTATAGTGGTTTCACAGAGACATTTTCTGTAACTTTCTACTGTACATGATTTATATTTTTTATTGCGGATAGAAATTCTCTGTGTCATATAGTTTTACCATTCTATATGCAATTAACTTTCTTTTAGTGTTTTCCAGTGTTATTGTGCTATTTACAAAATCTTGATATACAGGATTAATGGGGAACAATTTTACAAATAAATTTTCTTAGGCTGATTAACTAAATTCTTCAGTTTTGTGGTAGTACTATACAAAATTTTTGGCTTCTCTTTTCACAGATGGAGTCCCTGTCTACTGCCCAGCCTCCCAAAATTATTTATGTATAATCTTTACTTATTTGAAATGAATATATTAAAATAATTATTTACTATACATGTTAATTCGCATTCAAATTTGAAACTTCTATACTTTAAGCACTACCTGAGGAGCATTATTTAATTGTATTTAATACTATTTCCAAAATAAATAAATTTGTTAGAGAAAATTGTAAGCTTATATCTATTGGTAAATGTTATACATTTTATTGTCAAAATAATTTAAAAACTGGTTTAATTTTACTTTTTAAAAAATGAATGGATATATAAGAGCTGAAAAGCTGCTAATAAAAATATTAATGTCTAAGGCAAGTAAGAAGTCAAAATTTTAAACCATGAAATTGAATAGGCAGAAAGCAAGACTAGGATTACAAGTCATGTCTCCCCTTGAAGTTAGTATATGTGCTATTTGACTCAAAACCTTTTTTTCATGCTTTGTCAACTAATTGGCTCTGTTTCTTCAAACATTTATGGAGGAACCTATGCATCACAAGTATTATTCTTCTGTCTTCTCTCAAAATCATATTCATAATTCTTCTTAGCATTTTGCATCCCCCAAATTTACTTATTCTTAATATATGACTCACTAAGTAGGTCTACCCAGGTAAACTTACCTATGATGATGTATATATAAACACAGGTTATCCTAGTTCTTTATTTCAACTGTCTTTTTTCCTGTTATATGGTCATAGGTACATATCTTCTTTCTGTGATAGAGAAGAACAATCCAAACATGTATTAACTAATTCAATTATCAAATAATTATTAAGGGTCTGCTATATGCCAGGTAGTTTTAGGTACTTGGGACACATCATGAACAAAACTGATAAAACTCCTTGTCCTTATGGTGTTTACAATCTAATAGGGTAAGGAGACAATAGATAAGATAAATAAGTACAAATATATAGTATGTTAGTGACTAGAATTAAGGAGAAAAGTAAAGCAGGATGGAAATAAGAAATACATGTATGTGTACCTATATAATGCTTTAATTTAGATAAGCTAGCTATGGAAGATATCACTGAAAAGCTGACAAGATCTGAAGAATTTGAGGGAGTAAGCCATTCAGCTCTCTGGGGAAAAGGCCTCCCAGGCAAAGGGAACACCTAGAGCAAAGGCTCTGAGGCAGGAGTGTGGGTAGGGTGTTCTAGGAGCACCAAGTTTGGCTGCAGTGGAGTGAGCATGGGAGAGAGTAGCAGGCAATAAGATCAAGTATTAATGGTGGGGTGGGGGGGTAGGAAGGAGGAGGATAAAGAGCAGTTAATGTTGAGCATTGAAGACCATTGCAAGGACTTTGTTTTTTACTATGAGGGAAGTGGGAAGCCATTAAAACATTTTGAGAAGTGGAGTGACATGAATTGATTACCAACATCATTCTATGGCTGTGTTGAGTCTAAACTGAAGAAGGCCAAAAGGAGAAGCAGAAGCATTGGAGATTAGTTAGGTTAGAAGTCTGTTGCAATAAACTAGATGAAAAATTATATAGACTCAGAATAGTTTGGATTCTGGATAGGTTTTGAAAATGTAGCCATAAAGATTTGTTGATGAATCAACTCTTTTTGGACTTCACTAGCTGTCAGAGGTGAGAGAGAGAATGACTGAAATTTTTGGCCTGAGTAACTGTAAGATTGCAGTTGTCATTTACTGAGATGGGGAAGACTGAGAGGAGGAGTTCGAAGGTGGATATCAAGAGTTCAGGTTTGGATATACCACGTTTAAGATGCTCTGTAGACTCTCCACATGGAAGTATCCAGTTGGCAGTTGGGTGTATGAGTCTGGAGTTCAGGAAAACGTTCAGGCTAGAAAGATGTAAATTTGGTAGCCAAGAGCAGATAAACCTTGGGACTGGATACACTGACAGATGTATCAATTGGGAGAAGGTCCAAGGACTGAACATTGGAGCATTTCAACACTGAGAACAAGGATGAAGAAGGAACCAGCAAAAACTGACTTTTAGATTTAGCAACACAGAGGTAACAAGTATTTTTATTTTTAGTGATGAATCAACTCCTATGTCTATATGTATTTTATTGCCTCCAAATTCCTATACAAAACCATCTGTACATTTAAATTCTTTTAACTCTGAGTTCTGGGGATACTTGTGAATCCATGGAAGACCAGAGAGCTAGGCTTCCTCTTGTTGAATCTGATGCTAGAATGAAGGATGGAAACTTTAAAATGTCTTTTAGCTATGTTCATGTGATATCTGGATTTAAACTAAAATGCATATCTCATGGAACTACATTTGTTGCTTTTCTTAAAAAATGTAATTACAACTATTTACATTTGTCTTAGAATAGTCCTGTGATATCCTAGTTTTACTATCCTGGTCTTCAGCCACTTTCTTTTCAATATTTTAGAAGCTACTTTTCTCTAGATGTCTGTGCCACACATCCCTGGCAAATCTCAGTGTTGGATAAAAGCAACTATCTTACTTCTCCATGAACAGTCACCAATTTCTGGGTCTCAACTGTCTCAGATATGTCTTACTAACACCTGTCCCCAGTCAGCTTTTTCTCCTGTTCTCTATAATTATTTTAAACCTTTTTCACCCTCCTAACCTCCTTCTTGCATTCCTCTCCCAACTTCAGCCTAGATTGTATTTTGAACTCTATAATAAACTCCCTATTCAAAATCTCTACCCAGATATCTTACAGGCACCCTGAATTCATCATGTTCAAAACTGAAAGATCAGAAGGAGAAATTAAGGAAACAATCCCATTCACCTTTGGAACAAAAAGAATAAAATACCTAGGAATAAAGCTACCTAAGGAGGTAAAAGAGCTGTACTTAGAAAACTATAAAACACTGATGAAAGAAACCAAAGATGACACAAACAGATGGAGAGATATACCATGTTCTTGGATTGGAAGAATCAATATTATGAAAATGACTATACTACCCAAAGCAATCTACAGATTCAATGCAATCCCTATCAAATTACCAATGGCATTTTTTACAGAACTAGAACAAAAAAAATCTTAAAATTTGTATGGAGACAGAAAAGACCCCAAATAGCCAAAGCAATCTTGAGGGAAAAAAATGAAGCTGGAGGAATCAGACTCCCTGACTTCAGACTATACTACAAAGCTACAGTAATCAAGACAATATGGCTCGGTACTTTGTGACCACCTAGAAGGGTGGGATGGGGAGGGTGGGAGGGAGACGTGGGAGGGAGGAGATATGGGGATGTATGTGTGTGTATAGCTGATTCATTTTGTTGTAGGGCAGAAACTAGCACACCATTGTAAAGCAATTAATACTCCAATAAAGACGTAAAAAAAAAAACAAGCCTTGAAGGAACAAAACTGAAGACAGTATATGCAAATCAGATGAACCATTGGATTAAGAAATAATATAGTATGGAATGGGCAAACTGAAACCACCATGGATTAATAATAAACTCTGTGATGAGCAAAAAAGAAAAGACAATATGGTCTCTTACAGAAAGACCTGCATATTTTTATATGCAGAAATATAGATCAATGGAACAGGATAGAAAGGCCAGAGATAAACCCATGCACCTATGGTCAACTAATCTATGACAAAGGAGGCAAGGATATACAATGGAGAAAAGACAGTCTCTTCAATAAGTGGTGCTGGGAAAACTGGACAACTATATGTAAAAGAATGAAATTAGAACACTCCTAAACACCATACACAAAAATAAACTCAAAATGGATTAAAGACCTAAATGTAAGATGGGCCACTATAAAACTCTTAGAGGAAACATAGGAAGAACACTCTTTGACATAAATCACAGCAAGATCTTTTTTGACCCACCTCCTAGAGTAATGGAAATAAAAACAAAAATAAACTAATGGGACCTAATGAAACTTAAAAGCTTTTGCACAGCAAAGGAGACTATAAACAAGACGAAAAGACAACTCTCAGAATGGGAGAAAATATTTGGAAACAAATCAACAGACAAAGGATTAGTCTCCAAAATATATAAACAGCTCCTGCAGCTCAATATTAAAAAAACAAACAGCCCAATCAAAAAAATGGACACAAGACCTTAAAAGACATTTCTCCAAAGAAGACATACAGATGGCCAAGAGGCAAATGAAAAGCTGCTCAACATCACTAATTATTAGGGAAACGCAAACTGAAACTACAATGAGGTATCACCTCACACTGGTTAGAATGGGCATCAACAGAAAACCTACAAACAATAAATGCTCGAGAGGGTGTGGAGAAAAGGGAACCCTCTTGCACTGTTGGTGGGAATGTAAATTGATACAGCCACTATGGAGAACAGTATGGAGGTTCCTTTAAAAACTAAAAATAGAACTACCATATGACCCAGCAATCCCACTACTGGGCATATACCCAGAGAAAACCATAATTCAAAAAGATACATGCACCCCAATGTTCATTGCAGCACTATTTACAATAGCCCAGTAATGGAAGCAACCTAAATGCCCATCGACAGACGAATGGATAAAGAAGATGTGGTACATTATACAATGGAATATTACTCAGCCATAAAAAGGAACGAAATTGGGTCATTTGTAGAGACATGGATGGATCTAGAGACTGTCAAAGAGAATGAAGTAAGTCAGAAAGAGAAAAACAAATATCATAGATATATGTGGAATCTAGAAAAATGGTACAGATGAACCGGTTTGCCAGGCAGAAACAGAGACACAGACGTAGAGAACAAACATATGGACACCAAGGGGGGAAAGTGGGGGGTGGGGGTGTGTGATGAATTGGGAGGTTGGGATTGACACTAATTTGTATAAAATAGATAACTAATAAGAACCTGCTGTATTAAAAAAATAAAATTAATAAAAATCAGTAGAATGAATGGGAAGATAAAGTTAAGGAGAACTCTTGAAAGTAAATCTGCTAAATGATAGAAATTCCACTAAGAACAGAACAGAAGGAAAAATAAACTGCCCCCCCCAAAAAAAACTGAACTAATGCTCTCCCCGCTCCATCAAACTTGCTTTCCCCTCCTACAATCCCCTTCCCCGTAAATGGTGCCTTCTTCAAGCCAGAAACCCCAAGTCATCTTTACATCTCATCTAACACCAAATCCTGGGGAGTCTACTCCCAAATAAATCCATTCTCCATATCTTTTCAATTTTGCAACCATTTTAAGTTTTTCAAAAACTCAAATCTGGTTTTGTCACACTTCCTTTCCCCACCCATCCCCACCCTTAATTCAAATGTGATTTTGTCACAGTTCTTAAAACCCAGCAGGATCAAAGGATAATATACTGAATGATAATACACTTTAGAGGCTTTTGATACCTTGCACTCATGGTGCTTACTGCCTAGTGGGGAAAATAAGACATGAAATATAACCCCGGCTACATAAGTACAATTTAGTAATAAGTGCTATGTAATTAAGTTGTAATGAGAGTGTAATGAGTGTAACAGGAAGACCTAATCTAGTGGAGGCCTCCTTGAGGAAATGACTTTAGGTTGACACCTGAGTGTGGAATGGAAGAAGAAGAGAGGAGAGCCCAGTACAGAAGCAGAGAGAGAGAGAGGAAACAGGGTACTGGGAAGAGCTGAAAGGTAAGTGGCTGGAGATGGGAGCATTGCTGGAGGGGTGGTTGCCGCTGAAGATAGATAAATCACGTAAGACCCTGTAGTTCATCCTAAGAGTTTTGATCTTTATCTTTAAAATAATGGAAAATAATTGAATGGTTTTAAGAGTGTTAACATGATGAGATTTAGCTTTTTTAAAAAGATTACTCAGGCTTCTCGGTGGAGTGTGCCTTTATCCGTTCCACTGGTTCTCAGGAGGAGAGCGAAAAAGTTGACAGTGAGCAAGATTTGCACTGTCATTCCTGGGTTTTATTTCCCTTGACCTCCCTTAGCTCTTTTTTTTTTTTTTAAACATCTTTATTGGAGTATAATTGCTTTACAATGGTGTGTTAGTTTCTGCTTTATAACAAACTGAATCAGCTATACATACACATATACCCCATATCTCCTCCCTCTTGCATCTCCCTCCCACCCCTCTAACCCTTAGCTCTTTCATGGTGTGATGGTCACACCAGAGGTCTGTACCTAGGTTACACCCTAAGCCTTACCTTTTCCCTGCATAATGAGATTTTATACAACAAAAACAGGAACACAAGTATTAAATCTAAATAAAGTAAACACTATGGTATTAACTCTTCCACACAATTCTTGGTCATTGGGTTACTTGGAAACAAAGACCTTTAGTGCTTTCTTTCACTAAAGAAAAGCATTTTCAGCTTTTTGAGTAAGAAGAGTCTCTCTAATGTAAAAATGCCTGCAGCTAGTTATTTATGTTGACCTCTAGTAGTGTGTGGCTTTCTTGTGAACACTTAGTCCTGAGGACCTTTTCTCTCACATAAAAACGACTGAATCAAGCCATGCCAAGCTGTTAATGACCCTCAGATTTGCGCTTCAGGAAACTGGAGGTTGATTGGTTTTTGACGGGTTTCTCAAGCAGTTTGTCATCTGTTTTTGTCCTCCCCTCCCTCTTCCACCCTTCCATCTAGGAATGAATATTAACGAATTTAGAAACACTGTTTGCAGTTGGGTCCAAAAGACAACTACTGTGCTGAATACATTTTTCTAATTCACATCCACAAATAATGATGAGGTAGTGGTCAAGACTCTCAAAATCCAAACTCAGTCTCCTCACTCAGCTGTTGTGAAACAGATCTTAAGTGCTATTTTAAACCCAATGAACCATGTTGGCTCCAACCTCAGCTGCTACCACATGCTGAGTACTCACTACGTTCAAGAGAATGGAGCTTTGGGGAGGGTGGGAGGAAAGTATGAAAAACATGACAACACCGCAAGGCAAAACTCACGAATCCCCTAAACGACATGGGGGCTAATCCACTGACTTGTTTTGAGGGTAAAAGCCTTCAGGGCGGCGCTCCTCCTCTTAAATCCTCAGCTCCCTGTACGGGGCCTGGCATTCAGAAAGCACACAGCAAACGTGCACGTGGTGAGTGAACGATCTCCGATCCACGCTCAAGCCTGGGGCCGCAGAGCTCAGACCTCAAGCACCTTTCAGGCGGTCGAACTCCAGGCCGGGCCACGTGATGCGCTCCAGCCAATGGGCAGGTTGCCTCCGGAGGATCGCCAATAAAGGCGCCAGTTGCTGCCCGCTAGCGGCCGCCATTGGGGCGAGAGTTGGCGGCGACAGATGGTGGAAAGGTGCTTCCCTGCAGCGCTTCATCTCGTGAAAGCTGAAGGGGACAGTCAGAGAAGGTCCTTTCCACAAGGGGTAAGGGAGCCCCTTGCGGGAAGCACAACTCTGGGATCCGAGCCCTCGCTGTCACCCTGGGTGGGGAATAACCGTTTTTTCCTCTCCTCCCCTCCCCCATCAACATTGTGCGACAGCAGAGGCCGTTAGAGAGGCCACCCCGGCGTGTGCCTTTAGCCCAGGTGAGCTGCCGATTGCTTTTCTTTGGCCTTACCAGCTGCAAGCTCATTGCCCCAGTGGACCCTCTAAAATGTTTTTGGCTTTTCTCTTACGCTTGGTGGTGGTGGTGGTGATTTTTTTTTTCCAAGGAAGGGGTGAGAAGAGGAAGGTTGGTCCAAGGAATGGCTGTCCAGCCACCTCCCCATTTGAAAAACAGTCATGGCCTTTGTAGTTCTCTTAGGTCTTGGATTGATGGATCGCTGCTTGTACTGTAGTTTCGGGAATGAAGGAGAAAACATGGAACTTTAGCTGTAGCTGACTTTTTTTGTTGTATTTATTCTGGGCGTGATCATTTGGGACAGGAAATTTCCCATCCTTGATTCATTTATTCATTCAACTAACATTAAGCCCTTGGAACATATTAAACCCTCTGTTGGGTGTTGCAGAATCTGGAGTTAGGGCAGGCCTCAAGGCGCTGGATTGTGTTAAGAATTAAAATGAGGTATGTACAGGGTGCTTTGGGACCTGTGGGAAGGGCCCGGGTGGTTGGAAGGGAGCAAGGGAGGGTTCTGGGTAGGCAATAACTGAGCTGGGTCTTGAGATGAAATAGAAGTTAGTCTAAAGAGTGAGGGGAGCTCTGGTGAGGAGGGGAAATTTTCCAAAAGCATAGACGTGAGAGCACAAGAGTAGGTGGGACAGTGGAAAACTGGCAGATTTTTGAACATGGCTGGCACTGTGTTGGGAGAGTAGGAAGAGATGAGTCTAGTGAGATAGGCAAGGGGCCATAAGAGGGTTTGTTTATTGGTATGTCATGAAGGGCTATAGGTTGAGCAGTATGATCTTAAGTTGCTGAACAAAAATCACAGCATCACCATTGCATGAATTCAGGTGGGAGATAACAAGTGATTGAACAAAAGGAGTGGTTTGGGAGATGGAAATTAGGAACACCATAAGTATTCAGAATATGTAAATTTATATTCAAGAGTCAGTTGTTTAGAGGTATTTGATGCCTTGGAGTGGCTGAGATCTGCAGAAAAGTAGTAAAGAAGACAAAGGAAAAACTGGAGGATATTAATGGGTTAGCAGAAGATGAGATTATGGATTTCTCTGGAATTCTAATCTGACCCACCTATTTGTTCCCTTAGCACCCTCTTAACCTCTGTCACAGCAATAATTATATGTATCCTGTTGGAATTGCCTATTTTATAAGTCTCTGTAAAGAGATTATTGTATCCCCCAATTCCTAGCTCAGTGCTTGCCACCATTGTAGGTGCTTTGTAAATATTTAGTAAGTGAACAAACAGAATCTGGGGAAAGTGGTATCCTGGAAACCAGAAAAGAGTTTCAAGAGAGTCACAATAGTCTAGTGACAGATATAGCTGAGAGGTCAAGTAAGGTATAAGATTCAAAAAGAATCCATTGGATTTAACAAGTAAATATCGTAAGTATTAACCTTAGTGTAAGGGGAGTTTTAGAGGAATGGCAGGAAAAAGGCATGTGTGATGTGGGGAGTAAAGACTGTCATTTTTTAGGATGCTCTGGTGTGAGATACAGAAGAGAGAAGATTGAGACTACAAGGATAGAATAGGATCAAGAGAGGAATTTTTAAGGAGACTTGAGAAAGTTTATATGGAGGGTAAGCTAGTATAGAAGTATTGAAGATACAGGCAGAAGAGAGCAAGGACCTTCAGCAGGGGTATTATCTAGAGTATCTGGGAAAAGAGTTCAGACAAGAAGATTGAGGAAGGAGCAGATGAGAAGATTGAAGCATTGTGAAGAATATACATTTTCTACAAATTACCTGTTTGACCTTAAATAAAGCCTGATTTTATTTCAAAGAAACCATTTTCTCCCTTGAACTGGAGATGGCTAATTTGATGGTGCAGGATTTGTAGTCAGTATTTGAGCTCATCACAGGGCAGATTGCTTTTGATCTTTCTGAGCCCTAGAGGCATCTGATATTCAGAATCCAGACTTTTTTTTTCACCTCACTATCACCACTTTTATTCAGGATATACAGGAGATAGGAGTATTTGAAAAGAAACTAATAAGCAGACTTTTACAAACCTAATAAACACACAAAACCCAAATAGAAAAAAAGAGAATGCTTTGAGGGATATAACACCAGAGGCTTTTAAGAAAAAATAATTTAAAACAGGGAAAAAAAGGTAAATTTCAGGACATGTTAAGTATACGAAACCAAACTAAATTAGAAAATCAGACGAGACCAATAGATTCTTAGACAGTGGTTTCTTTTTATTGTTTTCTTTTTTCTTCCAGTTTTATTGAGATATAATTGACTTACAGAACTGTATATGTTTAAGGTATACAGCATAATGATTTGATTTACATATATCATGAAGTGATTATCACAATACATTTAGTAAATGTCCATCATCTCATATAGGTACAAAATTAAAGCAATAGAAAAGAAAATTTTTTTTTGTGATGAGAACTCTTAAAGAATCCAAGCTTTTTATGCTGTACTGCTTCCCTGCATGTGTAAGATCTATGAACCCAACCAGAAGTGCCACCACACAGCAAAATAACTTATATGTTTCTTGTAACATTTTGGAAACATTTTTTAGCTTGTGTGTGCATTTCAGGAAATCTTTGGCCTATATGTATTTGTCAGGGATGACTGAAACATTCACAACAATCCCAAAGGCTCTCTTTTTCTTAGAAGTTTAAAATTTCACTCTATAAGTTGGAATAACCTATAGAGAACAATTAAAAATCTAGCAAAATTTAAATGCATTGGCCCAGAAATTGCCAATAGAAATAAATCCAGTAGGCCAGGCCAAAAGAAGAAAAAGAAGAAAGGAAGAAATATATCCAATAGGTTTTGGCATACATATGCAACAATATATTTACTTATTAGTGAGTAGATATTCATTGCAACATTGCTTATAATATCCATATGTCCACATCCATAAGATTACATACTACGCAGGCATTAAGGAGGGAGGGGGCTGCTCTGGGACATTTTCTAAGATGAATTAAGTGTAAAGAACCAGTTTCTAAAAGGATACCCAAGAAATTGCTAAGAGTAAGGAGGGGGATCTGGTTGGCTGGGGGACAAGAATGGGAAAGGAAACTTTGTTGTATACCATTCAAACCATGTGGATGTTAAAATTCAAATAAACTTGTTTATTTTTTGAAATCCATAAATGATATATTATCTTTAAGAATTTCTCCAGAATTCCCAAGATTATTTTATAATGAGCTATTGTGTGGACGAAAGGGATCTGATTTTCAGGCAACTTGCCCATGGAACCGTAGAATAATTGACAAGGTGATGCTACATTATTATGTGATTATCTTTATCAAAGTAAACCAGAATTTTTTTAAAATTAATTAATTTATTTATTTTTGGCCACGTTGGGTCTTCGTTGCAGTGCGTGGGCTTCTCATCGCAGTGGCTTCTCTTGTTGCGGAGCACTGGCTCTAGGCATGTGGGCTTCAGTAGTTGTGGCTCTCTGGCTCCAGAGCACAGGCTCAGTAGCTGTGGCGCACAGGCTTAGCTGCTCCGCGGCATGTGGGATCTTTCCGGACCAGGGCTCAAACCTGTGTCCCCTGCATTGGCAGGCAGATTCTTAACCACTGTGCCACCAGGGAAGACCCTAAACCAGAACTTTTAATAATCATTTATGATACATTGTTTTTGAGCAGTTGTAACTGGTGGTTGTTACATAACATTCAATTCTTAGTGACATTAGATTTCATCTGCCCATGCTATCTTTCTTTTTAGAAATATATCCATGGGTAAAAAATGTTTTGAAAGCAGAAATAACAATAAAATGACAGCTCATCATAACCATTAGAAACAACAGTGGATTTTCACATAAGCAGTATAGGCCATGGATTATGCATAGTTCCCAGTAGACTTGTAACTCCATAGTTCAGTAAGTTGGAGTGAAGTAATTTTAGAGAAAATCTTGAAGTAACCAATCTATTTAAATTACAAATTACTTCTGACACCTTACTAATTGTGACCTACCATTATGTCAATTAAGGTGAATCTTTTAGAGGGTATGTTGCTGGACCATGATGCTGGCATTTTTTGTTTATTCTTAATTAAGAGTAAAAGCTAAAAATAATAACAGTCTTTAGAGAATGTAAAATAAAACAGTGAAATTGGCAGCTATCTAACAGAAATTTGCCAAATATCTTTTAAAGCCACATAGCTCCTTTTTAAAAAATTTTAAATAAGAAAGAAAAGATTAAAATAATTTGAACAGTAAGACTGGGATAATTACAAAGAATATTTTATAAAGGGGATAATTCCTAGCTCTCTATTGCTGGACAGAATTTCACCTCAAAGAAACCAGGGCCTGTAGCCAATGCAGAGCACTTCTGAGATCATCATCAGATTACCAAATATTAGCTATTCTTTTGCCCAATGATAATTATCAGAGCTCTTGTCCACGGTCAGTCCATATGCTGCCTTCAATCGCAGTGCACTTTAAGTTTATTATTAAAAATTTCTGACATATAGAATAATGGATAAAGTAGTACAAAGGACACCTGTATAACTACCAACAATTGTCAACATTTTGCCATGTTTGCTTGTCTATATAGGTTTTTCCCCAAAACCATTTAAACATATTTCACAGATGTGGCTATTCACACCAAATTTTTTGAGCATGTATTTAAACTTTTTTTTCCTTACATAATTACCCTACTGTTCTCACACCTATCAAAATTCCCTCGATTTCCCTAGTTGTCCCCAAAAATGTCTTTAGTAGTTGATCTCAAACCAAGATTTGATATAGGATGGTATAGTTGAGTTCAGTTGTTATGTCTTTTTTTTTTTAATATTTATTTATTTGGCTGCATCGGGTCTTAGTTGCGGCACACAGGATCTTCGCTGCGGCATGCAGGATCTTTCGTAGTGGCAAGTGGTCTGTTCATTGCAGCGTGCAGGCTTCTCTCTAGTTGTGGCATGTGGGCTCCAGAGGGCACGGACACTAGAGTGCGTGGGCTTAGTTGCCCCATGACATGTGGGGTCTCAGTTCCCCGACCAGCTGTCGAACCCACGTCCCGTGCATTGGAAGGCGGATTCTTAACCACTGGACCACCAGGGAAGTCCCCAGTTATTATGTCTTAATTCAGAGCAGTTCCTCATTTTCTTTAACAATCTTGCTTTTTATAAAAGATGGGCCATTTGTCTTATAAAATATTCCGTATTCTACATGTGTCTCTTTCCTTATGATTTTCGTTTCATTTGTTGTAGCACGTCAAAAAACTTCTGCAATGATGGCAGTGGTCTATAGCTGCACTGTCCTGTACAGTAGCCAGTAGGCATATGTGGCCATTAAGCACTTAAAATGCTGCTGAGTTTTTAACTTAGGTAATTTTGGTTAATTTAAATTTAGAGTTACATGTGGCTAGGGACTTCCCCTGGCGGTCCAGTGGTTAAGACTCCATGCTTCCAGTGCAGGGGGTGTGGGTTCGATCCCTGGTCATAGAAGTGAGATCCCACATGCTGTGTGGTTTGGCCAAAATAAATAAATAAACAGAATTACATGTGGCTAGAGGCTGTCACATTGGACAATGCAGCTGTAGCCCTTGAATTTTCTGTTACAGAAAAGTTAAATCTAGAAGCTTGTTACACATTTTTGGCAAAAAGCCTTTATAGATGCTATATAGATTGTATTTTGTCTTATCAGGAGATATATATATATATATATATATATATATATATATAGGCTTTTAACCCAATATATGCTATTTTAAGTTCTTTCTAGTTAGTATTATTTTCCTAAATACTACAAAAACTTCAGTATTGGATTTGACTAATTTGGTGCAGATATCTGATCAAAGTACCAGAAGCAAGAAAATGTGGACTAGTGTGGTTGAAATATAACGGTCATATGATGAAGTGGTATGAGTAGCTAAGGATGTATGGGATGCAAAGGAAAACAATTTTAAGAGTGTTGCTAACCATTTCAAATACTACAGAGGAGTCTGGGAAGATAACTTAGGAACACCAGTGAGGGATTTGGAATATTTCAAGGTATTAGTGGTCTTTGGTAGAGCAGTTTCAGAAGAGTTGGAGAAATCAGATGGATGTATTTGACCTTTACAAGATTTTTTGCACCCAAGTTTTGTTTGTTTGTTTGTTTGTTTTAAGAGCAGTTTTAGGTTTACAGCAAAATTGAAAGGTACAGAGATTTCCTGTATATCTCCTGCCCCAAAACATGCATAATCTCCCTTGTTACCAGCATCCCCCAACAAAAGGGTACATTCGTTACAATAGATGAACCTACAATGACACAGCATTATCACTTAGTCTGTTGTTTGCATTAGGGTTCACTCTTGGTGTTGTAATTCCTAAGGGTTTGGGCAAATGTATAATGGCAGTATTTTCACTGCCCTAAAAATCCTCCATGCTCCATCTTTTCTCCCAGCTCCTGGCAACCACTGATCTTTTTACTGTCTCCATAGTTTTGCCTTTTCCAGAATGTCATATAGTTAGAATCATACAGTATGTAGCCTTTTCAGATTAGCTTCTTTCACTTATTATGCATTTAATATTCCTTTATGTGTTTTTGTGGCTGTATAAATCATTTCTTTGTAGCACTAAGTAATATTCCATTGTCTGGCTATTGCTTCACAGTTTATCCATTCTCCTACTGAAGAACATCTTTGTTGCTTCCAGGTTTTGGCAATTAGGAACAAAGCTGCTATAAACGTCTGCGTGCAGATTTTCGTTTGGAAAGGTGTTTTTAAGAAAAAAAATTTTAAGACGCTGATTAGAACATGTCTGTAGGCAGAGATATCAGCAGAAGCTAATAATGTAAACAAATATAGAAAATGAAGCCTTAAGACAAAGCAGGAAACAGAACTATGTGTTGCATAATCTTTAAATAGAGGAAAGGCTTCATAAACCTAATAAAAAAGAAACATACAATAATGGAGATAAAGGAATTATTAATGAAATAATAGGTTTCTGGAAAAAGGGAAAGAAGGTCCTTATGGAAAAGAGGTGAGGCACTTATTAAATAAGAGGTAATAGTGTAGGAAATAAAAGAAGCTAAGAAATTAATTTTTAAAAGTTTCTCATGTAAACTAAGATGAGATCCTCTGCAAATGGGTATAGTGGGCCTGAGGTTTTGAGGAGTGGAACAGGTTTGGAAAAAGCATTTTATAATTGATGTATATTCATTCATTCATATATTTTTTTTTTGAAGGCAGATTCCTGAGCAGTAGGAACTAACTTAAATCATCCTTGATTTCTCTCCCTACTTCTCCCTGTATAAACAAGTCACATCTGCTTTATTTCTAACATAAAATTGAACCTGAACACTTAAATTCAGCATATGTAGGCTCTGTCCTATGCATTGGATCAATACAAACAAGGTCCGTGGCCGGCATAGAGTTTACATTCTGGGAGTTGGTGGGAGGGTGGGTTGGGAGACAGTAAGCAAGTAGGTAAAAATATATTGGTGAAGCAGAGAAATGGCTGATGGATTGGAATTGGGGAGGATGGGTAAGTATGCCTATTTAAAATGAGGTTGTGAAGGAAAAGTCTCCCTCAGGAGCTGATGATTTTGAATCAGTCTGGAATAAGAGCATTTCAAGCAGAGTGTAAAGGCCCAGAGACCAGAACTGGCTTGATGCAAAGAACTCAAAGAAGAGGATGGCTGGTGTGAAGTGATTGAGCTGGGAGAGTAGGAGTGGAGGTGGAAGGAACAGGACAATGAACCAGACCTTGGGAGGTTTCAGATCAGTTTGGAGGCGATGGCATTAGTCTTTGTTAGAGGTGATAATGACTGGGGCTAGGGTCATAGTGGTGGAAGTAGTGAGAATCTGAGATTTATTTTGGAGGAGGACTCATCAGAGAAATACAAATTAAAATCACAATGAGATCCCATCATACGCCCACCAGAATAGCTAAAATGGAAGAAGCTGATAATACCAAATATTGACAAGGATATGGAATAACTGGAATTCTTAGACTGCTGTTGTGTATATAAGTTGGTACATTTTGGAAAACTGGTGGTGTCTATTAAAGCTGAACATATGCATAACCTATGTCCCAACAATTTTACTTCTGGGTTTATACCCAGCATAATGCATGTACGTATACACTAAAGCATTTCATAGTATTATTTGTCATAGTCAAAAACTGGAAACAACCCAAAAGTCTCAACAGGAATGGATAAATTTTGGTATAATTTTACAATAGAATACAGTATAATTTTACAGTATACAGAATAGAATACAGTAATGAAAGTGAAAGTGAACAAACAACATAGGCAAAAACATGGATAAATCCCAAAAACAATATTGGTGAAAGAAAGCTAGGCACAGTGTAATACATAGTAAATAATACTATATTTATGTAAAAGTTCAGAAACAGTCACAATTTAATGTATGGAGATAGAAGTCATCGTAGTGGTTATCTCTGTGGAGAAGGGAGGGTGTAGTGATTGGGATATTCAAAAGGTAGGCTAGCTTTAAATAATTGCAAAGCCAGGATAAGAGCCAGTTGCAGTTGCAACACTAGAATAGCACCTTCTTTCTTCTCAATGACTTTTTAAAATTTATTTATTTATCTGTTTATTTATTTGTTTATTTTGGCTGTGTTGGGTCTTAATTGCTGTGCGTGGGCTTTCTCTAGTTGTGGTAAGTGGGGGCTACTCTTCGTTGCAGTGTGGGATCTTCCTGGACCAGGGCTCGAACCCGTGTCCCCTGCATTTGCAGGCGGATTCTTAACCACTGCACCACCAGGGAAGCCCCCTCAATGACTTTTTTTTTTTTCTCAGTGACTTTTTATTGAGTTCTAGTTCATATTTGTATAAGATGAGGAGAAAAGTGAAATGATGAGATAAAATTATAAGTCATCTCCAAGTTAATTCATTTTAATGTGGTGGTTTGAAACCTGACTGCACATCAGGATGTCCAGGGAACTTAAAAAAGAAACAAAACTGATTCTCAAGCTGTATCTCCAGAGGTTTGGACCTAGGCATTGTTTTCTTGTTTCTTTGTTTTTCGGGGGGTTTTTTGATAGGTAAGAAGTGGATTTATTTAGAGAGATACACATTCCATAGACAGAGTGTGGTCCGTCTCAAAAGGCAAGCGGACCTTGGGAGATGGGCCATCTCAGAAGGGCATTGGTATTTTTTAAATGATCCGCAACACCTCACACCCATTACATTGGCTGCTGTTAAACAAACAAAGTAACAGGTGTTGTGAGGATGTGGAGAAACTGGAACCCTGTAGATGGTGGGAACGTAACACAGTGTTGCTGCTGTGGAAAACAGTATGGTATTCCTCAAAAATTAAAAATAAAATTACCAAATTACCATATGATCTAGCAGTTCCACTTCTGCACCCTGGGGATATATCTCTAAGTATTAAAAGCAGGGTCTTGAAGAGATATTTATACATCCATGTTTTTTTTTTTTACATTTATTTATTTATTTTTGCTGTGTTGGGTCTTCGTTTCTGTGCGAGGGCTTTCTCTAGTTGTGGCAAGCAGGGGCCACTCTTCATCGCGGTGCGCGGGCCTCTCACTATCGCAGCCTCTCTTATTGTGGAGCACAGGCTCCAGACACGCAGACTCAGTAGTTGTGGCTCACGGGCCTAGTTGCTCCGCGGCATGTGGGATCCTCCCAGACCAGGGCTCGAACCCGTGTCCCCTGCATTAGCAGGCAGATTCTCAACCACTGTGCCACCAGGGAAGCCCCTACATCCATGTTTTTATAGCAGCACCATTCACAATAGCCAAGAGGTGGAAGCTACTCAAGTGTCTGTCAATGAATGAATGGGGAGACAAAATGTGTATACGTATAATGGAATATTATTAAACCTTAAAATGAAGGAAATTCTTACATATGCTACAATATGGATGAACCTTGAGGACATTGTGCTAAAATAGATAAGCCAGTCACAAAAAGACAAATACAGTATGATTCTACTTATGTGAGATTCCTGGAGTAGTCACATTCATAGAAACAGAAAATGGATTGGTGGTTGCCAGAGGCTGGGGAGACGGGAGAATGAGGAGTTGTTTAATAGGTATAGTATAGAGTTCTGGTTTTGTGCGATGAACAAGTTCAGGAGGTTAGTTGCTCAAAAATATGAATATACTTAACACTGCTGAACTGTACACTTAAAATAGTTAAGATAGTAAATTTTATGCTGTATGTAGTTAGCCACAATTTTAAATGAAGGATCCACAAGTGATTAATATGCAGCAAGAGCTGAAAACTAACACTGCTTTAATGAAAAAAAAAAGGTAAATTGGCTAAATGTTAACACTGAAAAATGGACAATTTATTTAATAGTCATACTTCGCTGATACACTTGGTAGTACCTTTGCTCTTTTATCCTTAAAGTAATAATGTTGTCTAGGAATGTTAGATACCATCTTTCTGAAATACTCGTGAAGCTTTAAAGTATTTTATTTTAGGTATAGAAATATCCACTAAAGAGTAGCATATTAACACTTGTCATTTTTCTTCCTAATAATTCACTTTTAAAATAAATCACTTTATTTACATTAGCCAGAAAAATTCCTTTGCCTTTCTCCCTTCACTGATTAATAATTGTAGAATAACGATGTACTCAGATAGTTATTCTTTAACCATCTCTTTAACATTCCCTGTTATTTCATTTTTACCAGGAATTTATAGACTTTTCCTGCTGAGACCTCAATTTGTGTCTAAGAAAGACAGAAAGAAATTACTGTAAAAGATTGGAATAACTTAAATCATCCAAAATGGAAGCGTACATAATGAAACAACTTTTAGTACTTCCATAGAAAAAGGTTCGTATTTGTTTACAAATAAATTTATCATTTGGCTTTTCTTTTTTCTTCTTCTTCTTCTTTTTTTTTTTTTTTTTTGCTGCCCTAGTCATGATATGCTTTAAAATATGAAATCTGCTACTCTTGAAGAAAACTTTTCTGTTCCTATAAAAACCATTTTAAAGGTGCTTTGAAAATAACTCAGTTTTTTTGTTGTTTGTTTTCTGGTTTCTTTTTTTGTTTGTTTTTTAGGGCATATACCTATAGACAACATTAGAATATAAGGACTTGAAGCAGTTGAGAATGTCTCTGCCAAGTCGACAAACAGCTATTGTTAACCCTCCACCACCAGCATATATAAATACTAAGAAAAATGGGCGATTGACGAATCAACTGCAGTATCTACAAAAAGTTGTCCTGAAGGCTTTGTGGAAGCATAGTTTTTCCTGGCCTTTTCAGCAGCCTGTGGATGCTGTCAAACTAAAGTTGCCTGTGAGTGTATCTTATAATTATATTAGTTTAAAACAAGTAAAACCCTGTAAATATCCTCTGATAGAAATATTATGAAATATATTTAACTTAATAAATAAATTATTCAGCACCACTAAAGAATATCCCAACGAGTATTTTTTCCTAAAACAAAAAACTCATTTTTCTGAGCATTGAAATTCTCATTTTAGCAAGTTGTGGTAAATTTTAAGTATCAACATATGCTTTCTTGTTTATACCATATGTCCCTTGACCTTTTGGTGTAAGGTTGTCATAAGTGTTCCCTTCTCCAAGAAGTCACTCTTGACACGTCCTGACAGACTTAGGTGTTTCACATACAGAATTCAACTTTAGGTCTTATATTAAGAATTTTAGCCATCTGATAACAGAATGGTTAAGTAATTTGTAATATAACTTGTAAACTGTAGAGCTGGGATTGTACTCTGGATTTGTCAGACTCCATAAATTCTAGTTTCTTTTTCTTCATGCCCTTGTTATTTTCCAGGATGGTTCTACTCTTATATTCTTTCGTTATTCTTTCTTTATTGGCTTTTTTTTTCTTCTCTCTGAAGAAAAATGCCATGGTAATCAACTTTGTTTCTCATCGCAAAAGGTTTTGGTTTCTATATTATCGCTTTTAATCAGTTGCTCTCTCTAGTTACAGGTGTATAGCTTCTTAAATTTGTGTACCAATTGTTGTAGTGAATTCATTCTTACTACTAACATTTAGAATTTCTTCTTACACCATAGGATTATTACACCATAATAAAAAACCCAATGGATTTAAATACAATCCGGAAACGCTTGGAACATAAATATTATGTGAAAGCTTTGGAATGTATAGAAGACTTCAATACAATGTTTTCAAATTGTTATTTATACAACAAGGTCTGTAAGCCTTATGCTATACTTGCTAATTCTTTTCTCTTACGTACAGAGCAAAGAGATATGTATAAACAAGTGTGCTGATTTCAAATTTCAAGTCTTGATTTGGGGTACATTCCATATTTTTAAAGATAATGTTTTTTACTTTATTTCCTAATTTTCATGTATCAGTATTTGTTCATTTTGCCATATTTTTTGCTATATTTTTGTCTGAATAGCTATAATGGCTTATTATGTTTTAAAAAATAAAATACTAATGATTGCTGGTTTCTGTGAATAAAGTGTTATCTCAAAATGTTCTCTACTACACTTCTGCCTTTTTAGTTAAAATATGAATGATAAATCTTATTATACACTAATCTTGGTTAAATTTTTATGGTATGGATCTCTAGTTATAATCTAAGAAGCCAAACAAATGACATACTTATTTTTTCTTTCAATAAATTTATTTATTTATTTATTTTTGGCTGAGTTGGGTCTTTGTTGCTGGGCGCGGGCTTTCTCTAGTTGCGGTGAGCGGGGCACGCGGGCTTCTCATTGCCGTGGCTTCTCTTGTTGCGGAGCACGGGCTCTAGAGCGCAGGCTCAGTAGTTGTGGCGCATGGGCTTAGGTTGCTCTGCGGCATGAGAGATCTTCACAGACCAGGGTTCGAACCCGTGTCCCCTGCATTGGCAGGCGGATTCTTAACCACTGCACCATCAGGGAAGGCCAAATTACATACTTCTAAACTTCATACAAGTTAACTTAAAGATCAGACACACTGTGTTATATCTCAGTAGTAGTTTTGCATTTGTGTTAATGTGTTAGCCTGTATGATAATATATGTGGACATTTTGAACTTAATCTTCACTTTTGTCTTCATCCATAAAATTGGATTTGTGTATTCAATTTTCCTCCATATAGGATTCCTGTTTCCCTAAGTACTGCATCCTTTTCAAGCTGTTCTATGCTATCTAAAATTTTTAAAACTTATTTTCCATTTATTCAAAATCACTAGTGACACTGAAATGTAATAGAAATGTTGGTTTAGTTTCCAAGGTAATCATCAGTGCCACCTTATGTATAATAGATTTAAGACTATTAGCTACTATGATTTTTTTTAAAAATCAGAGCTAATGGTATTCTGTAAGTACCATTGGCAAATTCATTTTAATTTAATAATTGTAAAGAGTCCTCTTACATTTAATATTTTAAAACAAAATTCAGTAATTTTCCTGAACTACCTAACTGAGAAATAGGTGTCTGCTTTAGGCCTTGCTTTGTAATTTAGTTTTTTCTGAGTAGTCAAGTAAAGCAAGATGAAGACTTCTAAGCAGATAGTTAAGATTTAAAAACTTAGCTCTACAGTGTCACTTTATTGCTTAGTTAATTGAAAATTGAATCACATCAAGTCAAACCATGAGGTACTTTTCACAGCCATGAACAAGTTTTACTTTATCCTATTTGTAAGGTAGAAATTCTAATTTCTAATACCTTTTTGTATTAGTAGGATTGGTTGGATTTTAACCCTTAGTGCTCAGAATGGCATCCTCAGTCCTTTTTAGAAGTTATAGGGGTAGGATGTTAGAATTTTAAATGCGAGCTGCTATACTTAATTTAGAAGTGATAAATACTGTTTAGTAAATATTGTCTAAGAGTACTATGGCACTGCCTTCACTAAGGCAGCCTGAATTATAGAAATTTGATACAGTGACCATGCTGTGTAAACTTATGTTACATTTTATATATTTTCTAGCCTGGAGATGACATCGTTCTTATGGCACAAGCTCTAGAAAAGCTGTTCAGACAGAAATTATCTCAGATGCCACAAGAAGAGCAAGTTGTGGGTGGTAAGGAAAGAATAAAGAAAGGTAAGCAAGAAAAGGTTTATGTTCTCTTTCTTTCTCTTTTCCATATATATTTGAATGTGTGTATAAGTATAATGACTATAATTAAATAATAAATCCCTGGGAATTCCCTGGCAGTCCAGTGGTTAAGACTTGGCACTCTCACTGCCAAGGGCCCGGGTTCGATCTCTGGTCGGGGAACTAATCCTGCAAGCCATGCGGCATGGCCAAAAAAATTAATAAATAAAAATAAAAAAATAAATAATAAATACCTGAAAGGAGGTAGACATCTAGAAGTCCTTTTATATCTAAAACGTCCCTTTAAACAATCTGCTAAACCTTGAGCACAAGGATGCCTATCATACAAGATTGGGAGGACTGTATAGATTATGGCCTTGGAGCAAAGTTTCCTATAGAATAGTGCCATTCACTTAGTAGGCACCAAGTAATTCACAGTTACTATTACTATTTTAGTAGATCATGTATCTGTGCTATACTAATTAAGAGGGCCAAAATTGCCAGCATTTCTCTGTGTCAGAAGATCCCATAGCTAAGAATGAAGTGTTGCTGGTGGGTCTGAAGATTCTCTTTTCCTAGATCTTAACTCAGAACTTTAGGGGGAGATGTTTTACAGCTAATAATCCTAATATTTAAATATGAAGTTATAAAATTAATCTTAAGTATTCAGATGGGTTTATTGTAGAGGTTAATCAAGATTGTCATAGGTCAAATGTTGGTTTATCTTTGGGTCACTGAAGCTGTAAATCTTGGTTAAGTTACTTAATCATTCCATGTTAGTTTCCTCATCTATAATATCTGGAAAATATTTAGCTTTCATGGTTGTAAATTTTTGTAAAGTATATGTTAAGTGGCTGGGACATATGAGACTTGTACCAATTCAGGTGATGGTTGAGGTTGTTTTATTGATAGTATGATGTACTTTTTTGCTGGTTGTTAATAGATCTTTAGGATGGGTCATGACTTATAGCTTGCTTTCCATCCATCCTGTGAGATACTCACTGTTTAATAAAGTTTTTATTTTGTTATTTTTGGAGAAGATTGATCGTAAGTCTGACCATATAAGCATAGGTTTCCACAAGAGGTTTAAAATAAGCCCTTGTGAGGCAAAAAACATAGATCAGTATGTTACTTAAATTGTTAAAACAAGGTGATAATTATTGCTGACTTAAAATATTATCTCTAGCAAGGTGAAAATTACTTACCTTTAGAATGTTTTCCTTTAAAACAACACTTTAACAGTTTCTTGATGGTTAAGTTGTAGCTACTTATTTCAGGTGCTCAGGTTATTGCTAAAAGCATAGGTTTCCCTTAGACAAAAGTTCTTTGACTTTGTTTTTCTGTCAGTACCTACTTGGATGTTTGTCCCTGTAAGGCACGTACTTTGGGACTACAAAAAAGTATAACCACCCTAACTCTCAGTTTAAATTTAAGTTAGAAATAAAACTTTTTAAAATAATAAGGCAATGCATTACAATAAGTGTCAGGTGAAATTACACGTGGTGTGTGCTATGGTTCAAGAGTGAGAAATTGACTTGCACTGGAAAAGCTGCGAAGGGCTTTAGAGGTGATAGAACTTGAGTTTGGCCTTGACAGATAGGTAGGATTGGGCTTTGGTGTGAAGGTCTAGGTTTCCAAGTAACTTTTAGTAGGAGCTTTCTACTGCCTAAGTCATGTCATTTTTCATGCACAGTGGTAGGGAAACTGCCATGTGACAGTAGCTAGTCTAAATAATGTGGTTACATGTTGATACTTTATGGCAAAGAAAAAAAATTTTTTAAGTAGTACATTGAATTGGTGTTGATTTACTGATTGAACAAATATTTGGGTACCTCTTATGTACCAGAACACTGTTCTGTATTCTTGGGATATATCAATGAACAAAACAAAAACTTTTGCCATCTCGGAGTTTACATTCTAGTAGTGAAAGAGAGACATACATGATAGGTTCAAAGTAGGCCTCATTGAGAAGTTAAGATTTGAACAAAGAACATTCCAGGCAGAGGGCTCAGCTAGGGCAAAGGCCTTTTCCCTTCCATCACTTTGGGCCATTGCCTTCATTTATGACCTGGATCTTGCTTCCCTCCTTACCTTCTTAAGGATTTTATTCCTTTGGTTATCCCCTTTGTTTCATGCGTCATTAATCTTTCATTCTCTATCAGGTTAGTTTTATTATACTATAAACATGCTCTAGTATCTCATCTTTAAAACTCATCTTTTCCCTATATCCTTCCAGCCACTGTCCTGTTTTTTGCTTTCCTCTTACGTACTCATGAACTCACTTCAGTATAGGTTCTAGCCTTACTACATCACTAGAAAGGTTCTTGTCAGTAGTCTTTATGTTGCTAAATTTAAGTAATATTTTTCTGTTCTCATTTTACTTGATCCCTATCAGTTGCTTTAGAAGGCTGCTGTCTCTTGAAATGCCTTTATTTCTTGGTGCACACTAGTTGTGAGGGTTTACTTCCCATTCTGTAGTCTTCTTGGCCTTATCATCCTCTTCTACTCAATCTCTAAATATTGAGGTATTTTTCAGGGCTTGATATTAGATATTTTCATAAAATCCATCTGTGTTCTATTAACTCCCAGATTTATAGAATTTGGAGAGTCAGGGATACTATATGTTGTATGTCAAATATGATAATGACATGGAAAAAATAAGAGAACTAAAGAGTAGTGGAATAGAGAGGGTTGCTTTATATAGGGTGGCTTGAGAAGGTGACATTTGAGTAAAGCCTGAAGGGAGTGTTGAAGTGAGCCATGAGGCTGTCTCCTGCCGGGCAGAGCAAATAGTCTGCTTATGGTTACCAAACTTGAGGACAGCAGGCCAGTAGTCTGGAGTGAAATAAGTGAGGGGAAGGGTGATAGAAAGTGAGGTTGGAAGGAGCGCAGAGGTAGGGGGAAAAAGTAGAGAGGTCACATGTTTCCTTACAAGCCATTGTGAGGACTTTGGCTTTTACTTGGAGAGAAGATTAGAAACCACTGGACATTGAGCAGGAGTGTCATGATCTCATTTGAATTTTAAAAGATCCCTTTGCTTGCTGTTTTGAGAACAGACTATAGGATGTAAAAAGCAGAAGGGGGGGGCTTCCCTGGTGGCGCAGTGATTGAGAGTCTGCCTGCCGATGCAGGGGACACGGGTTCGTGCCCCGGTCCGGGAAGATCCCACATGCCGTGGAGTGGCTGGGCCCGTGAGCCATGGCCGCTGAGCCTGCGCATCCGGAGCCTGTGCTCCGCAACGGGAGAGACCACAACAGTGAGAGGCCTGTGTACTGCAAAAAAAAAAAAAAAAAAAAAAAGCAGAAGGAAAGAAGGCCTTGTAGGATGCTACTGCAATAATTCAGGGTTATTACCACCTATAATAATAGTTGGATTCTGGATAAGAAGATAGAGCAAAAAAGTTTGCTAATGGATTGGAAATTGGGTTTGAGAGAGAGTGGAGTCACAGATGACTCCAAAGTTTTTGGCCTGGGCAATTAGAAGAATAGAGTTGCCTAGATGGAAGGATGGGCTTTTGAAATAGTCATCCCTCAGAATCCACAGGGACTGGCTCCAGGACCCATCCGTGGATACCAAAATCTTCGGATGCTCAAGTTCTTTATATAAAATGGCATAGTACAGTGGTCCCCCGTATCCGTGGGTTGCCTCTGAGTGTTGTATCCAAGGTTGGTTGAATCCGCAGATGTGGAACCTATGGATACTGAGTGCTGACTGTAATAGATTTCAAGGTGATGTGATCCAAATGTCTCCAGTCCTAGCACTGTCTGGGAACGTATAGGGCAAAAGAACATGCACAAATGTTCCTTTGATAAGAGAATTATGTTCACATCTGTTGTTCTGTGTTAGCCAGTGATGGACTATCTGAAACAAATGTCCTAGGATATTTATGCAGAGCATTCTGAAGACCTCACGTAGTACCACATAGTTATCACCAGGGCGTCTGAAATTTTTGCTCGGGTTTACAGCAACCTGAAGCTAAAATCACAGAGCTCTGTTAGTCTGAGTTTAAGCCAGGCACCTTTTTGAATAAAATTGATAAACCTACCATTAATATAACAGGTTTTGAAGTCTCCAGTATTATATCTAAATCAGTCTAACTGTCAGCAAGTATGTGTGGGAGGGTTTCAAAGGGGAATGGGAGTGTAAACTGTGTTTGTATTTTTAAAAGCTGAACTAAATGTATTAAAATAGAATGCTAAAAGAAAAATAGTTTTATGTTTTACTCAGATACTGACTCTGGTTCACACTTTACTAGATACTCAACAGAATGCAGCAGTTTCTGTTAAAGAAAAACAATCCCTCAAAGCACTGGAAAAAATAATTAAGCAGCAAGCAATTCCCTCTGTATTTCCCGAAACATCTATTTCTCCTTCAAACATGGCACAAAGTGCTCCACTGAACTCTGCCTCACAAACAGGCACCCAAGTAAGTTTACTGTAGCATTAAAATGTTTCAGTGTAAGTTTGATGTGATGTCTGTACCTTTTTTTTTAAACATCTTTATTGGAGTATAATTGCTTTACAATGGTGTGTTAGTTTATACCTTTTTATAAGTTGATAAGAAAATTGATCTTCAGCATACAGCAGAGACCTGGGAGGCAAATCAAATTTTAGAGATTCCTTAGGTAGAATTTGAACTGATTTAGTATCTTTGTAGTATTAATATCAGTTGTCTAACTACTTTTTTTTTTCTTTTTTGGGTGATATAACTTTTATTGGCTCACAACTTGGTGGGTTGATAATTTTCTTTTTTAAAATTGTATACCCTAGCTGGTTTCAGGTATTCAGAAACTTTTTGATATAACCATGACTTTTTCCCCCCATCTTTCATTGGTCTCAAAGGTTTGTACCAGACAGTTCTTTGGGATGTGGGAAGGAAATATCTGAACTATTTATTTTACCTATGAAAGAAAAATTAACCTTTACTAATACACGGAAGACTTGGTGCTAAATATCATTTCCTTTTTTTAACTGATAAGGGTAATGATCAAAGTGTGAAAACTGTTGCTCTGAATGTCACCTTATACATAGTTTTCTTTTTGTTTTTAAATTGTTTTGTTTTAGGTTACAAAGGGTATGAAGAGGAAAGCAGATACAATTCCTACAGCTTCAGTCGTTAAAGCAAGTGGTGAATCTTCCCCAACACTTACAGAAAAAAAATCAGGGAAAATGCCACGTATAAAAGAAAACGTGTTGACGAATGTTTTGACGGATTCTCAGCAACAATATAAAGTTGTAAAGAATGTTCAAGTAACCGAACAATTAAGGCACTGTAATGAGATTCTTAAAGAAATGCTTGCAAAGAAACACTTGTCATATGCATGGCCCTTTTATAATCCTGTTGACATTAATGCTTTGGGACTGCATAACTACAATGATATTGTGAAAAATCCAATGGATCTTGGAACCATCAAGGTAAATGTTGTGTTAATAGGAGGAACTTCTTTTCTTGATTATAAAAGTAATCTTGTCATCATTAATTTAAAATTCAGAAAAGGATAAAAGAAAAAATCACTAGTAGTCATACCACCTGAAGTAAATCATGGGAACATTTTTTTTTTTTTTGCGGTACGCGGGCCTCTCACTGCTGTGGCCTCTCCCGCTGCAGAGCACAGGCTCCGGACGCGCAGGCTCAGCGGCCATGGCTCACGGGCCCAGCCACTCCACGGCATGTGGGATCTTCCCGGACCGGGGCACGAACCCGCGTCCCCTGCATCGGCAGGCGGACTCCCAACCACTGCGCCACCAGGGAAGCCCCATGGGAACATTTTAAAGTGTTATGTTTTTATTTTCTTCAGTTCAGATACATTCATGGTTATTTACCACAATGTTTGAGTTACAGTATGTAATACAACTCTACCCTGAATTTTTACTTTGTAGATATTTTCTTGTTATATATTAAAAGTATTTTTAATTTGCATAATTATAACACAAAAAAGGTTTTTTTGGCAAGGCATTTATGTGGTTTCTAATCCTCTCTGCATTTTTTGGTCTTCTGCCAGATTGGTAAGTTTTCTTTATTGCTGATTTGGAAGCTTTAAATTATTGGAAAAATTTAATTATGTGTATTCATTTTAAGGGAAACTACTAAAAGAGTAGAACTGTAGCATTTTCAAAATGATGCATTATCTCAGTGTTCCTCCTGAATGACTACTCATTGTACTCCCTGTTCTTTATTATTGTCTAGAAGTTTGGTTCTTTTAAACACAGTTTTGTTTTATTATTTCATCATCAACATTGTTTATTAACATGTTACTAATTTTAGTGCTTACCCTCATTTCTTGCTTCTTACTCTTTCCCCTCTTAGTGTTTCTTTTTGCTGAAGTGCCAACTTCAGTGGTTCTTCCATGAGCATTTATAGGTAGTAAACTCTTAATAGCCTTATCTCTGAAAGTATCTGTATTTTGTCTTTATTCTTGAATGGTTCTTTAACTGACTATAGAATTCTAGAACGACCAGTTATTTTCCCTCAGCACTAGGACAATATCCTTTGGCATTTATTGTTGCTGCTAGGAAGTCTCCTGTCAGTCTACTTGTCATCCCTTTGTAGGCAGTCTGTCTTTCCTCTCGCTGGTTGTGCATTTAATTTTATTCATCTTGATTGGAAATTATCGCTTTCAATCTGAAGTTCATGTTTTAAGTTCTAAAAAAATTTTAAGCATTATCTCTTCAAAATATGCTTTTCTACTTTCCCCTAATACTTACATGAGAGGTCATGAAACAATACCTGAAATAGGTAAACCTGAGCTGAGTCTTAAAGGATAAGTAAGACTTAGTAAGTTATAGCATCGGTCCCCAACCTTTTTGGCACCAGGGACCGGTTTCGTGGAAGACAATTTTTCCATGGACGGGTCGGTGGGGGGATGGTTCAGGTGATAATGCAAGCGACGAGGAGGAGCAGATGAAGCTTCGCTTGCTCACCCGCCATTCACCTCCTGCTGTGTGGCCCTATTCCTAGCAGGACTGGGGGTTGGGGACCCCTGAGTTATAGGACATTCCAGGCAGGGGGAGCAACTTGGAAGGCCCTCAGATCATAAAAGCATCCAGAATACAATATTTAAGCCAACATGAGACACAATATGAAGCAGTGAGTAGGGGAAAATGAGACTGGATGGAAACGGGGGCTTGAACATGAAAGACCCTCATTGTAGAGGCCTAGACCTGGCATTAGACATGAGGATTATGGCCTCATATTTGATTCCTACAGTAACTTCTGTAGCAGCAATGTGGAGACTGGGTTATTCAGGAGGCTATCATAGAATTCCAGGGATAAGAAGATAGTGACTTTATTTAATTTAGTTCTCCGAAATCATTCCCAGTTGCCAGTGATCTGAGTGGTAGAAAATTATGTTTCTTGTTTTAGTTTTGTGTTTCTTTAATTACAAATGATGTCTGGCATGCTGTATTTGTTTATTGGCCCTTTGTATTTATTCATGGATTGTCTGTTAATATACTCTTGTTTTGCCCAGCAGTCTATAGGATTTTCTTGACTGCTCATTTTTCTTTTTATAGTGGCTGCCTAACTGGCTACTCTGTATCCTCACTTCTATCCACTTTATATGCAGCTACCTAAAAATGTAACCCATCCTGATATTTCTCTTCTGTTCAATTTTTAATGTCTTTTCATTCCCAGGAGAATTTTAATACAGTATAAACCTTTCATTTAGATGTTCAAGGCTCATTTAAGGAGTTTATTTATTCATTGTTTTCCCACAATCAAACTGGTCTATCCAAGATTATCTGGAAACACTGTTTTTTTCCTGCTTTTGTGGTTTTGTTCCTGTTCTCTTCTTTACTTGAAACACCCTCCTTTGTCTCTACTTGTCAAAATTTACTGGATTTTTTCAAAGTCTAAAAATACAAAACAAGCGTAGCAGAACTTTAATGTTTGTCAAATCTGGATGGTGGGTATCTAGTTTTGGTATTATCTATTATTCCTCTGTATGTTTGAATTATTTCATAATATAAACACTTAACATAGGTGCTCAAACAATTATTGAACTATATTGTTGATGAATCCTGTAATTTTTCCTTAATTTAGGCAAAAATGGATAACCAAGAATATAAACATGCGTATGAATTTGCTGCAGATGTTAGATTAATGTTCATGAATTGCTACCAATACAGTCCTCCAGATCATGAAGTAGTTACAATGGCAAGAATGCTTCAGGTGAGTTTTTACTTGTGCACTGAAAGTGAGTTTCCTCTGAACATAGTTTAAAAATTTTAGAACCATAACTCAAGAGATAAAGAATATACCCCCCAACCCCCACCAAGTAGTAAAGCATAATTTAGACTCTTAAAATTGTGGGGGTTGTTTGTTTTCTGAGGCATAGCATCCATTTGTAGTAAATCTGTTAATGAAGCTGCCCTACATATAGAAGGTACTGGGGAAGTAGTAGTGAAGAGAGGACAGTAGGTATCTGAGAGAGGGTTGACTGCAGTCAGTGTCCCACTGAGGCTAAGCCATTGGCAGGTAGTAGAATGATGCACCAGCCACAGGGCAGATCTTAAAAGGACTTCCCCTATATAATCTGAGAGGTCTGTCTTACCTGGAAAAATGGAGAAAAGTTGCTAAGGTTGGTAGGCAGGGAAGCATGAGTCTTATTATATTTCTGGTAAATCTTTTTGTCCTCCAGTTTTATAGGGATATAATTGACATTGTATTAGTTTAAGGTATACATTATGATATATGTATATATTGTGAAATGAGTACCACAAGGAAAAATAGAATTCTCATCAAAATATGACACTGAGGGGCTTCCCTGGTGGCGCAGTGGTTGAGAGTCCGCCTGCCGATGCAGGGGACACGGGTTCGTGCCCCGGTCCAGGAAGATCCCACATGCCACAGAGCGGCTGGGCCCGTGAGCCATGGCCACTGAGCCTGTGCGTCTGGAGCCTGAGCTCCACAATGGGAGAGGCCACAACAGTGAGAGGTCTGCGTACCGCAAAAAAAAAAAAAAAAAAAAAAGACACTGAGGGAATTCCCTGGCTGTCCAGTGGTTAGGACTCTGTGCTTTCACTGCCGAGGGGCCGAGTTCAGTCCTGGTCAGGTAACTGGGATCTGGCAAGCTGTGAGGTACAGACAGAAAAAAAAAAATGACACTGTAATGTACCTTTTCTTAAAAGGTGTTATTGCTGCATTAAATCAGAAACGCAGAAGACCTTAACAGTCTGATTTTCCATTATAGGATGTTTTCGAAATGCATTTTGCAAAGATCCCAGATGAACGTGTTGAGAGTATGCCTGTATGTTACATCAAAACAGATACCACAGAAACCCTTGGTAGAGAAAGGAGTAGTGAAGCTTCCTCTGCAGATGACTCTTCTAGTGATTCTGAAGATGAACAAGCTCAGAGTCTTGAAAAGCTTCAGGAGCAGGTAGTTGTTTATATTGATACAAAGTTTTTATATTCTTTCTATGAGCTGCTGCTGCTGCTGATCTATTATAAAATCCTATTTGTAGATTAAAAGCTGTTATATTTAGATCACGTATTAACTGTGACTTTATTTACTTCTTGGCACATTTTTAATGTTTAATAGTCTTTTCCCACTCAAAAATATATACATCTTAAAATTCTGTTATTTATATTCCTAATCACAATTCCTAATCACAATAAATGCCTAATCACAATTCTCATTGAAACAATTTATATGACATAACCTGGATAGTTTATGGATGAGATCTTTATTTAACATTTGTTACCTTTTGTGATAAAATGTTAACCTGCTTTGAGCTCAATCCTGAAAAATCAATGATTTAAGACTTAAGACTGCCTGGAAAAATTAATGATTCTTGTTCTGTTTTTAGATGAATATTTAAGTTTATGGGTTGAGTACATGGTAGTCTTTGAAATTTAACATACGCCTTTCAAAATAATGAATTTGTGAAATGAAATATCAACCTGAAGGAAATGAATTTCACAAAGGATAATGTTGACTTTTGAGTGCCTTCATTTTTTTCTACTGTCTTTAATTATTTAGAGCCATGAATGTTTAAAGAATTTTTCCTTTATCAGCTTAAAGCTGTTCATCAACAGCTACCGGTTCTGTCCCAAGTACCTTTCAATAAGCGAAAGAGAAAGAATGAGAAGTCTAAAAGGGAAAAGAAAAAAGAAAAGATTGATAATAGAGGTGAAAATCCAAGGAAAAAGTTTAAGCAAATAAAATTAAAGGAAAAGTCCAAGTGCAAGTAAGTATCTTTAATGATGCCTTATTAAAATAACATTATCTAAAATACATTTGATTAAATTTAACTTTTGTTACAGTCAGCCAAAGAAGGGGAAACAACAGGTCTTCGCTGCGAAATCTGAAGATAAAGATAATGCTAAACCTATGAACTATGATGAGAAAAGACAGTTAAGCTTGGATATAAACAAACTCCCTGGAGATAAACTTGGGCATGTCGTTCATATAATACTGTGCAGAGAGCCTTCACTGAGAAATTCCAGCCCTAATGAGATAGATATAGACTTTGAAACACTGACAGCATCAACACTGAGAGAACTGGAAAAATATGTTGCTGCATGTCTGAGAAAAAGACCAGTAAAACCTCATGGTATGTATTTCTTTATATTAGTAGAAGTCAGTCTGGTATTTGTGTTAGTTTTTGGTCGTACTCACTCTTTTTTCTTCCTCCTAAATCACACAGGTAAGAGAATAATGAAGTCCAAAGAAGAACTTCATTCACAGAAAAAACAAGAATTGGAAAAGCAGTTACAGGATGTCAGTAATCAGTTAAATTCTAGAAAACATCAAACAAAACGTAGGTACCGGTTTTTAAAATGTTCCTGTAACTATTTAATGTCTGGCATTTTAAAAAAATACATTTATTTATTTATTTATTTTTGGCTGCATTGGGTCTTTGTTGCTGCACACAGGCTTTCTCTAGTTGCGGCGAGTGGGGGCTACTTTTCGTTGTGGTGCATTCGCTTCTCATTGCAGTGGCTTCTCTTGTTGCGGAGCATGGGCTCTAGGCATGTGGGCTTCAGAAGTTGTGGCACACGGGCTCAGTAGTTGTGGCTCGCGGGCATCAGTAGTTGTGACTCACCGGCTCTAGAGCACAGGCTCAGTAATTGTGGCACATGGGCTTAGGTGCTTCACAGCATGTGGGATCCTCCCGGACCAGGGCTCAAACCCGTGTCCCCTGCACTGGCAGGTGGATTCCTAACCACTGCACCAGCAGGGAAGAGCCTAATGTCTGCCATTTTTAATGTCTTTTTGTATTCTGTAGCTGAGAAAACGCAATCATCCAAGGCCATTGGAAGTGGTTCCCGACTGAGTGAAAGCAGCAGCAGTAGCAGCAGCAGTAGCTCATCAGAGTCTGAAAGTAGTAGCAGGGATTCAAGTTCTTCAGACAGCAGTGATTCCGAATCAGGTTAGCTGTCCCCTTAAGTATACCTCTGCTTGTGGGGAAATATTTTTCTTGTAATATTGAGACTTATCGTTTGAAGAAATGTTCATTACTTACCCAGAATCTATGGTTTGGATGCCACACTTATTATTTAACTGCATGTTGACAATCTGAACTATTTTCCTTAAAAGAGATACTGTGTAAAGTGAAACTTCATATTATACGTATGTGACTTACAGGCTTGTAATGTTGAAAATAATTTACTAAAGGTGGGATAGTCTGATATATAATATCAGGTCCTAATACCAAAAAACAGCACAGAATAAAATGCTGATTTTCACTTTTTAATAAAAGATTATTTGAGGACATCTTTCACTTTATTCTCTGATATATCAAATCACTCTAATGTTGCAAAGTTTGCTGTTGTGACAATATATTCTGAATTGAATAATCATTTTGAATTAAGAAACCAGTCATCCCAGAAAACGTGTAAAGCAGATTTTTTTCACTTCAGTGTTTTCTTCACTGTCGATTATTGTCCATTTATAGAAAAATGTACTTTAAATTCAGATTCTCAGTTATGCTAAAGTACCATGTTACCTTATATAGTTTATCATCAACTATATCAAGCTTAAGGCATTCGTGTTTCCTTTGTACTCTTTCACTGATGGTTGTGTAGTTGACAGCTAATCCCTGCCCCAGGTTTCAGACTTGGCAGAGGCATTCCATCATTGTTCACCAAAAGGCACATTCAAATACAGGGCACTTCCGGGCCTAAAATTTTGCTTTATTTTAAATGAGACATTTCTTGTTTGTCATGAAATTCAGCTCTCTTTAAAACATCCCACAGAGAATATTGTCACATTAGGAATTCTTACCGTTTGTAAGAATATCCCTCCTATTTCAGTCCGGTAGTAAGGGTCTGCTCCGTTACAGTACATTGTTTCACTTTTGGTTCTCTTTAATTTGTGGTGCTGATGTCTGCATTTTGTTTTTACATTTCTGAAGTATATAGTGGTAAACATTTTTGTTAGAATAAACAGAATTTTTACTTTTGTTGAAATTTGTCACACTAGAAAATTTTTCAATTAATTTAGGACTCAGATTATACATTATTTTCTTATAGTTGACTTTTTAAGCATAAAAAAGTACTGAACAAACTCTTAACTTGCATTTAGTATTTTAAATTGTGACTAGCATTTGTAATTTCATCTAATAAAGAATTTATGGCCTAATAAGTTAGAGCACTTTGTCTTTTATTTGTAGAATAAAACTCTTATTAAATTATCTAATTATATATTGACTACTGATCAATAAATACCTTGAGTATTAGCAGAAAAGTACTTCAGAGTGCTTCAGTGAAGTACCTTAATTTTAATTTGAATTATCGGTTTCTGATAGAATCTTCCAATATGTTGCTTGAAGGAAAGAATGTTTTTCATCTATTGTGTTCTTAAAATAGTATAATATATATTATGTTTTCCTAACTTTCTAGCAGAATAACTCAGCCTCAGAATTCTGATTTTAAAACACTATTTAATTTTTATTTTATGACTATTTTATTTTATTTTATTCTTGTTTGATGTCATCTTTTCCAAGTAACTGGGGATGTTTTTAAAAACACTGTTAAAATCAAGGTAGCAAATTTTTATATTTCAATCTACTTTATGGATAATGTATAGGTTTGTGACACTAAGGTCAGTTTGTCTACTAATAGGATAGGATAGTATGAGTTATCATTTATCTTTGAAATTTTCATTGTTTTATGAACCAACTACATACTTCATTGGAAAAACACTGTATATGTAGGTTATAAGTTGCAAATGCAATGCTTACCTTAACGGGGAAAGAACAGTTATCTCTTTGCTTAATAAAATAAATTAGTAAATGAAGCAATGGGACCTTTTCTCCTGTTAACTTCAGTTGTACCCATTAACATACTGTAAGGCTCTTGATTTCTAGTGTGTAAGCTAACAGCATTTTTTTAACTTTCCTGAGAACAACAAAAACTATAAGTAAAAGGACTGCAAATTGTGAAAAATAATTAATTCAGACTATATCAATAGCTATACCTATTGTAAGAATAAGCAAAGCATCTACCATTCTTAATAATGCACATGACATTATCAAGAAGCAGATGACAAATCCCAAGTCTAAGTTTCAGGGTGAGGGGAAATGGGGCTGTGGAGAAAATATAATTTGTGAAAATTAGATATATTAGCAAAAACTTTGTTACATAAGTAAAAATTAACTGAAAATGTAAATAAGATTTTGTAACTTTAAAATTTATTACGGGCTTCCCTGGTGGCGCAGTGGTTGGGAGTCCGCCTGCCGATGCAGGGGACGCGGGTTTGTGCCCCAGTCCGGGAAGATCCCACATGCCGCGGAGCGGCTGGGCCCATGAGCCATGGCCACTGAGCCTGCGCATCCGGAGCCTGTTGCTCCGCAACGGGAGAGGCCACAACAGTGAGAGGCCCGCGTACCGCAAAAAAAAAAGAAAAAAAAAATTTATTACAATTTGTCAAGAGCTGAAACTTAAAATAGGAATATCTTGGTTATCAGAATTCTGATTAAATAAGAGTTTTGATTATTTAAAATAGGACATATGCATATAATTTCATTTCCCCAAAATTTTAATAGTGGAATCTTTTCTGAAAGCTTCTGTGAGAAATTCTTTTCTGATAGAAGGATATTGATCTTTAGTAATTTTTCTTAATCTATTTTTTAATACCTGTCTTCCTGGATTTTTTAGAAACTTGAGACTGTATGCAGTTTTCTTAACGAAGTCACAATCTTTTATTTATTTATTTTTTTTTTGTCACAATCTTTTATAATTTCTGTTATCAAGGACAGCTCTCTAAATTAACTTTTCGAAATTCTTTAATAGTATTGACTCTTAAGGTTCTTCTGTAGTTTTCTTGTATTATGAGTTTCTCTCTTTACTGCAATATTATTCTGTTTAGGTATGCTGAAATGTTTTAAGGGTGACATCTGTGAAAAACACTTAAATGTTATAAAGAGTGTTAGAGCTGTTTACACATTAATTATTATGTTCTATGTAATCGTAAACCTTATTTTATGCATGTTTGAAAAATATGGAGTAATTCTGCTTCATTAAATGGGATTAATTAAATGGCAGGGGAGTAAGTGCCAAGGAAAGATTCATTTTAAAATTTCTTTAGTTATAATTTCAAACAAGATACTAAATCAGTTCCAGGATAGACTTGTAATGAAATCCCAAATCTTTGAAAACTATAAGCAAGAAATCTGTGGGCTAGAAGCAGTACTTAATTGCAAATTTCAATGTGATTCGATTTTGCCGTTTAAATTATCTTCTTGAGTTACATTGGCATATGCAAATTATCATGTGCCAAGAAATCAAGAACGATGATTGGGAATTCCCTGGCAGTCCAGTGGTTAGGCCTCTGCGCTTTCACTGCCAAGGACCTGGGTTCGACCCCTGGTTGGGGAACTAAAATCCCACAAGCCGTGAGGCGCAGCCAAATAAATAGATAAATAAATAAAATAAAATCCTATCTAAAAAAAAAGAACAATGATTAAACATTGGTATAAATATAAAACCTTTCTAAACTGTTTTTCATAACCCAAAATATCATTAAATGCCAGATCAAAGATATAAATGAGGCTTGACAATAAAATGAATTCCAGATACATATATCCTATGTTAGCTGGGCTGCGCTAGAATGTACACACAAGCAATTGAGAGTTTTCTAATGCTCAACAAGGTTGGCTATCGAGTGATATAATAGGGAGGAATATTATTAACAGATTTAATACTATTACTGAGAAACCATCAAATGGAGCAGCTCATAGGTAATAGTGCTTTTTTGATTCTATCCTTGTAGGAAATAACTTCAGGAACTGTCTAAATGTTAGCTCAGATACTTGATTAGTGTGGAATAGGATATTTTTCAGGAATGATTATCATTTCAATTCTTACAACAGTTATACACAAAGAAATTGAATGGTTATGGCATCAATTCTTTACCTGGTTAAGACAAAGTGAATTTGTCACTTCATATTTTGGACTTTTTGCTTTTATTGGCTTCAGTATAATGTTCTGAAAGTGAAATTTATGAAATTCTTTAAGTACCAATTGTTCCTTTTTTTTTTTTAACTTTCTTAATTATGGTGACTTAAAAGGAGTAAAATAACCGTTTCTCTTTAGTACTACAACCCACATCTTCTGTAGAAGTGACAATGATGCATTTTTTTTTCATGCAAGGGAAAAAGGACAAACTTTGTCCAAGTTTAGATTTTATTTTACCTTTTAAGGGGGAGAATGGTTTAGTAAATGTAGGAAGTATGAAATGACAGTTTGGAGTACTTTTCATCATTCAAGCTAGAAAGTTTAAGAGAAATGATTAGTACTCATCATTTAAATATTTTAAACTTTCATTAGTTTCTCATCAATTAGAGTGTTTTTAAAGCCCCAGAAGGATAAATTCAAGGACTCAGACTTGATTAAAAACTTGCATATATTGAGGTCTGTACTTGAGCCACGAGTCTTAGAAATAGGGATAAACTTTGTCATGTGAATTTAAAAATATTCTGTTCAAACTGGGTCTTACTGAATAAACAGGCTGTCTAGAATAGTGTTTCTCAACCTTGGCAGTACATTAGAATCACCTGTAAAACTTTAAAAAATAGTGTCCAAATCTGAATTGAATGGAGAGTGGGGCCAGGTAAATGTAATGTTCAAAGTATCCCATGTGTGGACTTATCTGGCAGTCCAGTGGTTAAGACTCCACACTTCCAATGCAGGAGGCCCACATTCGATCCCTGGTCCGGGAACTATGATCTCATGTGGCGTCGCCAAAAAAACCCAACAAAAACAAAACAATGTATCCCATGTGACTAATGTGCTGCAGTGTTTGAGAATCATCAGTCTAGGTGTTTTTTTGTTTGTTTCCACTTTCTAAACTCTAGTTAAAATGACTTTGGTAAAAGGAAGAGGCAGCTTATAATCGGTTTGTTCCTCTATATTACATAAGCACCACACACTTAAATCAAAATACCAAAACATTCTTTAAAGGGAGCAGATTTCTTTCGTTCAGAGTACTTGATTTTTATCAATAGAACATTAGGGGATAAGCTTGGGCAAATCATTCAACATCTCTGGACATACTTTCTTTCCTATAAAATAAGGTAATAACTTCCAATCACTTTTCTGTACCCTGTCCTATAGAACAGAAGTGTGATTTGTTTTTCTAATTTAAAAATCTTCAGTAATTTTTTCTGCTGTAATGGCATTACATTCTGGTTTTACATTATGTATGGTATTATATTCATATTCAATTTATCAAATTTTTTAGTCAGTACTGGCTTGCTGATAATATTTGGTGTCTCTGGAGCATTGATCTCAGTGCTTTGATAGGTGATGGTTATTAGCAAACCTTTCAATCAAATATTTGATGCCAGATCTCTCTCTTTTTCTTGATTCTGTGATTAAAATTTTTGCTTAGTTTGAAATGAAAGTTTTCCAATGAAAGTTTTATATTGAGGTTTTTGGGGAGCTGTGAAAATAAAACACATTATATAATGTGCAAAATATTCATTTGTTTAGTAGTTAACATATTTTATCCAATTGGATCCTCACAAGGTAGGTATACATATTATCACAGATCCCTGGTGAAGTTAGTTGACAAGCGTGTATGTTGTCACTATAGTGCTCAGTTTTATTAATGTTTGTAAGACCTGGTAGGGCTTCTTCATTTATTGAAATGTGGTCTTAAGCTTGATAGTGAAAATGTGTATGTTTGCCTTTTAATTCCAAAGGCCAGGAACTCATAAATAAACAGAAATATGCAGTTTTATTTTACTATGTTCCTGGAAAGTCAGCTACATAAGAGTAGAATGAGAAGCAAAATACTGAGTTTTAGGCTATCATTATTCATCTATCTATAGTCTGTAAGACTTTTTTGAGGCACACTGTATTTGGTGTTTTTGATTTTTTTTTTAATTAAAAATCTTTGATGCCTTTTGCTAGTGCTTTTTAGATTTTGAGGTGCTAGTTTGTATAATAGTCCTGAGCTTTAGTTTTATGTCAGAGAACTAAGATAATGCCCTTGAATTTTTCGTCAGAACACTAATGTGGTATGTTGTATTTTTACTGTAGTTAAGAGTTTATATCATTGAATAATTTGTTTAGGTGCATATTTGGATAATTAAGACAGATGTATATCACTAATCATTAGAGAAATGCAAATCAAAACTACAATGAGATATCATCTCACACCGGTTAGAATGGCCATCATCAAAAAATCTAGAAACAATAAATGCTGGAGAGGGTGTGGAGAAAAGGGAACCCTCTTGCACTGTTGGTGGGAATGTAAATTGATACAGCCACTGTGGAGAACAGTATGGAGGTTCCTTAAAATACTACAAATAGAACTACCATATGACCCAGCAATCCCACTACTGGGCATATACCCTGAGAAAACCATCATTCAAAAAGAGTCATGTACCAAAATGTTCATTGCAGCTCTATTTACAATAGCCCGGAGATGGAAACAACCTAAGTGTCCATCATCAGATGAATGGATAAAGAAGATGTGGCACATATATACAATGGAATATTACTGAGCCATAAAAAGAAACGAAATTGAGCTATTTGTAATGAGGTGGATAGACCTAGAGTCTGTCATACAGAGTGAAGTAAGTCAGAAGGAGAGAGACAAATACCGTATGCTAACACATATATATGGAATTTAAGGGAAAAAAAATGTCATGAAGAACCTAGGGGTAAGACAGGAATAAAGACACAGACCTACTAGAGAATGGACTTGAGGATATGGGGAGGGGGAAGGGTAAGCTGTGACAAGGCGAGAGAGAGGCATGGACATATATACACTACCAAACGTAAGGTAGGTAGCTAGTGGGAAGCAGCTGCATAGCACAGGGAGATCAGCTCGGTGCTTTGTGACCGCCTGGAGGGGTGGGATAGGGAGGGTGGGAGGGAGGGAGACGCAAGAGGGAAGAGATATGGGAACATATGTATATATATAACTGATTCATTTTGTTGTAAAGCAGAAACTAACACACCATTGTAAAGCAATTATACTCCAATAAAGATGTTAAAAAAAAAAGACAGATGTATAGATGTACATATATTATATGATCGTATTAATGAAGTCTGTTTTTTTTGTTGTTGATCAAAGCTGAAATCATAATTTTTCCCCTAAATGTGAAAGCTACCTGGATCTATACCCTCAATCTTTGCAGTCTGTCTTCTTCCCTTCCCCTTTCCACCTAACCCCCAACACTTAAAATAATACTTAGTGGAGTGACATTAAGATGGTCCATGTCATTTTAAATACTTGAATTCTTTAAATTAAAGCACGTCATTGAGTAGCACTTAGCAATTTTAACAGTGTCCAGCATCAAACATTTTAGGAAAGAACAGTAACACATCCAGCGGAAACTGATGGCATTTCAGGAGGCAGAAGGTAATTATTAAAATTAGAATGTTTTAAGTTTGAATAAGACCTGGTGTTGACCAGCCTTGGTGCCCTGAAGCCTGAGGCAAATAATGCTCAGGAGGCTCATGAAAGCTGGCTGGAGAGGTGAATCAAGGCATTAACTACCAGTTTGGTGCTTTACCACACTGACTTAGGCTTCTTACTGGGGAGGATAGCACCAGAATCAATTGTAGGATCAAGAAAGAGGAACCTATGAGCACCATGTCAGAGAGATCTCTTTTTATATCTACTCTCTTTTTATATCTACAGCTGCCAGCGTCAGCTGTAAAGGCATTTCTAAAGATAAAGGAGGTACTATAAAACCCATTTGTTTCTCTGTAGTTGAGGCTGCCAGATAGCTCGGAAGTAAACAGGGTATTAATTAGATGGGATCTTTATTATAATGCTTAGCAAGCAGAGCAGACTTTATCATGTATAATCAAATAGCTTCACTTTTAATAAAAGACTGTATCCTCTCAGGTAATGACATACCCTTCTCTTGTAAATTCTCAATTATTTTAATTAAGCCTCTTAATGGCTACTTGGTTAAAGATGATTTTAGTATAATTGGTACTGCTTGTTTAAACCCATATCTCTGTTGTAACTTGTTTCTTTTTAAACTGTCGCTTATTCAAGCTCTTTACTCTGAAGTAACACATTGTTCTTTTTGCCTAATAATCTAAATTGAAATTTGTGAGGGGATATTTATTCCATTATGTGGAAAAGAAAATATCCCTTTTCAAAGCAAGTATCCCTTTAGAAATTTTGACTGATTCCAAGAGGGCAAAAAAATTTGTAAATAAAAGAATTTCTTGAGTTAAGAAGTTGACCATTTTCTTAAAATCATCACTTTCATTCTAATGTGAAAAAATCTGTCATTTAGATGATGGTAATTTTTTAAGTTGGCAAATATTAAAATATTTATATACGTTTGCAGAAATGTTTCCTAAATTTACTGGAGTAGAACAGAATGATTCTTCTTCTAAAGAGAAAGTAAAGGTAAGTTAATTCTTCATTTTTACCTTAGAATTTTAAAATTATGTAGGTTATAGCTCACTGGTATAGTAGTAGCTTTCTTTAAAATTGTTCTTGATTTTATTTACATGAAGAGTTGTCACTCATTTTAATTTGTCAACTAAATGTTCAAAGATTTCTTTGTAAAGAAGATTGAATAGTGAAATGATTTGGTTACATTTTTCTAACAAGATGTGACTTTTTTATGATTTAGTCAAACAGGTAAGTAGAACAAATTATAGAAATTTCAGCTTAGTCTTGAGAGTCTAAATACAGAGAGAAGGTCTTGGTGTCCCCATGTGCGTACCAATTACCAACTATTCATTTTTAGCACATCTATGTTTGATTAGTAGTTGACATGCTTTAAAAAGGATAAAAGTAATTTTATCTTTTACTACTAATCCTCATAAAATTTTTAATCCTTTGTACCCATCCCAAATATAGAATTACAGGTGTATACCTTTTATTAAATCATAAACTTACTTAACAACATCTAACTCTAGGTTAGGGGAAATACAACATAAATAATACTGTCTTGAAGTATCTCTTAGTTGTGAGAAGAGAGATAATCATACCGTTAAGAGATTGTATGATTAGTGCTATAATCATCTATATTCATAATATATTGAGAAAATAAAGGAGGAATATATATATACTGCCTGAAGGAGGGAATGCTTAAAATGGGTTTTAAATTATAGGGAAAGGGAAGAAATGGTTAGTATATTGACATGCTGATTAGGGACTTACTTTTTTAAACAGAGGTAGTAGTAGTAAGAGAGAGGGCGGGGGTGGGGGGTGGGGGAAGCACAGGAGGTGTGTTCAGGGAAATATGGTAGCAGAGGGTGTTTTTATGGGATTAGTTGGCTTTGGAGATATAATAGGGAGGGCTTTGCACACCTAGTTAAAGTGTTAATATTTAATTTGTTAGGTAGGCGTGAGCTCTCACCGGTTTTTGAGTGGAAGGAAGATCCAGATGATCTGTCTGCCATAGGTATTAGTGGAATCAGAAAATTATGTCAAGTTATGAACAAACTTTGGAATAATTCTCAGTACATAGCACATAGAATGCTATGTTTATGATCTGTTTGTGACCAAGTTTTTTTTCAGTGTCACTCACTGAAGAACAAAATGCTCATTTAAGACAAAAGAGGAAATATATTTATAGGATCATGAATAAATGCACATATTTGTGTGTTTCAGAAAGTGTTGTTTTGCTGATTTAAATCTCAGCATTTGCCTTTAAGCTTTGGGCTTGGGTCTGTATTATTGTTGGGATAAACATTCCTATGCCCTTTGTTTTATTCAAACTAGCATAGGTATTCATACACTTGCCTTATCGGCTCACTCACTCTAACCCCTTTATTAGATGGAGAAGGAAGATTGTCTTATTCATCTCTGTACTATCTATAACTCAGAGCTTAGTAGACAAGGTACCTGGGCTTTGGTACTGTAACTTAGCTTGCCACTGAATAGATGTGAGATTTTAGGTTAAGTTACCTTCCTTATATCTAAGTCCTATTGTAAACTGTAAATGGGGATAATAATTATACCAAACTCATAGGATTAGTGTGAGAAATTAAGAACTATATAAAAGGCTTACCCTGGTGCCTTGCACATCTTAAGTGTTAACTAAATATCATCTATTATAATACACTTTTTCTTAATAAGTAGTTAACAAGAGTTTGGAATCAGAATTTGTTGATAGTCTATGGCTCAACCATCATGTTATTCTTTTTTTAAACACCCCTCCTTTTATATCTATAATTCACTAAGGAAAAGGGGATAAAGAAAGTGGGTTAGTCTCTAGATTTGGTATAAAAGCTCAGTTTTTATTTTCAGTAGATCACAGGGAAGCATTTGAAAATAAGCAACACTGTTTAATAACATGTATAAGTCTATGTGTACTAGCAACTAAGATCATAGACTTTGACTCTGCTTATAAGCTATATAATGGCCAAGTTATTTAATCGTTCTAAACCTTAGTTTTCTCATTTGTAAGATAGTGATATTTATACCTTATAAATTTGTGTGACTTAATTTAATATCATATTCAAAGACAGTATTAAATTATATTCTATCCTCTTGTGTTTCTGTTTTCTTAGTTATACTTCTTGTGTGGTTAAGCTCTGAAAGATAGTTTTGTTTAACTTTGTCTTAGCGGATACAATCATCTGTGCAATATACAGCCTCTGGGAAAACTAGTCTTGTTCATCAGACTACATGTTCAGGTGGAACACCACCAAATCCCTACCAGTTAGTATTTAATTATCAAGAATCAGAATGTTTACAGAGTGTGGAAAACATTTCACCTTTACAAATTCTGCCTCTTTCAGGTAAGAAATTAAGAAGTAAATGACTGTGATTGAACAACTGACTTCTAAATGAAAATGCCAAGATTATCTTAAATGTTATGTATCTGGAATACTGACAATCATAACTAGTAAATTCCAGGTTAGAAATAATCCCTGAAGCATATTGCTTTATACCCCAAGGTACTCATTACATTTGAATGAAAGAAAATTGTATGTGCAGTTCACACACAACTTACTTTCATACAGATTATATACATTGGCATGTGAGCCATGCATAAAAACCTGTCACTGCCATAGCTCATAGCAAGCTCTGAGCAGACTTGCGAAATGTTGCTCTAATTTCCATGATGTCTGTGTGGGTTGGAAAGGTAGATTAGAATAGGGAAAAGATAGAGATTCTATAGGTAGAGAAATGAAGTTATAAACATTAAAAACAGTTTACAGTTAAAGAAACTTGGGCTAGAAATACTTGCCTAGTGGTGGTTCCTATTTACTAAAAACATATTCTAAAACTGGAAATTTTTGTATTTTTAGGTTCATTTGACTTTATAAATGTCTTATCTGTTAGTCTTATCAGAAGTGAACGTATCACCTTTCTCAGCCTGGTCCTCCTGGGGATGTGTGGCACAGGAGCATACTTCTCTGATAGTGATGAGCCCAGCTTATGGAGTGCCTGAACTTTGAGACACAAATGTGTTCAGGCCTAGACAGAAGCAGATGTGAATATTCCATATCCATGTCTCCTTCTGTCTAGACTGCTCCCTGGCCTTCCAATGGCAGGGGTTTCTCCAAAACAGAAGAAATTTCTAAGCTGTTTTACTGAAGCACAGATTAGGAGGAACACAAAAGTTTTGATCCTCCTTTATTGCTTCCAGTAAACGCTCCCTACTATTCTGTGTTTGAGTATTCCGTTTTGCATTTAACTCGACTTATAGCTCTTGACTCTGGAGAAGGAGTGGAGATCAAGAGAAAAAATATCTGAGGCAACACTGGGGGGCATCCCAGGAAGAAGTATAAACAAAGATCCAAAGTATGAAATATTTATAGCCATTCTTTTCTGGAAAAATATTTTCAAGGTACTCAGGAGAATAACTGAAGATGTAGTTGTTCTAGGTCATAAATTACCTTAAATACCAGTGCTACATTTGGAGCTTTTATTTTGCACACAGAAAGTAGCTTCAAACAACAGCATAACAAAATCAGATTTTACATTAGGAAGAGATTGCTGCTTGCTGTATAAGGGATGGACTAAGATGAAGATGCTCTGATGTAATTGGGACCAAGTAAGGAAGCTGGGTGCTATAGTCTAGGAAAGAAATTATGAGGACCAAAACTAAGGCAGTACGTACAGAAAGGATGTGGCTAAATTAGATATTTCTGTGGCAGAATTACTAAGCTTTATTAGAATAAGTGTTTTACCAGAGTATTATCCAACAGTTGGCTTGAAAATAAGAGACATTGTTCATTTTGGACATGTTTAAGATGCTGCAGAATATCTAATTGGAAATACATAACTAGAAATAGGTTTCTGGAACTAATAGGGTGTAACAAGAACTACAATTAGGAATTACCAATATGTAGAAGCTACTTGAAGCCATGAGAAGGAAGGAAAATGTACAGAGCAGGAGGAGAAAGGTCAAGGACAAAATTCTGGGTAACCAAACTCCCTCTCTGTAAAAGTAGAAAAAATTAATAAGTTAAAAGAAGAGGTAATCAAAGCTAAGAGGAAAAGGAAAAATGGTATAATAGAAGCCCAGGAGATACGTTTTTCGAAGGAAATCATCATCACGAGTATCATGTCCTACTATATACAAAGCCTTAAAGTACCATGAGGAATGAGGAGAGAAGATTAAAATTGGCAATGTGAGATTTTTTTGCTTTTACAAAAGCTTCTTTTATGGCTACTGTGATTGAGATGGAAGCAGATTCTTGTAAACTGAGAAGTAATGGAATCTGAATGTAAACCAGTCTTTCAAGAATTTTATTGAAGAGGATGGGAAGATAGCTGTGGCTTTAACAGGAAGATAGGTATTTTGTTTTTGTTTTTTTAAGACTGGGAGAGAGGTTGTTTTGTTTTGAATTTTGAAATCGGCGAGATTTGATCGAGTTTGGAGGTCAATCGCAAAGAACCAGAGTAGGGAAAAGTTGCTGTTTTCATGATAGTAAGTTCCTAGGACAATGATAGGGATAGCTTTGAAGAAGAATAAAGACATTGAAAAATAATGGAAATAATGCAGTCAAGATGGTCTTTTGTTCCTATTTTAAGAAAACGTCCTATCTATGAAAAGTCAGGCTTTAAATATCTAAATCTTCGTTCGGGTTTCGTTTCTTGTATTCCTTCAATTTCTGTTTATACGTGATTGTGAGTAATAATATTGTGTAAAGGGGAAGTTTGGATGATGCTGAATGGCTGTTCTACTGCAGTTAAGCAGATTTTTCAGAACCAAAGTGGTTTGCATTTGCCAACTGTAGGTGGCACTATGCCCAAGGGAAACTGCAAATATATATAAGCTATAAAATGTATATAGAATTTTACTTTTCTGGAGTGTAATCTTGGTGGAAATAAATTAGAGTACATAAATTAGAGTTACATAGAGTACATAAATGTATGTTAGAGTACATAAATATTTAAGAAGTTGAAGTTTTAAGTGTTATCAGTTTTCTTCAAAACCTCTGCCATCATCTCCACATGAACTGGAAGATGTCTAATTTTTTTCCTTAAAATAAGTTGAAGTTTTTAGTCATGAAGGATTACTAAACTTTATAATTTATCCTTCCAGAGCTCTTTAAAATATCTTCACTCAGTTGTATTAAGAAATTTTTTTAAAAAAAACTTATGCTGTCACATCAATGTGAATTAACGTGGCAAATGAGAAGGTAAATCAAGGAGTTTGCCATCTAGTAGGAGAAGTAAACAACTGGTATATAAAGTAAAAATAGGGACTTCCCTGGTGGCGCAGTGGATAAGACTCTGCGCTCCCAATGCAGGAGGCCCGGGTTTGATCCCTGGTCAGGGAACTACATCCCACATGCATGCCGCAACTAAGAGTTCACATGCCACAACTAAGGAGCCCACCTGCCGCAACTAAGACACCAAATAAATGAATATGTCTGTGGATATGTGTGTATGTGTATATAAATTTTTTTTAATTAAAATAAAGTAAAAATAATGTGCCCTAAAAGAACCCAAAATGAAATTTAAGGAGATGAGGAAGGCAGAATTACCTGACCTCTTTGAAAGATGTGTATTGATGTATAGTAGGATCAAAAGGCATTTTGGATAGAGGGAACAACACGAATGAGTGTATTTAGGTGACCAGTAATTCAATGTAATTAAAGCTTTGCTTGAATAAATAGGAATACAGGGAAATAAATTTGGGAAGGTAGATCAGGATCAGATCATAAAGAACCTCAATACCTAGAGACTTTTGGACTTAATTATAATAGTATAGTCAGTGGGGAGCCAATGAAGATTTTTTGAACAGAGTGTGCTTCAGTGTAATTACTCTGCCAATATTGTGTAGGTCAGTTGGAGAGATGGGGAACAGAGACCAGAGAAGGAAAAGACCAACTGGGCTGTTGCAGTAGTACAAAAAAATTAAGTGATGGAAAGAAAGAAAAAGGTATAGTTGAAAGAAATCACAAGAGTGGAGTGAGCAGGTCTGCAAAAGATGAATATATGCTGGGTTTTAATAACAAAGGGGTGTATAAGCTTTGGTGGCTCAGAGGATAATGGCTGGATACTGGTCCAGGTTGACAGACCTGGAACACAGATGAAGAACAGATGTCTGAGGAAAGATGAGTTTTGTAGTGTTTTGAGGTGCCAGAGGGCATCCATATGAAAATGTTTTTCAGAGAGTCGGTCCCTTGACACACTTCCCTTGGCTTCTGTGACACTCTTCTCTTGATCATCCCATCTCTGAACGTTCTTTACAGACACCTACTTTATCTGCCTACCTTTAATGTTGATAATACTCTGAGTTACATCCTTAAGCCTCTTTTTACTTTACTACAGGCTTTTCTAGCTGTATTCCAACGCATAGGCTTACTAAGCTAGGACCTCCCCCTCAGCTCTCATAGCAATAGGCTTGGAGAAGACCTCCCTTTACCCAGGTATGCCATACATTGATCATTTTCTACTTATTATGGCATGTAAAAGGTTGGAAGGCAGCAATCTATACTGGGCCCAGTATAGATCAATCAAACTGTGGCCCAGACAGTTCAAGCATCTAGCCCAAAGAAGAGCTGATACTAAAATAAAACATTTCAACAAGCTCCCAACCTCTGTTGTTTTACTCAGAGCTCTAGCTTTGCTGTTCGTCTCTATATCTGGATGATCTTCTTGGAGTCTATGACTTCTAGTCTCATTTTTACAACTCAAGCATCCCAGCCCCAGGCATGTTTATACAACTCTACTGAATACCTTAAACAGCACATAGGCATGTCAAATACAGCATGTCAAAACTGAATTTCCCCCTTTTAATTCCTACATTTAAATCTTTCCTCTTTAGTTCTTAATAATGGCACTGTCACCACTTACTAACTTAGAGTCAACAAACTGAGTCGTTTAGAATATACTTCTCTTGACATATATACTCTTTCTACTTCTTAAATAATATCTGATCCCAGGCAGAGAGGGGATGTAGTTCTGTACTTAGACTTTTTCTCCCTATTTTTCCATTCCCTGTTGAACTGAGAAAATAGGTGGGCCACATAGGAACACACAAATTTAAACTTTGTTCCTTCATTCATCCGTCCACTGACTGTTTTGTCTCACCCTCCTGTGCTCACTCCTATCCTTTAGTGTTCCTCCCTTCTTCAAGCCTCACATTCAACTAGTGTGATTTAGTCAGAGAATCAAAGGAATTGATGGGTGATAGAAGCTTAAATGTAAGTTCCTATAACTCTAAGTGGCCAGGATTTTATGAGCTTGAGCCAATTAACAAAAAGATAGCAACTCAAGTTTTCATTTTTCTCCTCTGTCCTTTTGCTACTAGTTAGGACCTATAGACAAGAACTGGAGAGACCTGAAACAGAAATGACCTAATTAAATTTCATACACCAGGATGCTTTTGGTCACAAATGCAGAAAATTCAGCTCCAAACTGGCTTACACAAGGAATTTTGTTATCATACATACTGTAGTCCAGAAGTAGGTCAGTCATTTAGACATGTTTGACAAAGGCTCAAGCTCTATTTCTGAAATTATTTTCACCTGTAATAAATGAAATATTTGTATGAAAGCTTTACAGTCAACAGGATTGTGTGGTTTGTTCTCTTCACCTCAAACAACATTTTGCGTTTCTTACTCCTATTCCCCACTGGGTAGTTTAGGTGTCTGGTATCTTCATTCTTCAATTCTTTGTATTTTCTTTGTTCTCAATTTGGCTACCAGGAAGCATCTTTCCTTAGAAGCCCTACAGTGGCTTAAGGCCTCCTCTTTTCTAAATGATTCACTGGTGTGGGGGTAGGATTACCATAATTAGCTTGGCCAATGAAGACCCATCTCTGGAGCTGAGGTCAGTTTACAAGCTGAAAGACTGCTATACCATGGGGAAAGCTAAAATAGGTCTTGGTAGGTGAGCCACAATGTCAGCTATACTTTATGCTGACAAAAGAAAAGAAGAAGAAGAAGAAGAAAAAGAGAAGAAATAAAGGAGGTAAAATTTCAAGTGAAAATGTTTATTTTACAGTATTACAATTCTCCAACTAAGAATACTCCAAAATTAAGCGTAAAAAAACTAGTTATTTTATTTTCATAGTTTCTGACCTGGCGGGGGGGGGCGGGGGGGTGGTGGAAATGTCAAATTCTGGAGAATCAAGATGAAATAACTTGACTATACTATTCTAAAAATGTGTGCATTAGATAATCCTGAACAACACTTGAATGGCCTAACTGTGATGCATCAGTCCGGTGATAATGACACAGTGGTATTAGAATCAGAATGTCAAGTTCCAGTGCAAAAGGTAAGAGTAAAGTTATTTTTTCTCACAAATATTGGGGGATTTAAAATTGAATATAGAAATGGCATGGAGGTATTTTAAGCCCTAATTTGAATGAATTTTGGATCTCTAAGCCTAATTTTTGCCTACTTATTAAAAAAAAAGTTAACCTGTGAGCAACACTCTTTCCCACCCTCTACCTTCAGTCCCCATATTTGTGTTTAATTGTAAATTCTATAATGCTGGTATTTGCCAGCTATCCTGATTTTAAAACATGTTATAAAACTATCTTTTAGAATCTGTTGTAGGTGATTTCCTCATGGAGTCTTTGGTGCACTTAATCTCAAACCACACATTGATCAGTCTTTCAACAAGTATTCTAGATGTTTGGGATACATTAGATACACCAGGTACTATTCTAGACATTTGAATCTAGTAACTGTCAGAAATGGACTATGAATGAGATATTCACATATCCCCTCTTTTTTCTCTCCCTCCCTTCCTTCCATTCTTTCCTTTCTTTTTTCCTTGTAAGTACTTCAGAGGACAAATCTTACTGCTTGGGCACACTTAGGAATATCTGACATTTCACCATGAGGAGCATATTGCTTTGGCCCTTGTTTTTTCTTATTCTTAGAATCTTTGACTTTCTTACATACTGCTCTGCTAACAGTTATTATCATCAAAGATGACCTATGTTTAATATGGGTGTTTTGTTATTGATAAGAACCATTTAAAAAGTACCTTTCCTGGGAATTCCCTGCTGGTCCAGTGGTTAGGACTCCTTGCTTTCATTGCCGAGGGCGCGGGTTCAATCCCCAGTCAGGGAACTAAGATCCTGCAAGCAGTGTGGCCAAGGGGGAAAATAAAAAAACAATAAATTTTTTTTAAAAAGTGCCTCTCCTGATATCCAGCATAAATTTTTTATTGTTATTGTTTTTTGTTTAAACATTGAAAGTGTCATCTGTCCCCTTTAGGATGCAAAGAATAAAGCAGCAGAGTTTCTCAAATATTTGGTTTACTGTGTACTAAAATCTTTGTTTCTCATTTAACAAAATTGTAATTTTGACTGACCCAAAATAAATTTTGAAAACAGTAAGAAAATTTTCAAAAGGGCAAAGAGATTACAGCAAAAATAAGCAGTAAAACATCAAGTATATGTCATACCATTGAAGTTTGTGTTAAAGGTAAAAGTGACATAAGTCTACTCTCTGTTGATTTCTAATGTCTAGCATATAGTAAGAACTAGAATGTTGAAAGCTTGAGGAGGAATGGGATTATGTGGCTTGTTCTCTTCACAACAAACCGTTTCCATTCTTTTTTTTTTTTTCTTGATTTTAAACTGTTTCCATCCTTGACATTATTTCCTACCGTTGCTCACTCACTATCAGCAGTGTTATTACCACTTACTGGAAAAAAAAAAGGCTACAGAATTTTGGTGCTAGAACAGATCTTTGAGAATTAGTCTTTATGAACAAACTGTGGCCCAGACAGTTCAAGCATCTAGCCCAAAGAAGAGCTGATACTAAAATAAAACATTTCAACAAGCTCCCAACCTCTGTTGTTTTACTCAGAGCTCTAGCTTTGCTGTTCGTCTCTTACTTACCTCTGCCTCAAGAAAAGGTATCCCTTCTTGCCAAGACTTCTCTATCTCTTTTCTTCATTTTCTTTCATTTAACAGATTTTTGTGGAGCTCTCCTGCCATCTCTATAGTCTCTATTATTCCTTTTGTCTTATTTCTCCACTACCTGTTTACATTTTAAACCAGGCTTTCTCAACTATAGCACTATTGACATTTTGGGCTGGATAAGTTTTTGTTGGGAGTAGGCCTGTACATTGTAGGATGCTTAACAGGAACCCTAACCTCTATCTACTAGATGCTAGCAACACCCTTTCCCCTACCACTACGTGACAACAAAAAACTTTGCTGACATTGCCATAGGTCTTCCCTGGGCAAAGGAGAATCACCCCAGTTGTGAAGCAGTACCTTAATTTTACCTAGAATCCAGCTGTTCCCCTATTCCTGTAATTTGTCCTATCAGAGGAACCAATGATGTCTAAAATTGCTGCATCCCTCCCAAAGTCTTGATAGGGTAAGGAGTCCAGGGTCTTCTACTACTTCTCTCTCTGGTTGAACATCCACTGTGGTGATTTCAGTTACAGTCTCTCTGCAGATGACTCAAATATATAGTTCTAGACCTGACATCCTGTGAGTTTTAATCATTTTTGATTTCTCAGTCCCCTACAGCCAAGGAATTGCTAAATTCTCTGGGTTTTACTTTCAACATGTTTCCTTTTCCACTTCTGCCTCAGAGACCAGACCTCATTGCTTTCAGTATGAGCTCTTTGTAATATTTGTAACTGGTCAGACTAACTTGAAACCTTCCTTGTTCTAATCCATTCTGCTTTTAACATTCTTACACTGTTCCTCTTGATGTATTGCTCTGATCACATTACTAATATGTATGAAACCTTCAGTAGTTTCTAACTTTGACTCCAGAGTGAAGATTAAACACCTTTACCTTATGACTCCAATCTAGCCTTTCAGTCTTAACTATATATGCCTTGTAATTCACTGAAATTGAACTCTTCATTTCTCCCCGGATATATCTAGTAATATCTTTAATTATGATTTTCTTTCTTCAGTGAGGAATGCTTTCCATCCTCATCTCTGCCTGTCAAAAGTCTTCTTATTCTTCTCTGTGATGTCTGAAAAACTGTACTGTACTCCAAACCCAATTATGAACTTTCTTGTTTTAGGATCTGCCAAAATTTTATTGCAATTAGATAGACATTTCCGGGATCAAGCCAGAGACCAGGGTTTCATCCTCCCTTTATTTCCTATTAAGTATACTACCAGGTATTACCTGTTCTGTTTCAAATCTCTATCTGAAGGCAAGATTCTTTAACTAACTCAGTAGAAAAATGAAGTCTGGAACTAGTATTTAGCCCATTCCATGGGTAAGAACGAAAACAGGTTTTATTGGCAGCATACAGGAAAGACTTCATAAACACAACTGGGTGACCTATGGTGAAGGTCTTGTGTGTACAGTAGGGGTGAGATTACTTCAGGATGGAAATTAAAAAGGCTTATGGAAAAGTCTTGTCATAAATTTTCTTTTGCTTTACCTGGGACCCTGGACAAATTTCTCCCTAATATTTCATGGAAATAATATGAAAAGAGGAATCAAGCATAATTATTAAGGAGACATTTATCAAAAAAAATTTAAACAGAGGATGTTCAGGTATTGCATTGTCATCTTTCCTTACCCCAGATAAGTAAGCTAACTCTTTTTTTTAAATTGAGGTATAACTGATATATAATATTATTAGTTTCAGGTATACAACTTAATATATTGAGAAATGATCACCACAGGAAGTCTATTCTCTCCCTCTCCCAACATAGTTAAAATTTTTTTTCTTGTGATGAGAACTTCTAAGATCTACTCTAAGCACATTTCAAATGTACAATGGAGTATTATTGACTATAGTCACCATGCTGTACATTGCATCCCCAGGACTTACTTATTTTACAGCTAGAAGGTTGTACCTTTTGACCTTCTTCACTCATTATGCCCACTCCCCACTCCCCCTCCTCTGGCAGCCATCACTTTGTTCTCTGTATCTATAAATTTGGGGGGTTTTTGGGGGAGTGGTGTTTCTTGGGGTTTGTTTAGATTCCACATATAAGTGAGATCATATGGTATTTGTCTTTCTCTGTCTACTTATTTCACTTAGCATAATAAATGCCCTCAAGTTCCATCCACGATTTCCTTGTTTTTTTGTGGCTGAATAATATTCCATCATGTATATATGCCACATTTCCTTTTTCTGTTTATCCATTGATGGACACGTGGTGTTACTTCCAGATCTTGGCTATTATGAATAATGCTGCAGTGAACGTGGGAGTGCAGATATTCTTCAAGATCCTGATTTCATTTCCTTTGGCTATATACTCAGAAGTAGGATTTGCTGCATAATACGGTAGTTCTACTTTTTTTTTTTTTCTCGGGTATCTCTATGCTGTTTTCCATAATGGCCATACCAATTTAAATCCCCACCAACACTGTACAAGGATTTCCTTTTCTCCGTGTCCTCACCAACAGTTGATAATTGCCATTCTTATAGGTGTGAGGGTGATATCTCATTGTGGTTTTGATTTGCACTTCCCTTATAATTAATATTCCCTTATGATTAGTGATGCTGAGTACCTTTTCATGGACTTGTTGCCCATCTGTTTGTTCTCTTTGGAAAAATGCCTATTCAGGTCCTCTGCCCATTTTTTTTCAGTTTGTTTGTTTTCCTGCTGTTGAGTTTTCTAAGTTCTTTATATATATCTCTTATCAGACATATGATTTTCAAATATTTCCTGCCATTCAGTAGGTTGCCTTTTCATTTTGTTGTTGGTTGCCTTTGCTAAGCAGAAGGTTTTTTAGTTTGGTGTAGTTCCACTTGTTCATTTTTGCTTTTGTTGCCTTTGCTTTTGGTGTCAGATCCAAAAATTATCACCAAGATGGATGTCAAGGAGCTTACCACCTATGTTTTCTTCTAGGAGTTATAGTTATGGTTTTAGGTCTTATATTCAAGTCTTTAATCCGTTTTGAGTTGATTTTTACATATGGTATGAGATAATAGTCTAGTTTAATTCTTTTGCATGTGGCTGGTCAGTTTTCCCAATACCATTTGTTAAAGACACTGTCCATTACCCATTTTACATCCTTCACTCCTTTTTGTTTGTTTGTTTTTGTAGGTCATTTTCCTTTATTTTAAATGTAACAGAAAGTTAAATTTTCCAATGAAATAATAATGAGGCTACTGGCTCTCTCCCACAAGACTCTGAGGCCAAGCCAAATTATATGAAGGCTAGCCTATCCACACTATTTTCCTTCACTGCTCTTTTAATTTCCTCTTTCCCCATCTTCTTCTGCAGCAGAACACGTGCCCAAGTATGAAATGAGTCCTTCACTCCTTTATTGTAAATTAATTGACCATAAGTGCATTTGTTTATTTCTGGGCTCTCTATTCTCTTCCATTGTGCTATGTGTCTGTTTTTATGCCAGTACCATACTGTTTTGATTACTGCAAGTTTGTAATATAGCTTGAAATCAGAGAGCATGATACCTCCAGCTCTGTTGTTCTTTCTTGGAATTGCTTTGACTAGTTAGGGTCTTTTGTGGTTCCATACATATTCTAGGATTGTTTGTTCTATTTCTGTGAAAAATGTCATTAGAATTCTGATAGGGATTGCATTGAATCTGTAGATTGCTTTGGGTAATATGGATGTTTTAACAATAGTAATTCTTTCAGTACATGAACATGGAATATCTTTCCATTTCTCTGTATCTTCTTCCATTACTTTCATCACTGTTATAGTTTTCAGTGTACAGGTCTTTCACCTTGGTTAAGTTTATTCCTAGGTATTTTATTCTTTTTGATGCAATTGTAAATGTGATTTTTTCCTTAATTTGTCTTTCTGATAGTTTGTTAGTGTATAGAATCACAGTGGATTTTTGCATATTGATTTTGTATCCCGCAACTTTACTGAATTTCTATATTCTAATGTTTTTGATGGAGTCTTTAGGGATTTCTATATATAATATCATGTCATCTGCAAATAGTGACAGTTTTACTTCTTTCTGATTTGAGTGCTTTTATTTCTTTATCTTGCCTGATTGCTCTGGCTGGGACTTCCAGTACTATGTTGACTAGAAATGGTGAGAGTGAGCATCCTTGTCTTATTCCTGATCTCAGAGGAAGAACTTTCAGCCTTTCATCACTGAGTATGATATGAGATGTGGGCTTGTCATATATAGCCTTTATATGCTAGGATATAGTCCCTCTATACCTACTTTGCTGAGAGTTTTTATCATAAATGGCTGTTGAATTCTGTCAAATGCTTTTTCTGCATCTATTAAGATAATATTTTTATCCTTCATTTTGTTAATGTGGTGTATCATGTTGTTTGACTTGCAGGTGTTAAACTATCCTTGCATCCCTGGAATAAAACCTACTTGATCATAGTGTATCATCCTTTTACTGTATTGTTGAATTTGGTTTGCTAATATGTTGTTGGGGATTCTTGCACCTGTGTTCATCAAGGATATTAGTGTGTAATTTTCTTTTCTTGTGATGTCCTTATCTCATTTTGGTATCAGGGTAATGCTGGCCTAGTTAAGTTTGGAAATGTTCCCTCCTCTTCTATATTTTGGAAGAGTTTGAGAAGGATTGGTATTAGTTCTTCTTTAAATGTTTGGTAGAATTTACCAGTGAAGCCATCTGGTCCTAGACTTTTTGGAAATTTTTTGATTACTGATTCAGTCTCCTTACTAGTAATTGATTTGTCCACATTTTCAATTTCTCCATGACTCACTTTCGGTAAGTTGTATGTTTTTAGTAATTTATCAGTTTCTTCTAGGTTGTCCAGTTTGTTGCCATATAATTGTTCATAGTAGTCTCTTACAATCCTTTATATTTCTGTGGTATCAGTTGTAATATCTCCTCTTTCATTTCTTTCTTTTTTTTTTGCTTTTTTTCTTAGATTGATTTTGGCTGAGTTGGGTCTTCATTGCTTGCAGGCTTTCTCTAGTAGCAGTGAGCGGGGGCTACTCTTCGTTGTAGTGCGTGGGCTTCTTATTGTGGTGGCTTCTCTTGTTGCGGAGCATGGGCTCTAGGCACACAGGCTTCAGTAGTTGTGGCACGCAGGCTCAGTAGTTGCAGCTTGTGGGCTCTAGAGCACAGGCTCAGTAGTTGTGGTGCACCGGCTTAGTTGTTCCATGGCATGTGGGATCTTCCTGGACCAGGGCTCAAACCCATGTCCCCTGCATTGGCAGGTGGATTCTTAACCACGGCGCCACCAGGGAAGTCCCTTCTCTTTCATTTCTGATATTGATTTGAGTCCTCTTTTTTTTTTCTTGGTGAGTCTAGCTGAAGGTTTGTCTGTTTTGCTTATCTTTTCAGAACACCAGTTCTTATTTCCATTGATCTTTTCTGTGGTCTGTTTATAGTCTCTATTTCATTTATTTCTACTCTGGTCTTTATTGTTTCCTTCCTTCTTCTAATTCTGGGCTTCATTTGTTCTTCTTCTAGTTCCTTGAGGTGTAAATTAGGTTTACGTGAGATAGTTCGTTTTTTGATGTAGGCATTTATCACTATGAACTTCCCTCTTAGGACTGCTTTTGCTGTATCCCATACCTTTTGGTATGTTGTATTTCCATTTTCATTTGTCTCAAGGTATTTTTTTTAACTTCTTTTGATTTCTTCTTTGACTCATTGGTTGTTCAGCAGCATGTTGTTTAATCTCCATATTTATGAACTTACCAGTTTTCTTCTTGTAATTGATTTCTAGTTTCATATCATTGTGGTAAGGAAAGACACTTGATATGATTTCAGTCTTCTTAAATTTATAAGACTTGTTTTGTGGTATAACATTAACTATCCTGGAGAATACTACAACTATTAGAAGGGCCATCTAGACATGTAATATCCAGTGTCCAGTATGGTAGCCACTAGCCACATATAGTTATTGAGCCCTTGAAATGTCTAGTGCAACTGAGAAACTTAGTTTTAGAACTTACAATTAACTTAAATTTAAAAACTTATACTCAGTTCAATTATTGGAGAGCATAAGGATGTTTGGAACAGTTTGATTATGCATATCTACTTTTTCAACTGTAAGTTTTATGAAGTCTAATTACAGATCAATGATTTCTAATCAAAGTTAAGCATTTGAATTGAGATGTGCTATAAATGTAAAACACCAATTTAGAAGACATTACAAAAATATAGGGAATTCCCTGGTGGTCCAGTGGTTAGGACTCCAGGCTTTCACTGTCAAGGGCCTGGGTTCAATCCCTGGGCGGGGAACTAAGATCCCACAAGCCGCACAGCACGGCCATAAGTAAGTAAGTAAATAAATAAATAAATAAATAAATAAAATTATCTTCAGTCTTTTATATTGACTGCATGTTGAAATAATAATGCTTTGGGTATATTTGGTGAAATAAAATATATTATTAAAAGTTTTAGTTTAAAAAAATTGTGGTACTAGAAGATTTTAAACTATATATATTTCTGTTGGGCAGCACTGATCTAGACCTTGGCATATCACAGTTAAGAACAGTGATCACAATCAGTTAATTTTTTTCTTCATACTGAAGAAAGGAAAACATAGCTATGTCAGAGGGTTCTCAACAAACACTGTGCTGTTCTTCTGGCATCGTCTTACTTTCCCTCTGATTAATCACTTGTATATTTGCTTTATTTTTCTCATAAGATCATAAATGTCTTTTTAAGTTTTGTAACTTAATTTTTTTTATTGAGGTGTGGTTGATTTACAGTGTTAATTACTCCACACAGCAAAGTGATTTGGTTATACATATATATATATATTTTTTAATTCTTTTCCATTATGGTTTATCATAGGATATTGAATATAGTTCTTTGTGCTATACAGTAGGACCTTGTTGTTCATAAATATCTTGATTACAGTGACATGGGGATTTTTATATTCTTAACAGATTGTCATACCCTTAACATACATGTTTCATATTAAATTGAAGTAATTGTCAAGCATGCTATTTTAATTTGATCTTAGATGAATAGTTGAATTTAGTTAATCTGTTATCCTATTTTTTCTATTTTAGTAAACTTTAACTTAAGTTTAGTAAAGTTATGAAGCCTTTGGAATCTTTATTTTTGATCTATTACTATATCAAAAAATATTGCTTTTCTTCCAAAATTTAGTTGACATCTGTAGACATATACTGAATCAAATATTTGTTTTAGGATATAAAGATCAAGAATGCAGATTCTTGGAAAAGTTTAGGCAAACCAGTCAAAACATCAGGGGTAGTGAAATCATCAGATGAGCTCTTCAACCAATTTAGAAAAGCAGCGATAGAAAAGGAAGTGAGAGCTCGAACACAGGAACTAATACAGAAACATCTGGAACAGAATACAAAGGAACCAAAAGTATTTCAAGGAAATCAAAGGTCTGTAATTTACTGGATTAATGGAGGCTTTGAGAGATACAGACATGTATTTAAAATAAATTTCGTTTTTGTAAGTGGCTATAATTCAGCTATTTAGTAGACCACAAAGCAAATTATATTTAGAAAAAGTAAATTTTTATTGATTTTTTAAAAATTGGTAAGTAGTAGTACCTATTTTGAAGGGGATACAAATAATCAAGTGATTGAAGAAGCTATTAAAGATACCAATATTGCTAAATTATAAAGACATCATTATTTTCCAGAAATGTCTTAATATTTCCATTCTATGTGTAAGAAGATGACGGTAAACCTTGGTCATAGTTTTCTAAAACCTTCTCTTCATTAACATAGATTACCCAATGTAAAATTTGACATCAAAAATACTAAAAATAATGTCATAACATACAAAAAAGGGTACCTAGAACATTGCTTTATATTTGTCATTTAACAACGTATCTTCATAATAAAAACTTTTAAGGAGCTTGAAACCTACTTTGAACTTCACTGTTTCTTTAAGGGACCATGGCTTCACTCTAGAATCTTTTCCAAATAAAATGCAAAACAAGTGTCTTGGAGAAGAGCAGAAAGAACATCAGCAGTCACTGGAAGCTCAAGATGGAGGCAAACTCTGGCTTCTCAAAGACCGTAATTTAGCAAGGGAGAAAGAGCAAGAGCGGAGGAGAAGAGAAGCAGTAAGTGAATTTTAGTTTATTAAATCTAACGAACAAAGGAAAGATTTAACAGAGCAGTGTCTTTACATGTTCAAAGATGTATTCTGGGTGGTTCTTCAGTGACAGTTACCTCTTTGGTGAGGATCAGGTTCTAAAATCAGAGAGTAAAATTAAAATTTCATAGTCAAAAGACACAAGCATAGTGTAATAATAGAGTATCAATCCTGGAGGCTACTAGACTTTGAGTTCAAATCCTGGTTCTTCCATTAACTAGATGTTGGAGCCTGGGCTATTTATTTAACCTCCCTGTGCCTCAATTTCCTTATTTGTAAAGTATGGATAATAAAGGTAAAAGGTGAAATGAATTTACGTGTATTAAGCACATCTGAAAATGCCTGGCACAGAGGTAAAATCACTTACTGTTATTACTGTTGAAAAATCCATAAACTGCCTATGAATTGTGGCTAAAAGATATGTCATCTGTCCCTAGTCAGTGTTTATTTAGTTGAACATTAGATGAAGAAGTTATATGTCAATTATATCTTAACAAAACTGGAAACCAAAAAAAAAAAAAAAAAAAAGACTTGTGTTTAAGGAGTCCTTAATATTTAAAAACTGATGTTTTAAAAAGTAGAATTAATTCCTTTTTTATTGAGGTGGATTATTCTTTTATCTGTGGACTATTTAGAAGTGTGTTATTTAGTTTCCAAATATTTGGAAATTTTCTGGCTAGTGAAAATAATAGAAAATTAGTGATTTCTAATTGAACTCCATTGTGGTCAGAGAACATACAATGTCTTGAATTCTTCTGAATTCACTAAGACTTGTTTTATGGCCCAGATTATGATCTACCTTGGTAAATGTTCTGTGTGCACTTGAGAAGAATGTGTATTCTGCTGCTGCTGGGTAGAGTATTTATTAAACAGGGCAAGTTGGTTGGTAATGTTTTTCAAGTCTACTAAATTCTTGCTGATTTTCTGCCTGTTTGCACTATCAAATACTGAGAAAGGGCATTGGCACCTACAATGGTATAATTATAGGTTTGTCTTTTTACCCTTGTAATTCTATCAATTTTATTTCATGTTATTTTGAAGCTGTTATTAGGTGCATAGACATTTAGAATTGTTACATCCTCATGATTAATTGACCCCCTTTTCATTACAAAATGATCTTTTTTACTCCTGGTAATATTATTTCCTGTGAAATATGACCACTTCACCTTTTTTATGACTAGTGTTGGCATGGTGCAAAAATTTTTTCCATCCTTTTACTTTTATCTGTGCTTTAAATTTATTTTCTTACAGGCAATATGTAGTGTAGTCTTGACATAAAAAAAAATCCAATCTCTGTCTTTTATAGGAGTGTTTAACCAATTACCTTCAATATGATTATTGATATGGTTACGTTTGAGTCCATCATCTTGCTTTTTTTTTTTTTTTTTTTTTTTTTGCGGTACGCGGGCCTCTCACTGTTGTGCCCTCTCCCATTGTGGATCACAGGCTCCGGACACGCAGGCTCAGAGGCCATGGCTCATGGTCCCAGCTGCTCTGCGGCATGTGGGATCTCCCCGGACCGGGGCATGAACCCATGTCCCCTGCACCAGCAGGCGGACTCTCAACCACTGCGCCACCAAGGAAGCCCCATCTTGCTATTTTTTGATGTGTGTCCTCTGTTCTTGTTATTATTTTCCCTGCATTCTTTTAGATTAATCATATTTTTTATGATTCCATTTTATTTCCTTTATTGGCTTATTATCAATAACTCTTTGTTTTGTTACTTTAGTGGTTGTTTTAGCGTTTACAATATATACTTTAGCTTGTCACAGTCTTCTCTTAAGTTATATCACACCACTTCACATTTAGTGTAATAGCCTTGCAATAGTGTACTTCCATTCGCCCCCTCCTAGCCATTAGACCATTGTCTAAGCAGTCAAATTGTCTCTAAAAGTTTTAAATGACATTTTTAAAAAAACCCTTGTATTTACCTACATAGTTACCATTTCTAGTGCTCTTTATTGATTTGTCTAGATCCAGATTTCCAAATGGTATAATTTTCCTTTTCCCTAAAAGGATTTCCTTCTAACATTTCTTGTGGTGTGGGTCAGCTGGTGATGAAATCTTTCAGCTGTGTGTACATGAAAATATCTTTATTTGGCCTTTGTTTTTCATTAATAGACTTTATTTTTAAAGTGTTTTAGATTCACAGCAAAATTGAAAGTATAAAGAGTTCCCACATATTCTCCCCTTTGCCCCACCAATTCACAACCTCCCCCACCATTAACATCCCGCTTTAGTGCAGTACATTTGCTACACGATCTGTGAACCAACATTGCCACACCATTATCAATCTTATTTTATCAGGGAAAGTCCATAGTTCACATCAGGGTTCACTCCTTGTGTTGTGCTTCTTATGGGTTTTGACAAATGTATAATGACATACACCAACCATTATGGTACCATCAGAATACTCTCCCTTTCCTGAAAGTCCGCTGTGCTCCTGCTGTTTACCCCTCCCTCCTGAACCCCTGCCAACCACTGATCTTTTTACTACCATAGTTTAGCCGCTTCCAGCATGTTGTATAATTGGAATCATACAGTATATATACCTTTTTCAGATTGGCTTCTTTAACTTAGTTATATGCATTTAAGTTTCCTCTATGTCTTTGTAGGTTGCTAGCTCATATCTTTTTAGTGCTGAGTAATATCCCATTGTATAAATGTACCACAGTTTATCCATTGACAGACATCTTGGTTGCTTCCAAGTTAATCACTGGGTTTTCATTAATTGTTTTCTTCATGTGTCTTGTGCTTTGTTGAACTTACTGGAGTGATGTGTTTATAGTTTTGATCAAGCTTGGAAAAATTTGGGGCATTATTTCTTCATATTTTTTCTGTTTCCCCCTTTTCTCCTTTTTTTATATTTGTTTATGGCTGTGTTGGGTCTTCGTTTCTGTGCAAGGCTTTCTCTAGTTGTGGCAAGCGGGGGCCACTCTTCATCGTGGTGTGAGGGCCTCTCACTATCGCAGCCTCTCTTATTGCGGAGCACAGGCTCCAGACGCTCAGGCTCAGTAATTGTGGCTCACGGGCCCAGTTGCTCCACAGCATGTGGGATCTTCCCAGACCAGGGCTCGAACCCGTGTCCCTTGCATTGGCAGGCAGATTCTCAACCACTGCACCATCAGGGAAGCCCCTCCTTTTTATCCTTTTAGTGACTCCAATTTCTTTTGTATTAGGCCACTTGAAGTTGTCCCATCTCAGACATTATAGTTGTCATATCTAGAAGGTGATTTGGGTCTTTTTAATGTTTTTAGTATCTCTATTAAACTTTTGAACAAATGGAACACAGTTATCATAACTGTTTAATGGGTTCTCTGCTAATTCTGACATTTATGTCACTTCCAGGTTGGTTTCGATTGATTGATTGATCTCCTTTACAGATATTGTTTTTCTGCTTCTTTGCTTAACTGGTAACCATTGATGCCAGATGTAAATTTTACCTTATTGGGTGCTGGATATTTTTGTAATCCTGGAAAACTCATGTGAATTCATAGGACATACAGAAACATTAGTTCCAGAAGAAAAAATCCACTGGCTTTGGCTGTGATATTGATTATGATACAAGTAAATTTCCTAGGAAATAATATTAAAAAGTTTTGTCAGCCTCTTATCTATAGTATGAAGGCAGAAACAAATTGCATTTAGCAGTGTTGTAACATACGGTGGAGTTTACTTTAGAGCAATATGGTCTTATAGAACTTTCTACAATTATAGGAATGTGCTTTATACAATCAAATATAATAGCTGCTAGTCACATATGGCATTGAGCACTTGAAATGTGGCTAATGCAACTAAGGAACTAAATTTTTAATTTAATTTTAATTAATTTAAACAGCAAAGTTTTTACATTGTTTTATTTTTTTGTTTGTTTTTTAGGAGTTCTTTATTAAAGTTTAATTAGTACTTTAATAGAAGTATTTCTCTAGTGACCTAGGAATTTTTCCTTTTGGTACTCACAAGGGCCTGACTTCAGTCACCCACAAGTGACATCTCAGCAACCTACCTGCCACCTAACAACCCAACTAGGTAACCTGATATAACTTCTAAACCCCAAGCATTTTTCTGGAACCCACTGAAATGTGACTAAAAATGCCACCTCTAGCAGCTTGACATTTGAAAACCTGACTTTGGAGCTACCTACTATCATTCTTGACAACCCAAACTCTTATGCTGCTGCTACTTGACAGATCCGTATTGTAAACAGCTGCAAAAACTTGACATCTAGCATAAGCTCCCTACCAGAGCTTATTGCCAGTTCCTTTGACCCAATTTTTTATCTTAAATTTGAATGGCTGAAGTGTATATTAGGACCACTGAAAAAAGGAATATCCAGGTTATGGTGTCAGCTGCAGAGAGCCTTAATATTTAAATCATGGTATCTAAGGTTAATTGGTATAGGCAATAACCAGTTAGATATCAATAAGTATTCCACTAGTTCAGATTTAGTCAAGATGGAAGAGAATCTAAAATAAAGTACTTTTATTTATTCATTTTTTTAAAGTTAGTTTATTTTTTTAATTAATTCATTTATGCATTTTTGGCTGTGCTGGGTCTTCGTTGCGGCACTGGGTCTTTGTTGCGGCACACAGGCTCTTTGTTGCGGCATGTGGGCTCAGTAGTTGCAGCTCGCAGTCTTAGTTGCAGTATGTGGGATCTTAGTTCCCTGACCAGGGATCGAACCTGGGCCCCCTGCATTGGGAACATAGAGTCTTAACCACTGACCACCAGGGAGCTCCCAAAGTACTTTTACTTTTTATTTAAAAATTTTTTTTTATTGGAGTACAATTGCCTTACAATATTGTTAGTTTCTGCTGTACAATGAAGTGAATGAGCTATATGTATACCTATATCCCCTCCCTCTTGGACCTCCCTCCCATCCCACCCCCCCATCCCACCCATCTAGGAAGTCACAGAGCACCGAGCTGAGCTTCCTGTGCTTTATAGCAGGTTCCCACTAGCTATCTATTTTACGCATGGTAGTGTATATATGTCAATCCTAATCTCCCAGTTAGTACTCCCTCCCCCCCCTCCGCCCCATGTCCACAAATCCAGTCGCTGTGTCTGTGTCTCTATTCCTGTCCTCAAGTAGGTTCATCTGTACCATTTTTCTAGATTCCACATATATGCATTAATAGACAATATTTGTTTTTCTCTTTCTGGCTTACTTCACTCTGTATGACAGTCTCTAGGTCCGTCCACATCTCTACAAATGATCCAATTTCATTCTTTTTTACAGCTGACCAATTTTCCATTGTATATATGTACCACATCTTCTTTATCCATTAAACTGTCTTTGGACATTTAGGTTGCTTCCATGTCCTGGCTATTGTAAATAGTGCTGCAATGAACATTGAGGTACATGTGTCAAAACCTTTTGAATTATGGTTTTCTCAGGGTATATGCCCAGTAGTGGGATTGATGTGTCATATGGTAGTTCTATTTTTGGTTTTTTAAGGAAACTCCATACTGTTCTCCACAGTGACTGTATCAATTTACTTTCCTATCAACAGTGTAAGAGGGTTCCCTTTTCTCCACACCCTCTCCAGCATTTATTGTTTGTAGATCTTTTGATGATGGCCATTCTGACTGGCATGAGGTGATACCTCATTGTAGTTTTGATTTGCATTTCTCTAATAATTAGTGACGTTGAGCATCCTTTCATGTGCCCCTTGGCCATCTGTATGTCCTCCTTGGAGAGTTATCTATTTAGGTTTTCTGCCCATTTTTTGATTGGGTTGTTTGTTTTTTTGATATTGAGGTCCATGAGCTGTTTCTGTATTTTGGAGATTAATCCTTTGTCTGTTGTTTCATTTGCAAATATTTTCTCCCATTCTGAGTGTTGTCTTTTCATCTTGTTTATGGTTTCCTTTGCTGTGCAAAAGCTTTTAAGTTTAATTAGGTCCCATTTGTTTATTTTTGTTTTTTTATTTTCATTACTCTAGGAGGTTGGTCAAAAAAGATCTTGCTGTGGTTTATGTCAAAGAGTGTTCTTCCTGTGTTTTCCTCTAAGAGTTTTATAGTGTCCGGTCTTACATTTAGGTCTTTAATCCATTTGGAGTTTATTTTTGTGTATGGTGTTAGGGAGTGTTCTAATTTCATTCTTTTACATGTAGCTGTCCAGTTTTCCCAGAACCACTTATTGAAGAGGCTGTCTTTTCTCCATTGTATGTTCTTGCCTGCTTTGTCATAAATTCGGTGACCATAGGTGCATGGGTTTATCTCTGCTTTCTATCCTGTACCATTGATCTATGTTTCTGTTTTTGTGCCAGTACCATATTATCTTGATTACTGTAGCTTTGTAGTACAGTCTGATCCTCCAAACTCCTGAGGGTCCCTCCAGGCGTGGGAACCCCTCCCCTCTCCCAGCCACCCCTCAGGAGCGCCAGTCCCATCCAGTCTCCACTCCTCCCCACTCGCTCCCCTCCACGTCCTACCCGGTCACTCAGGGGTTCCTCCCATCCCCTTGGGTGTCAAGGTCCCCCACCAGTGTCTGGTATGTGCCCTAGTTGTGGGGAGATGTGAACTCCGTGTCTTCCTACTCTGCCATCTTGACTCCAAATTGCCCAAAGTACTTTTAAACAAAACAAGTTTCATTACATATTTTTGGAATTTTGCAGTATGTTTGGATACTTCTAGGAGTATCAGTGATATTTAAACTAGGACAGTGTATCCAACTCTCATTGGAGGGTTAAAATAGAACTTTTAAGGAACTATTTGGGCTAGATATTTGGTATCCTAAGAGCTGGCATTAGGAAAATAGCCTGGGCTAAGATCTAAGAATTTACCCTTTTGTCTCTAAGGCATGTTTAAAGAAATTTTCATAGTTTTTCAGAGTCACACATAGCTTCTTAATATCCTTTTGGTAGCTAAGTCATAATTCCAAGTCTTCTTCCACATAGCCAGAGAACACCGATTCCCATCCAGGAAGTCAACCAACTGGTTGCAAACTGGTGCTTTTACCTACTACTCTGGGCTGCTACTCTTCGCTGATTTAAAAAAACAAAACAAAACATTTTTTGAACTTTCCTAGTTGGTATCATTTCAGATGTGGCAAATACTATCTAACTTGTATCACAAGGACTTTTAGAGAAGGCTTCAGAGTATAGTAAGAAACATTTGTTTCTTTTGTCTTAATTAGCTTTTCCTATACTTTAGCTTATTTTATTTAGCTTTTTAGCATTTAATAAACAACACTGTACTGAGTGTTATACATGCAATCTGGTTGCTCTTCATAAATATCTGTATATAAAATAAACTTGGTTAGATCATTTGCCTTAGGTTACACAGTAATTGGCAAAATCATGGAAAGCCCTTGGCTTTAAACATAGTATAGTTCTCTCACATAGGTAAGATACTAGTTCATTCAGAAAATAATTTTATGTGTCTAGCACTGTGTTGGCTGGAGAGATACATGAAACCACGTAATCTCAGTTCATGTTTATATATTAACACTGAGAACTTTCTTGGAGAGATAGGTTAAACTTGTTCTTCGTGTTCTTGTAAGTTTTAAACTTATTTTTATTATATGAACAGTATTTTAACAAAAATCAGATAGTATTTGAACAGATATTAAAAGTTATGTACAAACTCATTATGTTAAATAAATTGCATTCATTTTGTATGTTCCAAATGTTGCATTATCATTTTTTCATATAGATGTAACATAATGAAGGTATAAACTTTTTAAGTAACATTTACGTTTTCTCTTCTTTTCTGCAGATGGCTGGTACCATTGATATGACTCTTCAAAGTGACATTATGACAATGTTTGAAAACAACTTTGATTAAAACTAGGTTTTTTAATTAACCATCAACTTAAATGAATAATACAAAAGATTAAAATGCAAATGGTAAAATAATTGCTTTCAGACACCAAGATACCAGTCTTATACTGTATTTTGACTGCTCTTAGATGATTAAACAATTTTCACTTAACATTTTTTAATAGCTATATGTTCATTTTTTTAATGACATAATTTACAGGAAATTTTATAGTTCTGGATCCCTAAAAATTGAATAAATTCCCAAATGTTATTCATTTTACAAATAGTCTACTATATATTATAGGCCCTGTCTAATCAATGAAAATCCTAAAGAGATGGTGTCTTCCTGTTTAAAATATGAAGACTATACAAGGGTATCAAAAATATAGTTCTTGTTGAGTTTCTAATTTTGCTTTTTAGAGGGAGTTGTCATTTAATGGAGTTCAAACCTTATTTTATGGAGTGATGGGCCCTTTTGTAATGCAGATGTTTCAGTATTTTATTTATTTTTTAAAATTGAAGTATAATTAACCTACAACACTGTTATTTCCAGGTGTACAACATAGTGATTCAATACGTCTGTACATTACAAAATGATCACCATGAGTTTTTAACTTTTAAAACAAATATTTGTCTGCCTTCAAAAATATTTAGAACCTCTAACAAACCATACTTGGTTTCTTTGAGTGTCAGGTTACATAAGATTCTCTATTGGTTCTATATTCAAAATTTATATTACCTACGGTTTGAAAGATGTTGAATTTGAGGCAAAATAGCAGTAGATATTAATTATGTATGCAAGTTTTTATAAGAATCTATACATTTCTTAATATGCATATGTGATAGCAATGGAAATCTAAAGTTTTACTTACTAAGTATTTAAGTCTGTAAAATAGTTTTGTTTCATCATTCTCAAGTTGGAATTATGTATAAGTCATGTATATCAGCTTCATGTATTTTAAAATTTTGATCTCTTGAAGTGTAACATTCAGGCACTATTCCAGTATCATCTAAAGTGAAAATTCAAAGTGTATGTGTATTGTAGAAAAAGAAAGTTTTCTTGGCTTCGTTTATTTTTATAATCAATATGATAATTTTTTGAAATATCTTTAAACTATTGACCATTTTGAAAACATGATTAACTAGTAGCTAAAATGGTGACGATACCTTCATGAAACATAGCCAGAATTAAAGTGAAAATCATACCTATACCTATTAAACTATATTTTTAACCAAGAAATTAGTATGCATATACTAAACAGCATGCATTGTTTTTCCTAAAAGATCATATAGATATATATTCTAATGTTTATTTATATATATAGTCTTAGATACTTCAGAAATGCATAGTGGTTACCTCTAGGTGATGGGATTACAGGATTTTTTTTTTTGCTTTTTGGTTTTTTTCCATTTTCTGTAGACTTTTCAGTATTTTCTGGTTCATTTAAATATTGATTGTGTAATGCTTTTATGATCTGTGGAAAATTTTCCATTTTGAAGAGAATAAAAATAGTAAATAAGAATTTAGTTCTGTCACATACACATTAAATCTTTCAACAACTGCCTTTCAATAACTAATAAAACTGCTCAATGAATGATCTTTGTCTATATCTAAAAAGAAAGTTCAGCTTCATTAACATATCCTTTTACATTAAATGGCTTACTTGAGGTTTTCCTGTAAACATTTGCAGCAGTCCTTATAGAGAGCTATGTTATGGGGATCAGTGTTTAGTTTAACCAATTTCACGCTTGAACCTTTGCTCAGTCTGTAAGGGGCCTGGCACATTGCAGATACTCAACAAAATTTTGGTAGGTTGATTGAAGGCAGTTCTGCAGAGAAATTATTGATGTATGACTGATCCTTCCTATGTTACGCATTATTTTTTAGTACAAAATTGTTTGGCTTCTCTTAACTTCTTGCACAGAGTTTACTTGTGTTAACAACATTCTCTATATAATCAACCTTTTTCCTTTTTTTTCCTTTTCGTTCTTGAGTTGTTCTGGAAGTGTGGTCCATGGACCAGCTGCATCAGCATCATCTGGGAACACGCAGATTCTCAGACTTCAGACTTACTAAATCAAAACCTCTTGGTTTGGGGTCCAGCAACCTATAGTTGACCCTCCAGGTGATTCTAATATACACTGAAGTTTGAGAATCACTGCTCTAACTGAACCCTGGCTCTCTCCTGCAGGCTGTCATTTAGTACTTGTTTTTCCACTAATGGTTTTCTTATCTTGGGAGTGCTACTTGCAGACCATTCTCTCCTTCCCTAAATATCCCAGCTTTAAGTTTTTCATGATCATCAGACTATACCACCCATAGTCATTTAGCATCCCTGGTTCACTCCTCCTCGTTCCCCAGAGATTTTAGTCTCTGTTTCACTGTCACTGTCTAATTGATGCTTCTCAGTCCCTTGACGTCTCTGCTAATGACCTTAATATCTAATCAAGTTTAGCAACTCCTTTGTCATTGCCAACAACTATAACTCTTCCTTAATCTCAGTTTCAAGCATCCTAGTCTCTCACTATTTACTCCTGTCTTTTTCTAGCTTAATCTGGAAAGGCCCTGACTCCAGCAATCATTAGACCTCACTAGGACCTACGATCCTTTAACCCTAGTGCCTTTTCACAGTACCTCTCCCCTCACACCCTCACATCTCTCCTCATCCAGAGTCTGTAGTACATTATCATTTATAATCGCTCCCTTGCATACACTCTCAACTCCATTGTTCCTTTCTTTGTTGAACTCACTTGGCAAAACTCCAGTCTTTATTAATCTGCCTGCTTGGCATCCATGAAACTGGTTAGAGAAAGACATACACCTCTAGCAAGAATAACAAAAGAAAAAGACACAAATCACTACAGATCCTATAATCATTGAAAAGATAAAAGGGGGGCTTCCTTGGTGGCGCAGTGGTTGAGAGTCCGCCTGCCAATGCAGGGGACGCGGGTTCGTTCCCCGGTCCGGGAAGATCCCACATGCCATGGAGCGGCTGGGCCCGTGAGCCATGGCCGCTGAGCCTGTGTGTCCGGAACCTGTGCTCCGCAACGGGAGAGGCCACAACAGTGAGAGGCCCGCGTACCGCAAAAAAAAAAAAAGATAAAAGGGAAATACTACAAATAACTTTACATTCATAAATTTGAAGAAATGGACCAATTCCTCAAAAAACATAAACCATCAAAACTCAATCAATGTGAAATAATCTAAATAGCCCTGTACCATTAAAATTTTTTTAATTCATAATTTAATGGCTTCTGAAAAAAATCTCCAAGCCCATATGATTTCACTGAAAAATTATACCAAACATTTAAAGAAGGATTAATACCAGTGTAAAACAATCTCTTGCAAGAAAAAAATCTATTCTAGAAAATGCCTCTTCCAGAAATTGGCCTATTCTGTAATTTTTGTCAACAGGACAAATTTTATCAACAGGAACAGGGAATACTTCCCAACTCATAAGGCCAGTAATACCCTGATACTACAATCAAAGACAGTACCAAAAAAAACAAAACAAAAAAGCTGCAGACCATTACCTCTAATGAACTTAGACACAACAATCTTCAACAAAATACTAGCAGACCAAATCCCATAATGTATGAAAAGAATTCTACTCCAAGTGTGATTTAGTTGAGTTATGCAAAAAAACCCCAAGTTATACAAATTGGAAATGAATAAAACTTTTTGGTGTTTTTTTATTTCTTTAGCTATAATTTCCCAAAATGTTAAATAATAGAAGCAATAGGAGTCATTTATATTTCCAATTTTAAAGTAAATGGCTGCAGGATTTCACCATAGGCTATTTTTGGGGGGTAACTATAATGTTTAAACAGTTTCTAAATTAATCTTGCTTTAAGGAACAGCTGCTGAATTTTTGCACATGATTTTCTACACAGAAAATCCAAGAAATCTAAAAAAAACTACAGCTAATCAGTGATTTAAGTAGGGTCACAGGATACAAAATCAACATACAAAAATCTGTTCTCTGCAGGCTAATGAGCATGTGAAAACAAAAACAGTAACGTTTATAATCACTCGAAAGAATATGGAATATTTAGGTATACACTTAACAAAACGTGTACAGGATCTGTATACTGAAAAGTACAAAATGCTTATGGAACAAATCAAAATAGAAAGACCTAAATAAATGAAGAAACATACTGTGTTCATTAATTGGAAGACAACATAGTAAAGATGTCAGTTCTCCTCAAAATCACATCCTATCAAAACCCCAGCAGTTTTTCATATACCTAAACAAGCTTATTCTACAATGTATGTGGAATGGGAAAAGCACTAGAATAATTAAATAATATTGACAAAAAAGAATAGCATGAGGAATCATTCTCTGTGACATTAAGGCTTACTAAAAAGCTATAGTGGGGACTTCCCTGGTGGTCCAGTGGGTGAGACTCCGAGCTCCCAATGCAGGGGGCCCAGGTTCGATGCCTGGTGGGGGAACTAGATTCCGTATGCATGCTGCAGCTAAGAGTCCGCATGCTGCAACTAAGAAACCCACATGCAGCAACAAAGATCCTGCGTGCCACAACTAAGTCCCTGTACAGCCAAAATAAAATAAATAAATATTTTTAAAAACTACAGTAATCAAGAAATGTATTAGTGAAGCGGTAGACCCAGAGATCAGTGGACTAGAACAGAATAGGGAACCCAGAAGTAGAACCATAAAAATATGCTCAATTGATTTTTGACAAAAGTGCAATTCAGTGGAGGAAGGATGGAAGGATAGTCTTTGTGGGGTTTTTTTAGTTTATTTTTGACTGTGTTGGGTCTTTGTTGCTGTGCAAGGGCTTTCTCTAGTTGCGGCGAGCGGGGGCTACTGTTTGTTGTGGTGTGTGTGCTTCTCATTGTGGTGGCTTCTCTTGTGGAGCACAGGCTCTAGGCGCACGGGCTTCAGTAGTTGTGGCACATGGGCTCAGTAGTTGTGGCTCGTGGGCTCTAGAGCACAGGCTCAGTAGTTGTGGTGCACGGGCTTAGTTGCTCCGTGGCATGTGGGATCTTCCCGGACCAGAGATTGAACCCGTGTGCCCTGCATTGGCAGGCGGATTCTTAACCACTGCGCCAACAGGGAAGTCCTGGAAGGATAGTCTTTACAACAAATGGTACTGGAGCAACTGGATATCCATAGCCAAAAAAAAACCAAACAATCTCAACCTAGGTCTCACATCTTATGCAAAAATTAACTCAAAAATGCATCTTGGACTTAAATGTAAAACCATAAAATTTTAGGAAAAAAAACAAGAAAAATCTTTAGGCTCTGTGTGTTAAGCAAAAAGATTTTAGACTTGATACCAAAAGCATGATCCATAAATGAGAAATTGATAAATTGGATCTCTTCAAATTAAAACTTTTGTTCTATGAAAAGATAAACTACAGATTAGGAACAAGTATTTGCAAACCACATACCTGACAAAGAAATATCATATACAATAAAGAACTCTCAAAACAGTTGTAAAAAAATTAAGAAATGGGCAAAAGACATGAACAAAATTTCCTCAAAGAGAATATACCTATGGCATATACACATGAAAGCATGTTCACCATCATTAGCCATCAGTGACATGTAAATTTGAACTGCAATGAGATATCACTGTACATCTATCAGAAAGGTCAAAATAAAAAAATAATGACAACATAAAACGCTGGCAAGGATGGAGAAAAACTGGGTCACTCATATATTGCTGGTGGGAATATAACGGTAGAGCCACTTTAGAAACCAGTTTGCAGTTTCTTACAAACAAAACATGCAAAGCCATGTGACACAGCAATTGTACTCTTGGGCATTTATCTAAGATAAATGATAACTTATGATCACACAAAATTGTGTACACAAATGTTCCTAGCAGCTTTTTTCATAATAGTCAAAAACTGGAAAACATCCAGATGTCATATAATAGGTAAATGGTTAAACAATTTGTAATATATACATACTGTGGAATACTACTCAGCAGTAAAGAGGAATGAACTATTGATACATACAATAACTTGAATTTATAGGAAATTATTATGCTGAGTAGGAAAAAATCCCCAAAGATCATATACTATATGATTTCACTTATATAACATTTTTGAAATGACAAAATTTTGGAAACAGAGGACAGATTAGCAGTCACCAAAGGTTAGGAATGAGGTGTAAGTATGGTTATTACAGGGCAACATGAGGGATACTTGTGGAAATGGAACTGTTCCGTATTCTTGATTTTGGTGGCGGGTACACAAAGCCACATATATGATACAATTAGAAAGTGTAAAGTACACTGGATAAAGTATACACAGGTTCTATTATTTCTCTTATAACTTTGTGATTGTGTCACTTGAAATGTCAATTTAAAAAAGGTAATACTCAGGGCTTCCCTGGTGGCGCAGTGGTTGAGAGTCCGCCTGCCGATGCAGGGGACACGGGTTCATGCCCCGGTCCGGGAGGATCCCACATGCCACGGAGCGGCTAGGCCCGTGAGCCATGGTCGCTGAGCCTGCACGTCTGGAGCCTGTGCTCCACAACGGGAGAGGCCACAACAGTGAGAGGCCCGCATACCGAAAAAAAAAAAAAACAGGTAATACTCAAAACTAAAAACTAAGTACTAAACTTATAGTGGTAATCATTTCACAATATATACAGATATCAAATCATTATGTTGTACACTTAAAACTAATACAATGTTATAAGTCAATTATATCTCAATTTTTAAAAATTAGGGAATCGGACTTCCACTTAGGATCTAGAAAACTGGAAAAAGCATTTCTCCCATCATTACAATGAATTAAAAAGCCAGAAAATCTTTAAATTCACAAATTAATCTGAGGGCTGACATTGCAGGGTAACCCAAAATCTAAAGAAACACAAATGCATCAAAGGAGAGACATGACATAAGCACTGGCTTACCTGAGGTGGGTAGCACCAAATGCTATATAATCTGGCAACAACAACAATAAAAAATTATCTAAAAGTTCTAACAAATTGCTAAAGGCTGGTGTGGGCTAGCTTGAGAATAGAACCATTGGGAGCACAAGAGAAATCTGCCATCACTTTCAGGCTCTTCTCCACAGACCTCATCAGTACTTAAAAGAAAGATTTGGGGGTGAGGGTGGGGCAGGATGAGCGTTCTGAGAAAGCCATCCTCTTGATGCAGGCCTAGAAGAGAAGAGCAGCAGATACAGGAAAAGCACAAAGGCCCCCCAGATCCTTCTCCCCCATCTTCCCTAAAAAATATAAGGCTTAAGCTTCCGGAGGAAGAACAGCAAACTCTATCAACTTTAGGGCATAAATGAAGACCCACTGCAACTGGGGGAAGGAAATAGAAATAAAACTTCTAATCCTGGGAGAGGGGCAGGAAATACATTGTGGGTCCAGACCATTAGAGATACCGTGTCACTGGGGGCAGGGAAGGATCATTGAGAAGGTCCCACTCTGATATCCAAGGACATACTGCCTGCTGATGAGGCTGAATTAGGACAGCAGAGAATGCCCTGCCCTTCTTACCACCAGGGTAAAATGCAGTCAATGACAAGTAAAAGCAGTCTACTGCAATCAGAGGTGCAAGAGCATGGAAAGAGACTGTAACTAACACTAAGCATAAAGAAGGACTTAAAGATGAGCATGTAGCAACTATTGAGAAAAATTCACTGGCAAACCAGGATCCACCCTCATGATTCACACCAGATCCACACCAGAGAAATTTGAGAATTTGTGGTGTACAGAGGATAACCGTAGCAACAATAAAATCCAAATCCAGCTCAACTTCTGACTAGATTGACTCAACCTCCAGACTAAAGGCCTAGCAAAAGAAAAAATATGTCAATTTCCAGGCATAAAAAGTATATACTTTTGGGCTTCCCTGGTGGTGCAGTGGTTGAGAATCTGCCTGCCAATGCAGGGGACATGGGTTCGAGCCCTGGTCTGGGAGGATCCCACATGCCGCGGAGCAACTAGGCCCCTTAGCCACAACTACTGAGCCTGCGCGTCTGGAGCCTGTGCTCCGCAACAAGAGAGCCCGTGATAGTCAGAGGCCCGTGCACCGCGATGAAGAGCGGCCCCTGCTTGCCACAACTAGAGAAAGCCCTCGCACAGAAACGAAGACCCAACACAGCAAAAATAAATAAATAAATTACTAAACTCCTATCCCCAACATCTTCAAAATAAATAAATAAATAAAATAGATAACCAACAAAGACCTACAGTATAGCACAGGGAACTCTGCTCAGTATTCTGAAAAAAAAAAAAAAAAAGAGTATATACTTTTGTCTCTACTGTCTTACACAAAATGTCTTTCAAGAAAAAACTATGAGGCATACAAAGGAGCAAGGAAAAAAAAAATCACACTGTCAAGAGACAAAGCAATCAAAAATGGACTTAAAGATGACACACAGTTGCAACTATCAGAGAATTTTTAATTACTATGATTAATGTATTAAAAGCTGGAAAGGAAAAATGGACAATGTGTGATCAGATGGATAATTTCAACAGAGAGATAGTAACTATAGGAAAAAATAAAATGGAAGTGGTAGAAAATGAAAAACATGGTAACAAATCAAGAATGACTTTGATGGCCTCGTCAATAGAATCAACACAGCCAAGGAAAGAATCAGTGAAACTAAGTATAGATCAAAAGAAATTATGCACACAAAAAAGCAAAGAACACAAAAATTGGGGTGTGGTGGGACCAACAGAACAGAATATCCAAAAGCTGTAAGGCAGCATTATAATCTAACATATGTCTAATTGGAATCTCAGAAAGAGAAGAGAGAGAGAATGGGACTGGAGAAATATTTGAAGGGACACCAGCTAAGAATTCTCCAAAATTAATTTGTATTGGAGAAAAAAAAACCTCCAGTTTTTCCTTCTCCTGAGTAGGGAAAAACCCTCAGTTCTTCCTCCTGTGTGTTTCCTTTATTATTCACACAGAACGCTTCACTTCTGGTCACCAAATGTGTGGGGGATTTCCCCCAACCAAACAATTCTCTGTGACATCATCTAGGTGTCCTACAATTTAACTCAATTCTGAAAGTATCTACCTGGAGATAGTATCAGATCCCACAGGTTAAGGGCTCAGTCCCACAAGACTGATGCACCTTTCAGACACCAATCACAAGTAGTAGATCCCCAGATTATCCACAACTTCTGTCTGACTTAGACAAATCAGAGGTTCCCATGACATTTTCCCCCTTAGATTCAATTATTTGCTAGAGCAGCTTACAGAACTGAAGGACACACTTATGTTTATCGGTGTATTAAAGGATGTAGTAAAGAATACAGATGAAGAGCCAGATGAAGAGATAACATAGGGCATGAGGTCTGGCAAGGTCCCAAGCACAGGAGCTTCTGTCCGTGTGGAGTTGGGAGTGTGTCACCCTCCTGTATGTGGATATGTTCACCAACCTGGAAGCTCCCCAAACCCCATACTATTGGGATGTTTTAAAGGTTTCATCACAGAGGCATGATCAATTATTAGCTCCATTTCCAGCCCCTCTCCCCTCTGGAGGAGGGAGGTGGAGCTGAAGATTCCAAGCTTCTAAACATGTCTTGGTCTTTCTGATGACCAGCCCCCATCTGGAGCCATTCAGGAGCTCACCCAGAGTGAACTCATTAGAACAAAAGATCCTCCTGGGGCTCTTATCACCAGGAATTTACAAGGGTTTTAAGAGCCCTGTATCAGATATGGGTCAGAGACCAAATATTAGAATAACAGATGCTCCTAGTTCTCTTATCACTTAGAAAATTACAAGGGTTTCAGGATCTATCTGTCAGGAAGCAGGGCAGAGACCAATATATATTTTCTATTATCTAACATAGTGACAGATCCAAAACCACAAATTCAAGAAGCTCAGAAAATGGTAAGCAAGATAAATACAAAAAAAAAAAAAATCCCACACACTTAGATATATCACATTTACACTGCTGAAACCAAAGTCAAACATGACACAATAAATACAGAGGAACAAAGAAAAGAATATGGCAAACTTCTCATCAGAAACTGTAAAAGTCATAAGATAGTGGAATGGCATCTTTAAAGTTCTAAAATGAAAATCTTGTCAACCTAGAATTCTATATCCACTGGAAACATTTTCAAAATTGAAAGAGAAATAAATACTTCTTCAAACAAACACAAAACAAAGTATTTATTGCCAGCAGACCTGTATTACAAGAAATGTTAAAGGAAGTTCTTCTGGTAGAAGGGATGTATTCCAGTGAGAAACTTGTATCTATACAATGAATAAAGAACACTAGATATGGCATAAATGGAGGTAATTATAAAACTCATTTTTTATTATTTATAAATGCTCCAAAAGACAACTGGCTAAAGGGGAATTCCCTGGCAGTCCAGTGATTAGGACTCTGCACTCTCAATGCCAAGGGCCTGGGTTCAATACCTGGTCGGGTAGCTAAGATCCCACAAGCACGCGGTGCAGCCAAAGGAAAAAAAAAATAAAAAAAAGATAACTGGCTAAAGCAAAAACAGTAGCATTGATAGATCTAAAAAGATAAATAGGCAAATCCACCATTACAGACAGATTTCACCATTCTTCTTTCAGCACTTGATAGAATGAGTCGGCAGAAAGTAAAAATCTAATAGTCCTGAACAACATTGCTAACCATCTTTACCTAATTGACATTAATGCCACACTCTAGCTAACAACAGCAGAATACACTTTTCAAATGCAGCTGGAATGTTCACCAAATAGACCATATTTAGGGACATAAAGCAAACCTTGACAAATTTAAAAGAATAGGTAGTTTATAAGATTCCATACCAGATTTAAAGTAGAAATTAATAATAAAAATATATCTGCAAAATATTTGGAAATTAAGCATTTCTAAATAACCCATGATAAAAGAGGAAATTACAATAAAAATTAGAAAATATTTTGAATTGTATGAAAACAAAAATGCAACACATTAAAATTTGTGGGATGCCATGAAGTGGTAACATTTAGAGGAAAAGTTTTAGCACTCAGTGTTTATATTAAAACACAAGGAAGATCTCAAATCAGTCATTTAAGCTTCTACCTTAAGAAACTAGAAAAAGCAAATTAAATCTAAATCAAGCAGAAGACAGGACATAATAAAGAACAGATATCATTTAAACTTAAATGAAATTAAGTTTCATTAAAACAAAATTAAAAATAGAGAAAAAAATCAATAAAACCAAAAGCTGTTTCTTTTTTTAAAAAGATAATAAAATTGATAAGCCCTTTAGACAGACCTACCAAGAAAAAAGAGAAGACACAAATTACAAATGTCAAGTGTGAAAGGGAGAATATTACAGATCCACAGACATTCAAGAGATAATAAGGGCATGTTATGAAAAATTCTATGGCCATAGATTCAACAACTTATATGAAATGGATAAAATTCTTAAAAAATACAAACTGCCAAAGAGGAAACAGATCACCTGAATAATCCTACAAATATTAAGTAAATTGAATTGTATTTTAGAACCATTAAAAAAAAAAAAACCCAGGCATACATGGCTTTTTTGGAGAATTCTACCTAACATTTAAGAAACAAATTATACCAATTCTATATAAATTCTTCCATAATATATAAGAAGAAAAAATATAAATGCAAAAATCATTAACCAAATATTAGCAAATAGATTTCAGCAATATATTAAAAATACATTACTTCATGATCAATTGGGGTTTATTCTGGGAATGAAAGGCTGGTTCAACATTCAAAAATTTTATATGTAATTAACCATATCAGTAGGTTAAAAAGGAAAAACTGTGATTATGTCAAGAGAAGCAGAAAGCCCTTTTAGAAAATTCAACCCCCATTTGTGAAAAACAAAAAAACTCTCAGAAGCTAGAAATAAAAAGGAACTTCCTCAATATGATAAATGACATCTAAAAAAATCTTCAGGGAATTCCCTGGTGGTCCAGTGGTTAGGACTTCCCACTTTCACTGCCAAGGACGCAGGCTCAATCCCTGGTCAGGGAACTAAGATCCTGCAAGCTGCGTGGCTCAGAAGAAAAGAATCTTCAGCTAATATTATGCTTAATAGTAAAAGACTAAATGATTTCCCCCTATGATTGGGAACAAGGTAAAGATGCCCATTCTAACTCCTACTCAGTGTTGTACTGGAGGTCCTAGTCAGCGCAATAAGGGAAGAAAAAGAAATAAAGGGCAAACATATTGGAAAGGAAGAAATAAAACTGCCTCTATTCACAGATAACACGATGGTCTACACAGAATATCCCAAAGAATTTTTCAAAAATCTACCAGCACTAAAAAGTGAGTTTAGCAAGGTCTCAGGATTTGAGACATAAAACAAAAAAAATCATGTAAGCACTAGAATCAGCAAGCAACTGGAAACTGAAAAATAGCATTTACAATATTTTTTAAAGAAATACTTAGGTATAAACCTTACAAAATGCATGCAACATCCATATGTTTAAAACTATGAAAAACATAAATCAAAGAAGATCTAAATAAATGGATAGATATGTTCATGGATTGAACAACTCAATATTGTTAAAATATCAGTTCTCTCAAAATTGATTAATAGATTCAATTCATTCCAATCAACAATTTTTGCCAAAATTGACAAGCTAATACTAAAATCTGTATGGAAAATTATCTAGAATAGCCAAAACAATTTTGATAAAGAACAAATTTGAAGGACTCATACCACCTGAGTTCTAGACTGACTATACTTTCAACAGTCATGACAAGTGTGTATTAGAACTTCCCTGCTGGTACAGTGGTTAAGACTCCGCACTCAGACTTCCCTGTGGCGCGGCTCAGTGGTTAAGAATCCGCCTGCCAATGCAGGGGACACGGGTTCGATCACTGGTTCAGGAAGATCCCACATGCCGCTGAGCAGCTAAGCCTGTGCACCGCAACTACTGAAGCTGGCGCACCTGGAGCCTGTGCTCCCCAACAAGAGAAGCCACCGCAATGAGAAGCACGTGCACCGCTACAAAGAGTAGCCCCTGCTCTCAGCAACTAGAGAAAGCCCCTGCACAGCAAGGAAGACCCAACGCAGCCAAAAAAAAACCTTTAAAAAAAAAAAAGACTCCACACTCCCAATGCAGGGGGCACATGTTGGGGAACTAAGATGCGCATGCTGCACAGTGCAGCCGAAAAAGAAAAAAAAGTGTGTATTGGAGAAAATATAGATGTATAGATCAATGAAACAGACTAGAGGGTCCAAAAATAGTCCCACATGTCAAGCGACTTTCAATGAAGTTGCAAAGGCAGTTCAATAGAGGAAGAGTATTCTTTTCAACAAATGATACCAAAATAATTGGATATCCACATGGAAAACATAAATGTCAACCCATAGTTTGCATCTTATGCAAAAATTAACTTGAAGACCTAAATATAAAACATGAAATGATAAAACTTCTAGAAGAAAACATACGGGGAAGAAAACCCTCGTTGACCTGAAGTTTAGGTAAAGATTTCTTACATGCAAGACCAAAAGTACCACGTATAAAAGAAAAGTGATAAATTGGATAACATCAAAATTAAGGAATTCTGCTCTTCAGAAGTCCCTAAAAATGAAAAGAAAAGACAGACTGGGAAAATATTTGCAAACCACATGATGTGTGATAAAGGATTCATACCCAAAATATATAAAGAACTTTCAAACTCAATAGTAAGAAAATAAGCAACCCAATTTTTTTTTAAATCTATAAAAGATTTGGACAGCTGCTTTGTCAAAGAAGAATATATTCAAGTGTCACACAAGTACATAAAGATGCCCAACACTATTATCATTAGAGAAATGCAAATTTAAATTTCAATGAGATACCACACTACACAACTCTTAGAATGGCTAAAATCAGGATTTTTTTTTTTGACAATGCTAAGTGCTTTCAAGAATAGGACCTAATCATAACTCTCACACATTGCTAGTGTGAATTAAAATTGCAGCCACTTTGGAAACCAGTTTGGCAGTTTCCTATAAAGGTAAATGCACACTTAACGACCTGACCCAGCAATCCCACTTCTAAGTGTTGACCCAAGTGAAATGAAAACTTAAGTTCGAACCAAAAATTTTACATGAGTCACTTTATTCATAACCACCAAAAACTGGGGAAAAAACTGAAATGTCCCTCAACTGGGGACTGTTCCATATACAATTATGGTACATCCATCCAACAAAACACTTATGAGCAATAAAAAAGAAACAATATATGTAACAGTGTAGTTGAACCTCAGATGCATTATGCTAAGCGACAGAAGCCAGAAACAAGAGGTTGCATACTACGTGATTCTATTTATACAGCATTCTTGTAAAGGAAAAACTCAGAGGAACAGAAAAAAGACCAGGGATTTCCAGAGGCTTGACTTTAGAACCAAACACCTGGCTGGGCAGATAAAGACTCTGAATCTAGTTGGAGAATATCAACACCTTCAGATGATTGTTTGGAATGAATAAAGAAACAATGTCTGTCAGGTAGTATGAAAATCGTTTACTGCTCCTCCTCCACGCGCCCCATAATTCCATGATCCAGAAAAAGGCCTAATTGAGGACAATGGGAGGATTTGAACACTGGTCAAAATGAGTGGCTCTTCCGGCCACAGTACCTAGGATGATTTGGGAAAGTCTCACCTTCATTTTCCCCACATTTTACCGATTCTGAAATGGGATTTTACTCTGCGGAGGAAGGTCGTGTCTCCACCCTTGCCTACCTAGTCCGGGGCGGACGTCGCAGCGTAGTGGGTCTGCGACGCGGCGCTCCGGGGCTGGGCGCAGTGGCCGCAAGAGCTCACCGTGAATGTGGGAGCCCGGGGCTGTGACACCGGACCCGCGCCAGGCACGGACGCCCGGGGGCCCGCGGGGAGGCGCGCGCGGAGCCGGCTACCGCGGACCGGCTGGAGGGGCTGACGCGCCGCCGCGCTTGCAGTCTCGCCCCGTAGCCGAAGTGCGCGCCGCTGCTCTCCGCGCCTCGGAAGTGCAGCGGACCCCGCCGTTGCCGCCGCCCGATGGCGAGGCTGCGGGATTGCTTCCCCCGCCTGATGGTCACGATCCGGTCCCTGCTCTTCTGGTCCCTGGTCTACTGCTACTGCGGGCTCTGCGCTTCCGTCTACCTGCTCAAACTTTTGTGGAGCATCGGCAAGGGACCCACGCAGACCTTCCGGAGGGTCGCCCGGGAACACCCTCCAGCGTGCTTGAACGACCCCTCTTTGGGTACCCACTGCTACGTGCGGATCAAGGTGAAGGCCGGCGCGGGCCCGGCGCTGTCGCGAGGGAACGTGACGACTGTGAGAGCAGAGGGCGCCGGGCTGATCCTTGCATGACTCCAGGCCCAGCGTCCCCTAGTGTTCTCGGGGTTCGCAGGGCGTGCGGCGGGGACGGGGAAGGTGCCAAGGGGATGCAAGAGGGGCAAGGTGTCGCGGGAGAAGGTCGGGATTGTGTGTCTTTACGGTCCCTGTTTGTTGCGTGCGTGTGTGTGTGTGTGTGTGTGTGTGTGTGTGTGAGTGAGACGGAGAGAAGGTTATGTGGAATTTCTCTAATAATCTGGGTCCTATTATATTACTGTCCCCTCCTCCTCCACCACAACAACCCAGAATAATTCTGCTCCCTCTCCTCCTGTAAGGGGAAGCTGTGGTCTGTCACCTCTTTGCCCTTTAGAGCTCAGATAAGCTGTAGGGAATTGTTACTGGTGGCGCCCTACTGTCTCAGGAGGCTGTCCTCGTCCAAATTTTAGAGATTGAAAGAGTAAATAGAATAAGTCATTGGAAATCAGGAGTTTATTCAGATCAGCAGAATGGAGCATTCACAGATGACCTAAGCAACATGAAGCAATAAATAAATTGTGTACGTTTGTGGGGAAGGAAGCAGACTTATGGTGCCAGAGACCAAAGGAATGGCACAAAAAGTAAATGTCAAGTATGCATGCAGACTCTAATTGTCCGTGCTTCTCCCAAGCTTTCTTACAGCCCTCGGATATTCTATTTCCTGAGGCTCCAGGTGGTGAAGGGAGATGGCTTCTTGAAATGCACCCTGCAGTCTGACTCGCAGGCCTTTCAGAAATAGCCTACGTGAAAGGATATTTTTGTCACCAGGTCTGGGATTCCTATTAGGAACTAGATTGCCCAGCAGCTGAAGTTCAGAAAACCAAGGGGCATGTCTTTCTTACACCTTTTCAGCCTGGAGTTGATATGAGAATTTAAATGAGTTAATATGTGTAAAAACAAATGAACGAAACCAAAAAACTTAGAACAGTGCCTTGCACATAGTAAGTGAAATGAAGTATTTATTCATTAAATCTAATCAAGTGCCCACAGCCTTTCAGCTTCCAAGACTCACCACCAATAAAAGAAGTTATTGAACTTCTGGGAAGGCATTCAGCAGTGGAGGGCAGGGCTTCCCTGGTAGCGCAGTGGTTAAGAATCTGTCTGCCAATGCAGGGGACACGGGTTCAATCCCTGGTCCAGAAAGGTCCCACATGCCACAGAGCAACTAAGCCCCTGTACCACAACTACTGAGCCTGCGCTCTAGAACCCCTGAGCCACAACTACTGAAGCCCCTGCTCCTAGAGCCTGTGCTCCGCAATAAGAGAAGCCACCACAATGGGAAGCCCGCACACCGCAACCAGAGAAGGCCCACACACTGCACAGAAGAGTAGCCCCTGCTCACCGAAACCAGAGAAAGCCCGTGCGTAGCAATAAAGACCCAACACAGCCAAAAATAAATAAATAAATGTTTTAAAAAAGGAAAAGCAGTTGCAGGCAGTCAGAGTTGTTATCTTCATCCTACCTGAAGGGGAAAAGCAGTTTAAGAATCATCTGGAATTCCTCATAATGCACTTTTTCTGACTCTGGCCACCTAAAGAGTTTCCCCAGAGACATAGAACCAAGGAGTGGAAAGAGCATTGTCCTGGGTGGCAGGACAAGATGGAGGTTCTAGTCATAGCCCTGCCCCCAACCACCTTTACGACCTGTGCTAACATCTTTGGACCTCAGTTTCTAACTCTGCAAAAATGATAGGGTTGAACTATATGACCTTTAAGATTTTTTTCACATCTGGAAACCCAATTGCTTGGGTTATCTAATAAAAAACCCAGTCTCTGGGTTTTGGGTCTTGGTTTCTTTCCTCACTTCCTTCTGAGTTTTTGTTTTTCTTTCTTGCTTTTTACTCCACTTTCCTCTTTTCTGTTTGCTTTGTATTTGCTGTATTCCTGTCTCATTCCCATGATTTTTGTTTTCCTTGGGCAGTTTTTTCTCCCATATGCAGAGTGAAGGCTTGAGCACTCAGATCATTCGGCTGTTAGAAATACACTGATATGGGGGCTTCCCTTGTGGCGCAGTGGTTGAGAATCCGCCTGCCATTGCAGGGCACACGGGTTCCATCCCTGATCCAGGAAGATCCCACAACCACGGAGCAGCTAAGCCCGTGCGCCAAAACTACTGAGCCTGCATGCCGCAACTACTGAAGCCTGTGCGCCTAGAGCCCATGTTCCGAAACAAGAGAAGCCACCACAATGAGAAGCCAGCGCACAGCAAGGAAGACCCAACACAGCCAAAAATAAATTAATTAATTAAAAAAAAAAAAAGAAATACACTGATGTGACATGAGGAGCAGGCAGCCAGGGGAACTGTACGTGCAACCTCAACAGAAAATACTAACGTGGGAAGGAGAGAACTAAAAATAAGGAAAGGTGGTGTGAATTATGTAACTGATGGCACAGCTCTTGATGGGCAAGCTGAGAAAAGTACATGAGTAGGAGGTAAATATGGCAGGAATATAAATGCAGATCAGAATTATTTACATGTTCTGCAGAATTTGAGTGCGATGAAATGTGACACATCAGTAAGAAAATTGTGACTATTTCAGAAGCTCATAATATATAAATTGAACTTGTAAATAGAAGGGAATGTTGACAAAAGTGAATCATTCAATTCACCCTGTTAATAAATCATGGTTATTTTTTCTTTTTGAAAATTAATATACTTATTTTATTTCTTTATATTAAAAATAATGCAAGTGAATTTTTTTTAACGGCATGGAAATACTAAATGTACTACTTTTTATAGTCAACACAAAACATCGCTGAAATTTCATGCCCTCTATTTCGTGCTGCAGGATTCGGGGTTAAGATTTCATTATGTTGCCGCTGGAGAAAGAGGCAAACCACTGATGCTGCTGCTTCATGGATTTCCAGAATTCTGGTAAACTTACCAATTAACTTTTTCTTTTGCACTAAAGACTCGGCTTATCATAGAGTCATTTTCTTATAATGACTTTTAATAGACCCCATGCTATGATCAAGTACTGGTCTAGAGTTATTATTCCTAAATGTTCCTCAATCACAGGAATGGTGTTCCTCCTGTTTTAAAGAAACGTGCATATTATCATCCTAATTTTTTTTTATATAATTAAAAGAAGTATCATTTAGTGTTTCAAATTTCTGAATAGTCAATTACAGAACAGTTTTTATAGTACCTACTGCGGACAAAATACTACATTGGATAGAAAAGGAGATTTGCAAGAAACCAAAGAATTAGAGTGCCTGTTACCTGGCAGCTTTTGGTGAGACTTGGGGTGAGGGAAAGGCAGAGGGAGAAGAGGGCTCATGGAATCTGAAAAGGAACTCTTTCCTATGCACATAGTAACAGGCTCAGATGAATGCAGGACAAATTAAGGATTGGAATATTTCATGTTGAGAAGAAAACCTATAGCCAAAAATATGCAGTTGCTAGTTACCTAGAAGAAAATGTTCTGTTCTCCTTTGAACCCCACAAAGCCAAGTAAGTACAGATGAAACATCACATGATTAAACTTTAAAAAAATGAATATCTTTTTAAAAGTTGGTACATATCAAGGTGGTAAAAAGAAAATCATATTTTTGATAGCTCAAGGCCATGATCTTGAGATGGCTAAATGGACCAAAAAAAAAATCATATTCTCTGAACTGACTCAAATGTAGAATATATGGTATGTTTTTAAAGTTCTGGGACAATGCCCTGTCCCTAAATGTCTCCCTTACTTTCGCTCTTAACACCTAGAATTCCACCATTACATATCCCTCACTTCCTTTAGAGTTTTAAAGATTTTGGGTCATCCAAAGTTCTAATTTAAAATACATCTAGCTGTGAAAGAGATATTACCTTAATACACTTTAGTTAATACTTTTCAAATGAAAGGGGCTTTATTAATAAATGCATTGAGATTGCTAGCACACTAGGAAGTATTAGTCATCGAAGAAAAGAATGGAGAATGGCAAAAACCCATCTAGCTAATCATTTTCCCAGAGCAAAAAGTCTATGACCTGACTGGCTCACAAGTAAAATGTTAGTCTGCAGCGTTAGTCAAATCTGCATAAAGTAACATGGGCAATGAATTCTGGCCCAGCCATTTAATTGCTGCAGGACCCTGCACAATCTACAAGAATCTTGCAGAGTTGTGGGGATAAAGGGAGTCAAAATATGTGAAAGGCCATTCCCATGGCCCCAGTGAATACTCAATAAATGTTCATTTTCTTCCTTCATTCCCATTCACTCAGTGTGGAGATCCATGTGCCACCACTAGCATCCTCAATGCATTTATTAATAAAGTCCCTTTCACTCATAAAGTATTACTAAAGTGTATTAAGGTAATACCTCTTTCAGAGCTAGAGCCTTTTTAAATCAGGGCTTTGGATGACACAGAATCTTTAAAACTCTGAAGTAGGTGAGAAATATGTAATGGTGGAACTGCAGGTTAAAAGTGAAAGTAAGGGAGAAATTTGAGGACAGAGCATTGTCCCAGACCTTTAAAAAATAATTTCCTGATTCTGCTGATGATAGTTAATACTTCCTGAGCATTTACTATGTGCCTGGCACTCTTCTGAGTGTCACAGCTACCCTTCTGCAATTGGCAGTGCCAGAAAGTAAGGTATACCTTCTTAAACTTCAGAGCTGACCTCTGCTCTAATATATCCTTGGTATATAGGAATGATAATGATCTGATAACATACATGGATTTTTACCTTTCAAATTTCACACCTTATAGAAAAATTCAAAAGTTAACCAACAATGTAAGTATACGTTACTTTAACATTTTAATTATCATTCTATATAAAATTCATGATCTGAGTGGGGAGACTTAACTTTTTAGAAAGAAAAGATTTAAAGGCTCTTCTCTTTCTGTACCTCATACCAACCCCGATACTTGTCCGTGCTCTTTTTCCTCCTGGAACGTCACTTCTTTATATGTGGAAGATACAGATGAACCTGCAACCACTTCAGCCACTTGGTAATTGTTCTGAGGAGCCCCAGAAAATAGCAGTGATACCCATTTAATATAGGACAGTAGATGCTCTGTGTCATATTTTAAGAAATGATACTTTTGCACATTTTTCACAGCATTGTCCCTTTATTTACTCTTCATGAGACCCCTTTTGCAAAACAGAAACGTCTGGTGATTCTTGTCCATGTCCTAGAATCTTCAGTGGATAGGACAGCCTAGGAGGGGGCCCAACACCAGTCACTGGACATCAGACCCATTTTCTCCAGCAAAATCAAGTCTTGGCTTTGTCCAAAAGGGTTATTGAGAGGAATGGTTTAGTTTTGAAAAAACTCCTAGAGATATTTTTACTTTGAAGAGCATATATTAGGAAATATATGCAGATCATGGGAATGAGTTCCCTTCTGTTCACCAAATGTACTATTTGTTACTCCAGCAAGAGGCTTGCTATAATTTAAAACAACAATAACAGCAAACCCTGAAAACTGAGTTACTCAAATAGACCATATTGAATTCACTGAACTTTGCTAGCCATTAATCTGAAAGCTACCTGGTTGTTCAGGGAGATTCCTAGAGCAACCACATGGAGATTGCTGTTAATCAAAAACTTCTATTTGAGTGTGTCCTACCCTAAACCAAGACCTCTATGTTGACACTTACTCTGTCTTTCCTTCCAAATTACCACTGTTCCCCATTATACAATCTAGTCAATTCCATTCATGTGCTCCATTCAGGAAAAAGTCAATTTGAATCAGAATTTAGGATAAAGCTGTATTGATTAAGCCACTTCAAGTCTCTCTCTCTTGAACTTCCCCTTTTCTTTTTCCAAAAACCCCTTCTCTTGCACTTCTCCCCTTTTTAAGAGCCAAAAAACTTTATCTGGCACTTCAAACCGATTTCAATTTACATTATAAATATAAATATTATTCCTCTATCATCAAGTTTTGCCTAAATACACATGAATTTATAAGCATCTTTGTAGATCAGGTAGGCCAGATTATTTGGTACAGTGAAAACAAAATAATCATAAATTGGCAATGTGTGTAAAAGTGCTTTTTAAACAGAAAAGTACTATACAAGTGTAATGTATTATTTGCATTTATCATCATTAACTAAGAATAATTGTTGAGAATTGGTGACATTTAATGTATACTATTAGATGTTACACAGAAACAATAAAATTCTCTGTCTTCTTTCTTAAAATATAAAGGAAACATCAAACAATATACACATCTATGAGAACTTTAGCTAAACTAGCCCAAAATAAGGCTGTTTGTCAAAGATGGTTTTTCTCCCCCTCTATCTCCACCTCAATTTGCATTGCTTTTAAAAATATCTTGAGCTGATGCAGGCAATTTATGGCAATACACCAGCTGTATGGGACGCATTCGTCATTACTCAAGTGAGGGCTCGTCATCCATACAGCTGAGCAGAATCTGATGACTGCAACTTTTTCTCTCTTGTGAAGGGGAAGAGGGTATTCTACATTTCAAAGAGGCTAGCCTGGTAAACCAGGGGTCCTCCTTATGTTAAGAATAATAACTAAGAAAGAGGTTGTTTTTTTTGAAGTGTCCTCTGCTATTACCTAAAGCTACCAGAGGGGGAAAAAACAATGTGGATGAAAATAGCTAGATTTGTTTATTTATAATATTGTCAGGAGTTACTGATTTTGCAGTATGTTTCATTCCTCTATCAAGGGAGTTGTTTTGTTTTATTCATGTGAATGACATACCCATCAGTCTATCGCTGGGGTGATTTCTTCTTCAGTTTACAGTTAATGTGTAAATCAAATATGATTTATTTATGAACTCTAGGAAGATTGCATTTAAAATTTATTTTGTACTTTATTAAGATAGCAGTTGCAATCCTTAAACATTCTTAGAAATGTTTAAGATATTGTTTGGCTCCACTCATTGACAATAGCAATAGCTGAATTTATTTGGAAGGCAATTTAAATTATTAATAAGGTAATGATGTGCAGGTATTATGTTTGCATAATCTCTAATACATTAAATGTAAAATGTTACAGGATTGTACACATTTTTTGAGTCAAATTTCTACCTTGAAATCTCTAATTAAATGAATTCTAAGTGAAGACACAAGTATTTAAGATATTAAAAACAATGCACATTTTAATAGAAATTGAGTATAAATTCCCCAACAGGAATCTGGGAACTTTAGTTCAAGGTCGTCTCAAGGTTTGAACAGAGACAGAGTTTTATGGAACAACTGGTATTTCTAGCACTATCATAATTCAGTGCTTTCATTTGTTCATTGTTTTACTCAGTCAACAAATCTCTATTGAGCACCTACATGTCTACCAGATAATTCAGGGAGCTCACCATCAAATGGAAGTGCCAGGCACCAACAGACTAGTGTCTAGTACACTTGTCTGTACACTCTTCCCAGTGCACTGAAGAGTGTACAGACAAGTGGGAGAGTATGGAAGGGGCCAACCAACCCACCTGTGAAGGAGGGAGACTGGGAAGTCTCCTGGAAGAGGAGGAGCCCAGCATGAGGAGGTCAATGAGGGGTGAAGGACAGGGATTGTGGGGAGTAAGGGAATGATGTGGAGGGATGATGTTTCAGACAAGGAGATTATATAAACAAAGTCATAAAGACAAAACCCATGTTTATTCACTGCAAGTAGATAAGTGCCGCAGAGGCAGCATAGCATGGGCTCTCAGGCCAGACCACCTGGGTTTGAATCCTGGCTCTGCTGTTTGCTAAATCTGTGACCTTCAGCACATCCAGGAACCAGTCTGTGCCTCTGTTTCTTCATCTGTAAAATGGGGATAATAATAGTACCTACTTCATAGTACTGCCTTGAAGATCGACATCCCTATGTGTGAAGCACTTAGAATTGTGCCTGGCATGTAGTAAAACTGATATAGATGTCAGTTCTTTTTATTATATAGCAAATGACAGAGTATAAAGTAGTCAGGCTGGAAGATCGGGCAAGTCAAATCTTGGAGGTTTTGTCTGCCAGAATAACATGCTTGGGCTTCACATTATGAGTAACAGAGAGTCAAGAAAAGCTGTTAAGCTGGGAAATGACCTGAGAGAGTTTGTGTTTTTGCTAAACCACTCTGGTTTGTAGAAGACAGAGCTAAGGGGAATGAAATGGACACAGACCAATCGATAGGCTGCTGTGTTAATGGAGGCCTGAATGAAGGTAATGGTACCAGGGATGGACAGGAAAAGTGATTAAATAAATATTTAAGAGGTTGAATCTACTGAACTTTATTGATTGAGTATGAGGGATTATAAAGAGTGAAGAGTTGGGCTTCAGTTATGAAGACATAAAAAAATCAATTCACAATGTTAAGTAAGGCTATGAGAAAATAATAAAATCATATGTGTTGACAGATGAGTATCTTTAAGGAATGAAACTGCTTCATTTGTTTATTACAAACCAGAGACAAGATTGTCAAGATTGCTATGGCCTTGCTAAGAAAGACACTTTTTGTTAACATTTTCAAATCCATATTAATTGGCAATGCTTTTGCAGATATTTACAAATTATAGGTATCCTAGTAATAGATCGAAGACTCTATCCATTCATAATTCCAAATATGTATCTGACACCCTTCTTGATAATCTACCTGCTGATGTAAGGTGTTTGATTTGCTTCGTTGTTCTCATGGCTTTGTGTCACTTCACACTGCAGTCCCCTTGCACTATTGGTTTATAATCTCAGATCACTCTGTTCACTTTCCTATTGTGCTCCAAAAATCTTTCCAGACAACACTCTCCCATTTGGTTTGTGTCAGATAATTTTGCACTGTGTTTTCATGGACAGATGTGCATGCAGATGCTTTTTGATAAATGCATATTTTGAGCTCCATAACATAGTGAGTCGCTTTGAAAAATCCATGTCTCTTTTTCTGTTTGTCATCCATAATGATTTTGCTTATTAGAAGATAATCTCATGGATCTCTGTATTTCAATTAATTCTGCAGTTTTATTATCAAGCACAGGGGGAACACCTGGCCCAGCAGAAACTTCTAGGACTTGGCTGTCACTATGGTCATTCTAATTAGTCAGTTCCTGTGCCATTTTGGTTGTTAAATGTTTTAAATATCACACTAGCTTATGCTGATGGTTCAGGATCTTCCCCCCAAGATTTTGTTTTAGCAAGTGGAGGTTTATCTTTTTTGTTTGTTTTTATTTTTGGCTGTGTTGGGTCTTCGTTGCTGTGTGCAGGCTTTCTCTAGTTGTGGCGAGCGGGGGGCACTCTTCATTGCGGTGCCCGGGCTTCTCATTGTTGTGGCTTCTCTTGTTGTGGAGCATGGGCTCTAGAGCGCAGGCTCAGTAGTTGTGGCGCCTGGGCTTAGTTGCTCCATGGCATGTGGGATCTTCCCAGGCCAGGGATCAAACCTGTGCCCCCTGCATTGGCAGGTGGATTCTTAACCACTGTGCCACCAGGGAAGCCCAGAGGTTTATCTTAAGTAGTTGTTTTATTGGATTCTTTCCATGAAAATATTTTTTTAAATCGTCAGACATTTTCATCCATGAGTAACCCATTGTTATTACTAAAAACATTGAGTCCTATTTGACAGTGGACTAAGGTGAGTAAAATCTCCCTTCTAGGAAAATATATTTTCATCTCACAAATTTTTTGAGAGAATCAAATGGTGCAGTATGCGGAAGCATTTATAGGTACAGACTCAGTGATAGTAGTGAGCATTATTTAAGAAAAGCTTAGAAAATTGACTTCTTAAATACATTTCTTAAGGTTTTAGTATCTGATATTTTGTAGTTTCTATAAACCCTGGCCCTTTGTTACACTTCACTGGACCTGGTTAAAAAAAACAATATAATTTTAATAAAGAACGTCAGTGCTTATTTCTCAAACAGTTCTTTTCTTTCCTGCCCACACACAGCTATATAACCTTTCTCAAAAACGAGGGGGTTCTTACAGCTTTCCACTTAGAAAATCTGTAATGTTATTCTTTGTATTAGTTACTGTGATATTTTTAACGTTTCTTATTTCCTGCAGGTATTCTTGGCGTCACCAACTAAGGGAATTTAAAAGTGAATATAGAGTTGTAGCGTTGGACTTGAGAGGCTATGGAGAAACAGATGCTCCCATTCATCGAGAGAATTATAAATTGGACTGTCTAATTACAGATATAAAGGATATTTTAGACTCTTTAGGTAGGTTTTAAAAAACAGTGTTAATTCTTTTTAAGGGACTAACATTCAACAAATTGTAAACTGATTACCACATTTCTTCCATCTACCTGAGCTGTTGTCTAGATCCTGTCACCTTGGTTCATACAGCTCAAAATATTTATAGAGGCAACTTAAAATAACACAACCAGAATAACTATTCTGTCTAACAGCCAAAAGTGACTCTCAAAATCTGTTTTTAAAAATTGACTTAAGGTATACTATCTATTATTTTCAGAACTAATTATTAGAAATTTGATTCTTGTTCACAGAAAATTTATTTCTTCAGAACCAACACCTAAATATTTATTTAAACATTTTGTAAGATGCAGAAACACTTGCATTATCTTTCTTGTATTGATCAGCTAGTGCCAGCTAGTGCCACAATAATATTGTGTAACAGACCACCCCAAACTCAGTGGCATACAGCCATAGGCATTCATTCCTGTGCTCCTGGATCTTCAGGTCAACTGTAGGCTGGACCCCTCTGGGTCTTTGCCTCAGGCTACAGGTCCAGCTGGGATTGGCTTCTCACTGTGAATGGGGCTGGAGCCCCAGCGCTAAAGCGGAGTAGCTATCTGCGGGAAGCTCTTCTCCTGGCTATGGTTGAAGTGGCAAGAGGATGAGCCCAGTTGCAAAAGCATATTTCAAGTTTCTGGTCGCAGCTCATTGGTCAAAGCAAGTCATATGGCTGAGCCCCAAATCAAGTCATACACCCACCACAAAACCAAAGCAAATCACACTGCCAAGTCTAACATCAAAACATCAAACAGGTGGTGAAGGAACTTCCCTGGTGGTCTAGTGGTTAAGACTCTGCACTTCCACTGCAGGGGGCACAGTTTGATTGGGGAACTAAGATCCCGCTTGTCTTTTGGCATGGCCAGAAAAAAGGTGGGGTGGGGGGGACTTCCCTGGTGGCACAGTGGTTAAGAATCCACCTGCCAATGCAGGGGACATGGGTTCAAGCCCTGACCCAGGAAGATCCCACATGCTGCAGAGCAACTAAGCCCGTGCACCACAACTACTGAGCCTGTGCTCTGGAGCCCATGAGCCACAACTACTGAGCCTGAGTGCCACAACTACTGAGCCCACGTGCCACAACTACTGAAACCTGAGCGCCTTGAGCCCGTGCTCCACAACAAGAGAAGCCACCGCAATGAGAAGCCCACACACCGCAACAAAGAGTAGTCTCTGCTCACCGCAACTAGAGAAAGCCCGCGCACAGCAACGAAGACCCAACACAGCCAAAAATAAATAATAAATAAATAAATTTATTAATAAAAGAGGGGGGGAGCAGTGAAGTATACTACCTCTATGGCAGTGGGGAGAGGGGAGGAGTAAATATTTTTTAACAATAATCTAATACACTATATCCCTTTTGACTAAAACCCAGCTGCTGCCATCGATATGTTAACAGAACCAGTATAGTGAGAAACCCATGAAATCAAATTAAAGACCCTTTTCTACAACAATCTAATGAGAACGTAGATCAGGTCAATATTCTTAGAGGGGAAAAAATGGATGAGGTCTGGGGGTGTCAATGCAGTGTTGTAATTTACTGTGATTACAGTAAAATAGACTCAGAGACACTGATTTCCGACAGCCATATTTCTTTCACATTTTGTGGTAATTCAGTCAAACTTGGCCTAAATTTGTAATCATGAAATTTTCCAGTTAAATCAATAATGTAATCTTGCTTATGACCTAATTATGTGTAGTCTTTACCATGGTTTTCCAAACTCAGGTTTATGTGACCAGAGCTGAACTATTTCTAATTTTTTTTAAAAGTATAAATTCCCAAGAGAGATTCTGAGGTCTATAATGGATCCTGGGCATCTAAATTTTCTAAAAAGCTACCCTAGTGCTCGCTTCGGCAGCACATATACTAAAAAGCTACCCTAGGTGATTCAGACATACAGGGTTTTGGAAGCACCAAACTCAAATGTCTGCACAAAGTGCATAATTAGGGTAGGAGAGTAGAAAGATTAGTTTTAGAAACATACCTATTTTATGTGTGGTAATGATGTACCCACCTGTTTCTTTTCAATGATGCCAACATTCATTTCTCAATTACAGGGTATAGCAAATGTGTTCTTATTGGCCATGACTGGGGAGGCATGATTGCTTGGCTAATTGCCATCTGTTATCCTGAAATGGTGATGAAGCTTATTGTTATTAACTTCCCTCATCCAAATGTATTTACAGGTGAGTTTAAATTTCCTTTAAGACATCTTTGATAGCGTGACAACTCACTATTGTCACTGACACGGATTAAAAACAGCAAAAGTTGATTAACATAATATTTTTTAAATTAAATGACTAAAATATGATATTATCACATGATAATGTCAGCTATCTCAGCTTTAAATATTCTTGAAGAGTCACAGGAATTGTTGCTTTATATTTGCTTGCATAATTTTATTTATTTTTAGAAAACATTTTACTGCTAACTTAGGGAGAGTTAAAGAGTTAAAGGGAAAATACAGTAACATTACTTTGACAGTAATGAATCTTGACAGCCTAGAAATAAATTTTCCTCTTGCCTGACTCCTTTGGCTGTCAGGAATGGCAGCATTCTTTAAAGCAGCAGTTCTCAAATTTTTGGTCTCCTTTATACTCCTAAAAATTATTAAAGACCCCATTGAGCATTTGTTTATATGGGTTATATCCATAAACATTCACTGTATTGGAAATTAAAAATGAGAATTTTTAAAATGTTTATGTATTAATTCATTTTTAAAAAATAATTAATCCAGTACATATTAGCATAAACATTTTACTGAAAACTAGCTACATCTTCCAAAACAAAATTTTAGTGAGAGGAGTGTCATTGTTTTACATTTTTGCAAACCTCTTTAACTTTTGGCTTAATAGAAGACAGCTGGATTCTCTTATCTGCTTCTATATTCAATCTGTTGCAAATGCTTGAATTGAAGTATATGAAGAAATCTGGCCTCACACAGATTTGTAATTAGAAAAAGGAGGAGAATTTTAATAGTCTTTTCAAATAACTGCATATGTTCTCCTTTAATACTACGCCAAACTCAAAAATTAGTTATTTCTTAAAGGTTAGTAACAATGTGGAATCTGATGTCATATTAATGAACTTTTTGTACTCTGTCACATTAAAATCCATTGGTCTCTCTAGCACTTTGAATGGATTTTTTCTACCTATGCATGATTTTGCAATCATCACGCATTGGAAGACATTGGTTCATTGAGTTATGCAGGTCTTCCATAAGTTGACACATTTCATTATATGCTATCAAATCATGTTCATTAATATCACCCCAGTTTCATCAAAAAAGCCTTTGCAAAGCTGTCAAGCTCAGAGTAGCAGACACAAGTTTCCAAAATTCTAATTTTCATTTGAAATCTTGAACTTCATCATTGACAACAAACACTGTTGATTGTTTTCCCTCAAGTGACAGGCTCACTTTGTTCATTTTCAAGAGACTATCTGTTAAATACCCAATCTGACTGATGATAGTTAGTCGTTCTCTCAAGTAAAAATGGTGTTCCATTAAAAATGCAGCTAATTCAACTTATCAGACAATTGCAGAAGTGCTTTTCCTCGAGACAATCATTGTATTTGGGTGTTCAACAGAACTGCCTTATTTTCTATTTCTTTTTAACAATGTTAAAAAGACGTATACAAAAAGGTAGAAATTTAGTAAAATTAATAATTTTTGCTATTTCATCAAAGACATTCTTAAGTGAAACCGCCACTTAATTTTATGTATTTATGTACTTGTTTGTTTACAGCAAGTGTGTGGTGGCGAAGAATACAGTGACTGCAGGTATTGTTTAGTGTCACTGCCTTGATTTGTGCTCAGGCAGCAATGGCTTTATCTACTATTGCCTTTGTACCATCTGTGCAAATGTCGGCAAAATGAGAAAAGTTAATTGTATTGTTTTGAAATAATTTGACCATCTGTATCCTTTAAAAGGGTCTTAAGGGTCCCCAGGGGTCCACATGGACTATGTTTTGAGAACCTCTGCTATAAAGAGAATCCTTAATCTTAAGAGTGATTAAAAACAAATAAACAAACAAAAAAACTGAACAATGGCTAGGCACACTTTTATTTGGTTTTGACAAAAATTATAATTTTGTCCTCTTTAACTACCCTTGTCAAATTTTCCGAGGTTCAGTACTGTCATGACCCACAGTAGCCCTCCAGGGAACAATAAGTTCAGAAAAACATATTTTTATTTCTTCCTCAAAATTAAAGTAGGTGAGGGAGAAAGGGAACATGACTACATAAATACTGTATAAATATAAAAGTTAAATTTCAGATACATATTCAATTGTCCTATCTCAGCTGAGGTAATAGCATGGCTGCTTAGGAATCAAATATCAAACTGAGGTTCATCATATTTCTCTCAGTTGCATTAGTCAATAGAAGTTGTGCTACATGCTTGTTCAATTGATCAGGACCCTAGAGTAAATGTTATTTTGTTGGTGCTGCTATATGGACAAACTGTAATTGGTCATTTCAGTAAGAAAATACTTGGATATTTCTGGAACTATCTTATCAATAATAGGTTCAACCCTGGTCAGGTCAATATGAAGTCTTCAAGTAATATGACTGTATTTTCCCTTAACTGTATTGATATCTCTAAATGCAGAGCCGAATAAATCTTATTCGATGATGACTTTACAAAAAAGTATAGCACAACAGTGCTCCACTTACCTGAGAATCATAATTCTAAAAACTCCAACCATGTTGAGTACAGTTACGCAATTAGAAATAAGAAAAAAAAATCACCTCTATAGCAAGGAAAATAAAAGTATAGTATACAATACACAAAAAATATGTACATTTAATATGTATGATCACATTACTCCCTAGTTTAAAACTTGTGTCTTCCCAAAACACTTAAAATCTTTATCATTCTGGCCTTACCTGACTGGGTTTCTGCGTTTTTTTCTAAAACTCATCTCATACCATCTCCCCCTCCTCATTCACTACACATCAGCCACACTGGCCTTCTTTCTGCTTCTTGAATGTGCCAAGCCCAGTACCTACTTTCTGTTCTTGATGCTCTTCCTAGATCTTTGCGTTCAAGGCTTATCCCACATCCCCAGAGAAACCTGTTCCACCACCTTTACTAAAGGATAGTCCCTTCACACCACCCAACCATTACTTTCAATCAGATTACCTTGTTCTATTTTCTTTATGGTATTTTTGCTAACTAAAATGATCTTTTAAGTATTCATTACTTACTTATTATGTATGTTCCTTATGAATGGGAACCTCTTTTCTCTTGTTCAATGCTAAATCCCCTCACACACAGTAGATATTCAAAGATTCATTGAATGGATGAATTTTCTCAATACATGAATGAATATAAAGGAAAGGCTTTAGTTTCTGTTGAGGCCAAATGAATAAGATATTCAAATCAGCCTGTAAGGAAAATCTTTTCAACAAGGGAAAATTACTTCCCCATGTATCCTTAGGAAAAGTGTTTGGTCACTGATAATGACCTTGGAGAAAAGGGAGTGTTGTTTTGGGTTTCCTGTTCCTTTCTGAGTCAACATTTCATAAAGTGGAACTTTCTTTTTATTTAAAGTGCTTTAATTATTTAAAATACCAAAAATATCCAAAATAAAATATAAGAACATAGAAATTGTTCCAAAGAGAAATATACAGAAGCCTTATTTGTAGATTCTTTTATGGGATCATCTCAAAGGTGAAATTGCCTTAAAAAGAAGTTATTTCAATAGTAAGTAGTTCATACCCCTTGGATAAGGTCTAACACGATATTTTAATTTCAGAATATATTTTACGACACCCTGCCCAGCTGTTCAAATCCAGCTATTATTATTTCTTCCAAATACCATGGTTCCCAGAATTTATGTTTTCCATAAATGATTTCAAGGTAAGTCAAACATGGTGATGGATGTTACAGACTTATTGTCTGTGATCATTTTGCAGTGTATACAAATATTGAATCAGTATGTTGTACACTTGAAACCAATATAATGTTATATATCAATTATACCTCAATTAAAAAAAGAAAGACTGGTGCCCAAGAGGATGACAAAATTAGGAGGTCAAAAATAAAACATAGACTGAAACACTAAAAGCAAACAAAAAACCCAAGAAAACCAGTTCTGCTTATGTTGTTCTCATTTATTTTAAATAATCATTTATTGTACATCTGTTATGTGTTATGCACTGTTAGGCATTTCCTCCTATGCAAAAAAATAAGTCAAACAAATAATGTTAATGAGAAACATTTTAAATTAAAATCCATCTTTAAGAAAGAAAAACAGGGAATTCCCTGGTGGTCCAGGTGGTTAGGACTCCACCCTTCCACTGCAGGGGGTACGGGTTCAATCCCTACTTGGGGAACTAAGATCCCAAAAGCCTTTCAGTGCTGCCAAAAAAAAAAGGGAAAAGAAAACAGACAAATGCTAAAACTTAATAAATGTTTCTAAAGCTTCATCGATAGGCTTACTTATTTTTACATTCTCTATTCATATGTTTGAGTGCCTGGGTGTTAACTCAATTTTTTTCTGAGAGCCTGTTCCCCTACAGGCAATACTTCTTTCTAGAGAACATTCCATGGGGAGATGAAAGAATATGAATGCCAGGTAAGAGAATTTGACAGTAGCAGAAGTGGAAGCCCTTGGGAGTAAAAAAAAAACCCCAAACAAAATTAAGCCTGCAGGTATTGGTGTACCATATACACTGACACCAGGAGTCATATGTAGTATCTATTTCTTCGAAGTTAATTAATTGCTTCTTGTTTGTCCAGCATGATGTTAAATATTTAGGGAGGTTAAAAAAAGACATAATATTATTTTACCTGGAAATACTTCTGCATGTACCTCTGACAATAAGGACTATTTTTTAAAAAAAGAACATAACTCCAATGCCATTATCAAAGCTAACAAAATGAACAACTTGTTAAAATCATTTAATGCCCATTCAAATTCTCTTAATTGTCTCAACTCTCTTTATGCACTTTATTTGTTTGAATCAGGAACCAAACAAGGTCTACATATTGTATTTGTTTGTTATGCATTTTAAAATCTTTAACGGTTCTTTCCTTTTGTTTTTTACCATCACTTTTTTAAGAAGAAATTTGTTCATTTGCCCTGAGGAATGGTCCACATTTTGGATTTGACTGACTGCTTCATCATGGTGTTATTTAACTAGTTCTGCTAAGCCTTGTCTTTCCTACTTCATAGGTGCTACTGATCTAGAGGCTTGATTAGACTGTTTAATTTGACAAGAATATTTTATAGGTGGTTCTGTGTATTTCCTAATGCGTCACATCAGGGAAGCACATAATGCTTAGTTGTCCCAGTTTTAGTAATGCTAACACTAACCAGTGGGCTCACAAATTGTCAGCCTATCCAAATTGCCTAACAACCAACCTTTCACCAAATAACTTTAGCATACCTTGATCGTCACGGCCTAGGTTCATTATTTCTTTAGAAAACAGTGATTTTTTTAGTTCTATTGGGATGCCTAAAAAGTTCCTTCAGTTTTTAAGTAAAAATAAAAGACACATTTTTCATTTTCACCAAGAGCTTTACTGAACCCTTTGGTTCCCCTACCTTCTGCCATTTTTCAGGCAACTTCTAAATTCCATCTTCCCAAAATTTTTTATCCTTTTGAGCAAAGAACTGTTCCGGGTGCCTTTTACAGTCTTCCGGGGTATTGACATTTTTTCCATTAAGAGAACTTTGTAAAGACCGAAATAAATGGAAATCTGAAGGTACAGTGTCTGGTGAATATGGCGGATGAATCAGAACTTCCCAGCCAAGCTGTAACAGTTTTTGCCTGGTCATCAAAGAAACGTACAGCCTTGGTTATCCTGATGGAAGATTATGTGTTTTCTGTTGAGTAATTCTGGATGCTTTTTGTTGAGTGCCACTTTCAGTTGGTCTAATTGGGAGCAGTACTTGTTGGAATTAATCGTTTGGTTTTCCAGAAGGAGCTCATAATAGAGGATTCCCGTTCAATCCCACCATTTATACATCACCTTCGTCACCTTCTGGACGAACACCAGCCTTTGGTCTCTTCCATTCCACATTATTGTACAGTATCCACTTTTCATCGCCCATCACAATTTGTTTTAAAAACGGAACATTTTTGTTACGTTTCTGTAAAGAATCGCATGCAGCAATACGATCAAGAAGGTTTTTTTTCACCTAACTTATGTGGAACCCAAACATCAAAGCGATTCACATAACCAAGGTGGTGCAAATGATTTTCAACGCTTGATTTAGATATTTAGAGTATGTCGGCTATCTCCTGCGTGGTATAACGTTTATTGCTCTCAATTAATTTCTCGATTTGATCACCATCAACTTCAACTGGTCTACCCGACCATGGAGCATCGTCCAGCGAGAAATCTGCAGCAAGAAACTTCTCAAACCACTTTTGCCACATTCGCTCAGTCACAGCACCTTCTCCATACACTACACAAATCTTTTTTTGAGTTTCAGTTGCATTTTTACCTTTCTTGGAATAATAAACATAATATGCCGAAAACGTTGCTTTTTTCCTTCATCTTCAATGTTAATATAGCTACACAAAAATTCACCAGTTTTGATAAGTTTTTTTTTTTTTTAATGCATGCTAGTATGACAGCAGTCACAATACAACAAAATTATTTCGAATAAAGTTAAAGACAACTAAGTGCTACTAGAGCCATCTTATGGAAAAAACTGAACGAACTTTTTGGCCAACCCAATATTATTCTTTCTGCTTTTATTAACTGGAATTCATGTATAAAGAGGAATTTCCACATCTATATTTGGTTATTCTGAAATACAGTTCCCACAAGAATGGCAGGACAAATGCTTCATTATTTCCCTTTGTAAACAACTTCCAGAGTAATGAATTGGTGCCCTAGAAACTTCCACTGATAACCAATGAGGGGTTTTTTTTCATATCATTATGAGCTCATGATTTTTAAAAATATATTTGATATTTATCAATTGATTACAGTCATTATTCTCTTTGATGCCCAAATTGTTGCAAGTGTGAACTCCTTCAGGTTGGCTCCTATGTCCTCTTGACACAGGAGCCCTTTAGTCAGGGATAGCTTGCTTCCTTAATGTCCTAAGGTCATCATTTTTTTCCTGTTCCAGATCTGGAATCAGTCATTTATTGAAGGAACTCTGGCTCCTATTAGCAGGAAATGGTATTTAGAGACCACAGTTTGGGTATCAAGGTGATCATTGTTACTGAGTTTTCATTGCTTCTAGATCTTTCCATTGGACAGAATGTAGATACACATATTTTTTAGAAAAAAAATATGAGTTCTTATTCACATTTCCAAAGCAAATTTAAGATGACAGCATTTTCACTTAACTTCTATGACTTTATATAAAACATTATATGGTTCTAAGTCAAAACTCTAGAACAAGGTACATTCAGAGAAGTCTCACTTGTCTCTGTTTCCTCTGTTTCTCTGTCTCCATCCTATTCTGTCTCCCATCGAAAACCATTTTGGTTAGTTTTGTTTCCTCTTTTTATTGTTTCTTTTTAAAAATATAAGCAAATATGTATATATTTATCTTTTCCTTCTCACACAAAAGATAACATACTATAAACACTATTTCTACCCTTGCTTTTTTTCCAGTTAACAATATACCCTGCAGATGACTCCATCATCAGAATAGAGATTATCTCCATCTTCTCTTAGAGTACTAAGAACACATAATTCACCAACGTGTATCTATACCATAGTTTATTCATCCAACCCCCCACAGATATTTGTTTCCATTCTTTTTATTTTCTTAATTAAAAAAATTTTTTTGGCTGTGCTGCACCACGGGGCATGAGGGATCCTAGTTCCCCAACCAGGTATCGAACCTGTGCCCCCTGCAGTGGAAGCACAGAGTCTCAACCACTGGACTGCCAGGGAAGTCCTCCATTCTTTTTCTATTACAAATAATGTTTCAATGAATCACCTCCTGCACATGTCATTTCATATTTTTGCAAGGGTGTTTTGGGGTTGAGGGATCTAATTTTAAACAAGAATCCCAATAATTCTGATTCAGATTGTTTAGAGACACACTTTGAGAAATGCTGGTATAGAGCAGTATTTTTCAAATTGTAGGTGGAGACCCATTAGTGAGTCATGAAATAAGTTTTGCAATTCAGTAAAGTGGCTTGCAATTTGAGTTTTTAAAAATAAAGTAGAACAGAATTGAAAATATCATTACATGCTGTAATAAGTGTAAGGGCTATTTCTTTAAACTTTTGTTTCAGACATATATGTGTAGAGATACGAACTGGACCATGATGTAAAATGTGTTTGTTACTCTAGGTTGTGATCAAAAGAAGTTCAAACAATTTAGGGGGAGGTGTGTGGATTGGTTGTCAGTAAATAGATAAACTGTTAACTGGAATATCAGGCTTTAGAGCAGGGATAGTACTTGAGCTCAGCCTTGTAGAATGTGAAGAGACACCAAGAAGACAGGATACTTTTCATAAGGGTGAAGTGTCCATGGGGGATTAAAAGGGAATAATATCAAAAATAAAGCCAGGAAAGCAGAAATATATAAAATGTGCTTGTAAACAATGAGGTCTCCAACCTGGCTAGAGCAGAAACTGGGAGCTATCACTGCACACTGACCATCATTCTCTTTCAAAAGCCAAGTATTTAGTTACTATTAGGTAACTGAAGAGTTTTAATTATTCTCTTCTCACTTATCAGGCTTTGAAACATCTGTTTACTAGTCACAGCACTGGCATTGGAAGAAAAGGATGTCGATTAACAGCAGAAGATCTTGAAGCTTATATTTATGTTTTTTCTCAACCTGGAGCATTAAATGGTCCAATCAACCATTACCGAAACATCTTCAGGTCAGTATAATTTGCTCTTTTTAACTAAACAAAATATTAATTCCATACAGAGCCAGTATTTGATTTTTGTTAACATCTTTATTGGAGTATAATGGCATTACAATGGTGTGTTAGTTTTTGCTATATAACAAAGTGAATCAGCTATACATATACATATATCCCCATATCTCCTCCCTCTTGTGTCTCCCTCCCACCCTCCCTATCCCACCCCTCTAGGTGCTCACAAAGCACGGACCTGATCTCCCTGTGCTATGCGGCTGCTTCCCACTAGCTATCTATTTTACATTTGGTAGTGTATATATGTCCATGCCACTCTCTCACTTCGTCCCAGCTTACCCTTCCCCTCCCCGTGTCCTCAAGTCCATTCTCTATATCTGCGTCTTTATTCCTATCCTGCCCTTAGGTTCTTCAGAACTATATTTACTGATTATTTTTAATAAGAATTATTTTATCAAGTATTTTCCATTAAGTTCTTTAGCTTAGTATACTAAAACCTACTCTCTTAAAATATTTAATGTTTTTCTTTGTTTTATTTATTTATTTATTTATACTGTAGTATAATTGACATATAGCATTATATTGGTTTCAGGTGTACAACATAATGATTTGATATTTGTATGTATTGCAAAATAATCACCACAGTAAGTCTAGTTAATCATCTGTCACCATACATATAATTTTTTTTCTTGGGATGAGAACTTTTAAGATCTACTCTCTTAGCAACTTTCAAATATGTAATACAGTATTAACTACAGTCACCTATCTGTACATACTTTGTTTTATCTGTAACTTACGTTTCATGTGACATTTAACAATTTGAAACCTCAGGACCAGAGAATATGCTTTTCTTTTAGTTTTCTGAAAACTCCTCCCTTTTACCCTCAATTCGATCTGGTGAAGAATTTATATTCCTCTTTACTTTTTCATTAATAGTCCTTTTAATAGGGACTAATAGTCCCCTTTCCTTACTAATTCAACTATTACATGCTCACATGTTGTTAAATATGCAGGTAACTATTAGAAAATGTTTTGTTTTGGAACACTTTATGAGCTCCAGAATTTAAGTGACTTGCAAGTTTGTATAGCAATCCATGTATCAATAATTAAGTATAGATATATTTTTATATCAGTTTACCCATTCACCAAGAACTTAATTTTTAGGAGCATTAGAACCAAATGATGGCCACTTGCATGAGAATCAAAAGTTAAGACCTTGGTGGACATATGTGATATCCTTCATATTCCAGCAGCATCTTATCAACCCCAAGTAGCCTCAAGTCAAGCTTTTTTGTAACTAGCAAAAATGTAATTCAGTGCTGGAGAGTGTCTAGTTAGATGTTCCTTCTCATTCTTAGTTAACAGGGTTGTAATTAATACCATCCTGCCTTTCTGAAAAACAGCTTAGCAGAAGTTGTCAAAAGCTTTAAAAATATGTATCCTCTTCAGCTCAGGAATTCCACTTCCAGGGCTCTAGCCCAAAGAAGTTATCTGAAATGCCAACTAAGATTTGGGCACAAAATGCTAATTGCAGCATCACTTAAAACATCCCCGGGCTTCCCTGGTGGCGCAGTGGTTGAGAGTCCGCCTGCCGATGCAGGGGACACGGGTTCGTGCCCCGGTCCGGGAAGATCCCACATGCCGCGGAGCGGCTAGGCCCATGAGCCATGGCCGCTGAGCCTGCGCGTCCGGAGCCTGTGCTCCGCAACGGGAGAGGCCACAGCAGTGAGAGGCCCGCGTACCACAAACAAACAAACATCCCCTTCTTTTAAGTGATGCTATAATCTAAATATTCCATTATACAGGAACAGTCATTTATGGGTTATTATGCCATAAAATAGTATGTTTTACAATTATTTTTGAAAAACTATATGAAACAAGAAAGTTATTATAAATTAATATGAAATTTGCATGTGTATACTGTGTATAAACTGTATATTTACTGCATTGTACTTATGGTTTCAACGATATGCATAGAAAATGACCATTTTTTAATGATGGAATTATGCATGATTTTATTCTTTATACTTTTCTGTATTTAAAAAATACACAATAAAAACTTTATATTTTAAAAAGAACCTTCTTGCGAAATAAATATAGTATCATGTAGTATTAAGGCTCATTCCGTATATATGTTCTGACTTTTCAGTTCCAATTTTCACATAAAATTCATTAGATTATCCAACAGATAATTGAAATACGTTTAAATAGTAACACTGTTTAAAGCTCCCTTTCATCACACTATTCAGAAATTCTGTTATCTTTTTGAAGCAAATTATTCTTCATAGTGATGAATTTCATATTTAATTTATAGCCTGCATTATAAGTTTTGCACGGCTGATCCAATTAAAACTTTTATCTGGCCCTTTCTTAAATAGACCATTAATTTTTTTTATTGTACAGATTGATTGCCTAATGCAGTGTTTCTCAACCATTTTGTTTGTCATCACTTCCCTTCAGAGGCTTTTTAGGCATTTTTTTTTTCCTAATTGCCCCCCACCCCATGAAATTTTAATATCTGTTTATGTACTGTGTGTATACTCATGGTTTATATATAAAAAGCATAATTTTTTTTTCACTCTCCCAAGAACAAATTTTCATCCCTTTGGTGGTGATATTGCCCTCCTTAAAAATCTGTGGCCTAAAGAAACATTTTGGGGGAATGTTATTTTAACGTTTACAGTGAGTCTCAAGCCCACGTGTTTTGTTTTTATAGCTGCCTGCCTCTCAAGCATCACATGGTGATCACTCCAACACTACTACTGTGGGGAGAGAAAGACGCATTTATGGAGGCGGAGATGGCTGAAGGCACGAAGATTTACGTTAAGAACTATTTCAGGCTAACTATTTTGTCAGAGGCCAGTCACGGGCTCCAGCAAGAACAACCTGACATAGTGAACAAATTGATATGGACATTTCTAAAAGAAGAAACAAGGAGAAAAGACTGGCTTTTTCTGTGACGAGTCTATAATGAAATCTCTAAATAATTTTTTTAAATTGTTCATCAACTTCTTTAAGCTTCATTAGGAAAAATTGTTTTAATATGCTTTATCATAAATAAATATCCTGACAAATGACATCAAGAAAAATCTGAGAACATGTGAACTTGTAACATAATGTTGGTTTTTTTCTTGTTGTATTTTGCCCAGAAAAGCATCTGCCTTAAAATGTACACACTTGTACAAAAAGGAAGTTGGAGAAAGTGGTTCAGTTTTGGTTTTTCGTGTTATTTACCCTGTTAATATATGGTGCCTTTTACAAATGTATATTAAAGATTAGCTGTGCCATATTAAAAGGCAAAACTGCAATGGTATAAATTTTTATTTTATTGTTCCAAAGTTCTTTTTACTATTTTTTGACCGTTAAAAAATTCTATTATCAAATCTCTTGGATTTATAGTATATTTATTAGTCTGAAGGCAGATATGACAAGATGAATGTGCATCTTAAAATAGGCCATAAATACTACTTACACTGGGAAGAGTAACAAAAGAGGATATGAAGATTCTATATATACATATATATTTATTAAACATTGTAGGGAAGCAGATCCATTAAATTACTTGCCTTAATTCTTCAGCTAAATTGGTGAGAGATTTAGAAAAAAGATCAAAATGTGCTTTTGCCCCATTTAATGCAACAAGGATTGAATACTGTACTTCCTATGTGCACTAGAATCTAAGCTCCACAGGGCAGAGATTTTTGCTTTATTAATTGACATATATCCAGCATCTAGAATAAGAGCCTGACTCATTGTGGGAACTCAAATATTTGCTAAATGAATAAATAATATATTTGATACACTGCTAGGCACTGTGCGGGAAATATGAAAGGAAGATGGCATGGTAATGTTGATCTTTCCCTTAAGAACCATATACAGAATGCAGTTAAATCAAACAAGGATTCAAAAGTATTAATGAGCCTTACAGATAAGAGTGGGAAGGGAACTCCCCGGCAGTACAGTGGTTAGGACTCAGCCCTTTCACTGCTGGGCCCAGGTTCAATCCCTGGTCAGGGAACTAAGATCCCACAAGCCGCACGGCGTGGCCAAAAAAAAAAAAAAAAAAAAAAAAAAATGGCAGGAAGAATTACAGAATAGAGGATGAGACCAACTCAAGGGATTACTACTCATTCTCTTGGGTTGCTCTCATCTGGCACGGGAGACAACCTGTAACACTGCCAAATCATGGCTCCTTAAAGACTACAACTGTGGTCCCAAATAAAACTAAGCTGGTGAAAGGAATGTTTCCCTCACTAAGCCTAGTTCTGATAGTGACAGAAGAAAGTGGAATGTCCCTAAGAATTCTCATGATTGTATCCTAGCAACGTGTATTTACCAATAAAAGCCCAGTTTTCTATGTACATTGTACTTGTGCCTCATAACATCTCAAGGTAGGGAGTACTTGTGCCTTATAACATCGCAAGGTAGGGAGTATCACCACTTTACAGATGTGAAAATGAGATTGGCCAGTGCCCACAGTACAAGGGTTGGAACCAGGATCTGACCTAGATCCATCTGGTTGTAAAGCCCATAATCTTTCCACTTAGATCACATTCTGTTTAACCGGCTTTGGTATCCACACTGCTCTTTCTGTTTTATGGGTAACCTGTTGTGTTCCAATAATTAGAAACATCTTTCAGAAACTTAAAATTTGACTTTTAATTCTGGAGGAATTTAAATTAGCAAACAGGAATATTTGATACAGCAAATGCTACAAGGTTTAGCAGAGAGCCTCGTTCACACCAACTTGAATTATGCTTCCCTCTTGATCGTTTTCAAAGGGCAGCAACAAAGGAAGGAACAAGACTTTATTGACCGTGTGTGGTGACACAATGAAGTAATCCTGACTTATTTTAATGAAAACGTGTTTCTGACAAAGGTGATTTTAAGGTTTCTCGTTGTTGTTACTTATGTCTGTTTGGAATGCTGACCAGTTCATCTGGACTAATATTAACAGTACGCATCAAAACGTGCCACGGGTAATCCTGGCCTATGATAATGGATGTATTCTAATTTTCAGTGGATGTAGAAGAGTACTTGTAACAGATATAAAGGCTCAAGGTTGCCATCAGTTAGACCTCTTAGCATAAAGAGATCCATTTGTAGGAAGAGTAAATGAATTTGACTTACCAACTGCCAAAGCATCTCACTGTAAGTAAACTTGACTGGTAATGGCATTTAAATTAAAAAATTGTGATTAATAAATATTCATCTATTTAATTCATCCTTAGTAGGTATATAAATATGCTTAATGTAAATTTCAGAAATTATGTGAAAATAATTTATTAAGCATATATGTCAAAAGGAGGCCATTTACAAAAAGCAAAAAAGATTGTGCTGTTGATATGATTCTAATTCTCCTGTTACATAATTTACCATTTTTGATTTTTCTTACTTTAAAGGTAATATATCATTGTCTATTAACCCACAGTTGCCTCAAAGAGTTCTAATTGTGCGAACGGAAAGAGCACTTAAATATGGGGCAGGGGTATACTCCGGGGGCCGCCCCCAGATCCAAGCTACAGGCGTCCTGAGACTAAGGAACAGTGGGCTTCATGGCACAGCCCACCTCGGACTCCGAGGCTGCGGTGTTGGAATCCACCCTCAGCCAAGACACAAGCAAGTCCCTGTACCCACCGGCCGTGGACAACCCCTTCACGCAGCAGACGCACATCAGCGCGTGGCGCTGGGCCTACATCGTCCTCATGGGGGCTGTGCTGGTGCCGGTGCGCGTGTCCTACATCGCCGTCCTCTTCATCTTCCTCTGGCCGGTGGCTGCGCTTTCCACCATAGGTCGTCGTGCTCGACCAACCAAGCCCACCAGGAGTTGGAGAAGAAGACTGGTGCAGCCAACTCTCAAGTTCTTGTTTCAGGTGACTTTTTTTCAGCAGGGTTCCTGGTTAAAGTGAAAGGGATAAAGGCAACCCGAGACGAGGCCTGCATCTTCGTTGCAGCACCGCACTCCAGTTTCTTTGACGCAGTCGCCTGTGTCGTAGCAGGGTTCCCCTCGGTGGTCTCTGCGAGTCAAAATGTGCGTATCCCCGTGGCTGGGAAATTCTTACTGTCAACGCAGCCGGTGCTTGTGACCTGAGATGACCCCAATTCGAGGAAGAATACCCGGGAGGAAATCCTGAGGCCAGTGACATCTGATAGGAAGTGGCCACAGATCCTGATTTTCCTGGAAGGAGTGTGTACCAACCGCAGCTGTCTGGTCACTTTAAACTAGGGGCCTTCTCTCCAGGTGTTCCTGTGCAGCCAGTGCTGCTCAGGTAGCCAAACACCCTGGACACCGTGACCTGGACCTGGCAGGGGTTTACAGGCTTCCAGACCTGTATATTGACCCTGAGTCAACTCTTCACCAGGGTAGAAGTTGAGTTTATACCCGTTTATATCCCAAATGACCGAGAAAAAAAAGACCCCGTCCTTTTTGCCAATACAGTGAGGATCATCATGGCCAATGCTCTTGGGGTGCCTGTGACAGATTACACTTATGAAGATTGCAGACTGATGATTTCTGCAGGTAACCTTCGACTACCCATGGAAGGCGGTTTGGTTGAATTTACAAAAATTAGCCAGAAATTAAAGTTAGATTGGGATAATATTCATCAGTGTTTGGATGAATGTGCTACAATTGCAGCTGCCTCAAAAGGAGGGAAGATAGGAATTACAGAGTTGGCGAACTATTTGAAACTCCCAATTTCAGAGCCCTTGAGACAACTTTTTGCCCTCTTTGACAGGAATAATGATGGCAGCATAGACTTCAGAGAGTATGTGATAGGTCTGACTGTTCTATGCAATCCTGCCAACACTGAAAAGATTCTGCACATGTCATTTAAGCTTTTTGATCTTGATAGTGATGGTTTCATAACCGAACAGGAGTTAGCTGCTATACTTCGGGCAGCTTTTGGAGTGCCAAATCTTGATGTTTCCAGACTCTTTCGATAGATAGCTGGACAGAACTCAGAGTACATTTCATACAGGACCTTTAAGAACTTTGCCCTGAAGCATCCAGGATATGCCAAGTTATTTAGTTCATACTTAGACCTCCAGGCAGCCTATATATATTCATTACCACAGCAAGTACAGGTTTGATGGTTGTATTCAGATGTTAAAGGCAGCCCTGAAAATGGTGAAAGTTAACATCCAGGTTGAAATAAAAATTATCCTTTGAGGAAAGACACAATAGTTTTTACTCTAAGTGGCCTGGGCACTTAATTATGATATTTAAAATGTGCTTAAGGAATATATATTTCAATTTGATTTTATAGTACCTAATTTTCTTCTTCAGGTAGTATGTTTGTTTCAATGTGGCCTAAAAGTAGAAAAATATCTGCTTATAACTTTGTTCACCCAGCATGGTTCTAGTTAATGCCTTTATTCTGCTTAAAGTAAGAAAAAAATAAGTGAAATAAAGGGCCTTCTTTTTGCTAAATTAAGGTCAGAGAAATATTACAGTCCACCACCTCTCCCTCATTTTTACAGAGAAAATACCTCATTAAGAGCTCTACTGGGGCTTCCCTGGTGGTGCAGTGGTTGAGAGTCCGCCTGCCGATGCAGGGGACACGGGTTCGTGCCCCGGTCCGGGAAGATCCCACATACCGCGGAGCGGCTGGGCCCGTGAACCATGGCCACTGAGCCTGCGCGTCCGGAGCCTGTGCTCCGCAACAGGAGAAGCCACAACAGTGAGAGGCCCACGTACCGCAAAAACAAAAAAAGAGCTCTACTAGCAATAAATAAATACTTTGTTACCATTATTCTTCCCTCCAAAAAGGATCTGCTGCATAAATGCTTCCTTGCTCTTTCTCAAAGTAGCCCAAATGTTCTTATTGTACAAGACAAAATAAAAATAAACATCAGGAAGATATAGTATTGGGAATACCATTGAAACACTTATATATGGCATAGCTGCCCTTTATTTATTTATTTTTAAGGTATAAAAGTGATTATTTAGAATGGGAAATCATGAGAAAAGAAAGCTAATATAATAAACATAGGTTATAAATACAGGAATTCTGATAAATTCTGTTATGTATGACCCTCACCAAAAAGGAAAAGTTTGTGTTTATAGTCGAATGTTTTGCATTACTGAGAACATTTCTTTTGTTCTGACTAGGCACCCATGAAACTTCTGCTTACTGTTGTGTACCTCCTTCACTATCCATGTACTTCCAGCATCATTTGCTGTAAGACATCTTCACATAGTGATGTGACCTTGAGCCCTACCCCTTCATGTCACCTTGTAGGATGAATCAGTGAAGTATTCCTAGAAGCCATTCCTACAACAGGACAGGGAGCAACAACTTATCTAGATGTGGAAGTGATTTTGAACCAATAACTATGCCTTGCTAACCCAAACTACTGTATCCTCAACTCAGCTTCATTGTGGCTGAATCCTCAAAATGCCTACAGCCACTCAATGCCACCAGATATGAGGGGATATATGACTATGGGGGAAGAGTCTTGATCACTTGTAGTCAAAATCTCTTACTTATGCAGACCTTACAAAAACATACCCAAGTAGACACATTCCTAGGGACCCTACTAGACCTTTGCAAGGGCTTGTACAAGTGGGGCCCCTAAAGCTTAAGGGTCATTAGTTAGCTTCCTGGTATTTTGAAAGAGTAGAAAGGAAGAAGAGATAAGAGTGGGAGAAAGGTGAGCAGATGGAAAAACTTAAGGAAAGGGAAAGAAAAAAAATCATATTATTTTGAAATAATTTCCATGCAGTTCTGATCTGAAAAAAGGAGATGGATAAGTGATATTTCATAATCCCCATTGTTTTAGTCCATTCAGGCTACTATAACAAAACTACCATACATTGGGTGGCTTAAACAACCAAAACTTATTTCTCACAGTTCTGGAGGCTGCAAGGTCAATGCACTGGCAGATACAGTGTCTGGTGAGACCCTGCTTCCTAATTCATAGATGTCTTCTCACTGTGGGCTTACCTTGCAGAAGGGGCAGAGGGAGTTCTCTGGGGTCTCTATGTATTTATATTTTTTTTACTTTTTATTTTTGGCTGCTCAGTGCTGCTTGTGGAATCTTAGTTCCCCAACCAGGGATCGAACCTGCACCCTTAGCAGTGAAAGCACAGAGTCCTAACCACTGGACCACTAGGGAATTCCCTGGGGTCTAATTTATAAGGGCACTAATCCCTTTTATGAGGACTCCACCCTTGAGACCTGGTCATCTCCTAAAGGCCCCACCTCCAAATACCATTACATTGGGGATTAGGTTTCCACATATGAATTTTGGGAGGACACAAATAATTCATTCTGTAACAACCCCCCAGCTTGATAGTTCCATGATAATAATGCATGCATATGTAATTCAAATACAATGATTTTTTAAAGGTAATGGAAATTATTCATTTAAATAAGAGATTTTCACTTAAAAATAGTTACCAAGATGTATCTTTACTCAAACAAGGGTACTATTACTCAAATATTCACTGAAGTTTGAAATTATCTCTAATTAGATAGTGAGCTATACAAAATGTCAGGGTCATTACTTCATTATATTCTACCTTTTAACTTCAAAATGTTAAACACTGCTTTATTTAAACCCTCTTTAATATATAACACTTTTTAATTGAAGTATAGTTGATGTACAATATTATATAAGTTACAAGTGTACAATATAGTGATTCACAATTTTTAAAGGTTATACTCCATTTATAGTTATTATAAAATATTGGCTATGTTCCCTGTGTTGTACAGTATATCCTTGTAGCTTATTTTATACATAATAGTGTACCTCTTAATCCCCTACCCCTAACTGCAACCCCCTTCCCTCTCCCCTATGGTAACCATTAGTTCTCTATCTGTAACAGGTAACACTTAAACTTTTTATTGTAAAGTGCTTACAGTTAAAAACTATACCAAACAAATCTGTAGTTAATAATAATTATTACATATTGTATATTATGAATATAATCTGTTTTAAGATAAACACTGTTGCAACTAACTCAGCTCAAGACATTAAAACTTTTCCAGTCACCCTATAAGTTCCTCTATGCCCCCAATCATAATTACAACCTCTTTCTTCCTCCCAAATTTAAACTGCTTTCCTGACTTTTATAGTTTCACTTCTTGTATTTCTTTACATTTTTGTTATCTAAATATGCATACTTTGACACTGTGATGGTTCCTTGTATATGTTGTGAAATAACAGAAAATGTATATTGGCCTTTGCCCCAGCTCCTGGCACAGAGTTCCTAAAACCCTTGTAATTTTCTAAGTGATAAGAGTATTAGGATCATCCTTAGTTCTAATATTTGGTCTTTGATCCCCGTTCCTAAGTTTCTAAACCCCTCGGGATTTCCTGGGTGATAGGAGCATCTTTTGTTCTAATGAGATGACTCTTGGTGGGCTCCTGGATTGGGGCTGGTCACCAGAAATCAACTCATGATTAGAAGTTTGGAATCTTCACCCTTCCATTCTCTAGAGGGTTAGAGGGGCTGGAAATAGAGTTAATGATCAGTCAGGCTTATAGGATGAAGCCTCCATAAAAATCTTCAAACTATGGATTTTGGAGAGCTTCTGGGTTGGTGAACACATGGAGGTTCTGGGAGAGTGGCACACCTGGAGAGGGCATGGAAACTCCATGCCCCTTCCTACATATTGGGTTGGCCAAAAAGTACATTTGGTTTTTAAGTAAAAATAAAAGACACATTTTTCATTTTTACCAAGAACTTTATTGAACAACATATTCAACCTTCTGCCAGTTTTCTGGCCACTTCATAATTCCATCTTCCCAAAACTTTTTATCTTTTTGAGCAAAGAACTGTTCCAGGTGCCTTTTACAGTCTTCCAGGGAATTGAAATTTTTTCCATTAAGAGAACTTTGTAAAGACCGAAATAAATGGAAATCTGAAGGTGCAATGTCTGGTGAATACGGCAGATGGATCGGAACTTCCCAGCCAAGCTGTAACAGTTTTTGCCTGATCATCAGAGAAACATGCGGTCTTGGTTATCCTGATGGATTATGCATTTTCTGTTGACTAATTCTGGATGTTTTTGTCGAGTGCTGCTTTCAGTTGGTCTAACTGGGAGCAGTACTCATTGGAATTAATCGTTTGGTTTTCCAGAAGAAGCTCATAATAGAGGACTCCCTTTCAACCCCACCATATACACATCACCTTCTTTGGATGAAGACCAGTCTTTAGTGTGGTTGGTGGTGGTTCATTTCACTTGCCCCACGATCTCTTCCTTTCCACATTATTGTACAGTATCCACTTTTCATCGTCCGTCACAATTTGTTTTAAAAACGGAACGTTTTTGTTATGTTTCAGTACAGAATCACATGTGGAAATATGGTCAAGAAGGGTTTATTCGCTTAACTTATGTGGAAACCAAACATCAAAGCGATTCACATAACCAAGGTGGTGCAAATGATTCTCAGTGCTTGATTTGGATATTTTGAGTATGTTGGCTACCTCCTGCGTGGTATAACGATTGTTCTCAATTAATGTCTCGATTTGATCACTATCAACTTCAACTGGTCTATCTGACCATGGAGCATCATCCAGCGAGAAATCTCCAGCACGAAACTTCACAAACCACTTTTTTTAAAATTAATTAATTAATTAATTTATTTTTGGCTGCGTTGGTTCTTCATTGCTGTGTGTAGGCTTTCTCTAGTTGTGTCGAGTGGGAGCTACTCTTCATTGCAGTGAGTGGGCTTCTCATTGCAGTAGCTTCTCTTGTTTCGGAGCACGGGCTCTAGGCACGTGAGCTTCAGTAGTTGTGGCATGGGGGCTCAGCAGTTGTGGCTCATGGATTCTAGAGCGCAGGCTCAGTAGTTGTGGTGCACCGGGTTAGCTGCTCCGCGGCATGTGGGATCCTCCCAGACCAGGGCTCATACCCGTGTCCCCTGCATTGGCCGGTGGATTCTTAACCACTGTGCCACCAGGGAAGTCCCCACAAACCACTTTTGATGTGTTCAGTCAGTCACAGCACCTTCTCCATATACTGCACAAATTTTTTGTGTGTTTCAGTTGCATTTTTACCTTTCTTGAAATAATAAAGCATAATATGCTGAAAATGTTGCTTTTTTTCTTCTATCTTCAATATTAAAATGGCTACACAAAAATTCACCAATTTTGATAGGTCTTTTTTTAAATGCACGCTGATATGACAGCTGTCACATACAATCTAACAAAATTGTTTCAAATGATAAAGACAACTAAGTGCTACTAGAGCCATCTTACAGGAAAAAATGAACAAACCTTTTGGCCCACCCAATACTTTTCCTCTCTCGACTGGATGTTTACTTGTATCATTTATCGTATCCTTTTATAATAAACAGGCAAACAGTAAGTAAGTCAGTTCCCCTGAGTTCTGTGAGCTGCTCTAGCAAATTAATTGAACCCAAGGATAGGACTGCGGGAACCTTATATTTCTAGATGATTGGTTAGAACCATAGTAATAACCTGGCGTTGCAATTGGCAACCGAAGGAGGAGCAGTCTTGTGGGACTGAGCCTTAAATCTGTTGGATCGGATGCTGTCTCCACATAGATAGTGTCAGAATTGAGTTAAATTGCCTGACATCCATCTGGTGTCACAGAATTGCTAGGTGTGTGTAAACCCCCCCCTCACATTTGGTGTCAGAAATACTGTGAGTGTGACAGTGGTGTGAGAGTAAAGGAGATACACAAGAGGAGAAGAGTATTTTCTAAACTTATGCCAACTTGGCTAGGGCATGGTACCCAGATATTTGGTCAGTCATTATTCTAGATGTGAAAGTATTTTTTAGATGAGATTAACACTTAAATGAGTAGACTTTGAGTAAAGCAGATTACCTTCCATAATATGAGTGGGCCTTTGAAAAAAGGATAATTTAAATAAGAGAATTAAGCATTTATCCTGCCTTTGCAGTGTGAAGTGTATTTCTGGATATCCAGTATTTCTCATTGATGAGGGAAAATTCTTCTTTACAGAAGATTTCCAGCAAATTTCTAGCAAATAAATGTAGAAAGAATGATAGAATTATAAAATCATTTTGTAATCCCTAGTTAATTGATTAAAGTAAGAGTCATCAACAGACAAAACTATCAGATGAAAATTAATGATACATTTTAACAACATTAAAATGGGGATAACCAAAGATTATGTGCCTTCTGACAGGATTCAAAATGAATTACTGCTTGTGGGAGGCAGAATAATGCCTGCTCCCCCTGCCCTGCTCCCCCTGCCCCCAAAGATGTCTATTTCCTAATTCCAGAATCTGTGAATATGTTAGGTTACATGGCAGGGGAATTAAGGTTGCAGATGGAATTAAGGTTGTTAATTAGCTGACCTTAAAAAAAAGGAGATTATCCTGGATTATCCACTTGGTCCCCAGTAATCACAACAGTCCTTAAAAGAGGGAAGAAGGAAGGAGAAGAAGAGTTCAGAATGATGCAATGTGAGGAGGATTCAACCTGTTAACTTTGAAGTTGGAGAAGCGGAGACGAGAACTGAGGAATATGGGCAGCCTTGAGAAGCTGGAAAAGGCAAGGAAGCTCTCCCCTCAAGCCTTCAGAAGGGGATGCAGCCCGGCCCAAAGAGGAATTTTAGCCCAGTGAGATCTATGTGGGACTTCCAACCTATAGAATTGAAAGTTAAAAAAAGTGTGCTTTTTTAAACCACTAAGTTTGTGGTAATTTGTTAAAGCAGCAATAGAAAACTAATATACCACTTATAAAAGTTTTTTTTTCACTGGGCTTCCCTGGTGGCGCAGTGGTTGAGAGTCCGCTTCCCGATGCAGGGGACACAGGTTCGTGCCCCGGTCCAGGAAGATCCCACATGCCGCGGAGCGGCTGGGCCCGTGAGACATGGCCGCTGAGCCTGCGCGTCTGGAGCCTGCGCGTCTGGAGCCTGTGCTCTGCAACGGGAGAGGCCACAACAGTGAGAGGCCCGCGTACCGCAAAAAAAAAAAAAAAAAAGAAAGGTTTTTTGCTAAAAAATTGAAACTGAATATAATCAAGCCTCTAAAAACAGCTTCCATTTACAGAAAATATATGGGATAGATGAGCACAGTGCGTGATGCTACAAAGAGGCAAATTTAAAATGTGGCATACTCTACAGCTCAAATTGCTCAGGCTTCTGCCACAATGTCAGTGTCATGAGAGAAAATACAGGAGATTAGAAGAAACTCAGGAGATGTAAGAACCAAATGTAACCTTGTATCTTGTTTGAAAACCGATTCAAACAAACCAACTGTAAAACATATTTTTTAGGACAGTTGGTAAAATTTTACAATGGGCTATATAGGAAATGGAATTATTGTCGATTTATAAGGAATACCATTAATGGTTTTGTAATGTTATGTAAGAAAATGTACAGTTTTTAGTGATGCAAACTGAAGTATATAGGAGAAAATGAAATGGTGTCTGGGGCTCTACTTTTAAAATTTTTAGAAGGAAGGGAAGAAAAAGAAAGAAAGGAAGGAAGGAAGGAAGGAAGGAAGGAAGGGAGGGAGGGAAAGGAAGAAAGAAAGAAAGAAAGGAGGGAGGGAGGGAGGAAGGGAGGAAGGAAAGAAGCAAGGAAGGAGGAGAGAAGGAAGGAATAAAGAAAGGAAGAAAAGATGAGGAAGGAAAGAAAAACTGATACAACATAATGCCCAAATCTTGATAATTGTTGAATTTTGGTAATGGGTATATCGGGGTTCACTGTAGCTCTCTCTTTGTTTCTTTGTATGTTTGAAATGCTTCATTTGAAAACATTTTTAAAGAAAGAAAAAATACATCTAAGAGAATCACTTTTTTTCATGAAATTGTAGTACTTAGATGAGTTTTTTGCCTTCCAAGGCAATTTTACCTAAACTTATATTTCACACATAAGGATCACAGTTAAGGCCAACCCTAAATAAAATTATAGATTTAGCAGTGTTTACCTTCAGAGCTCCTGTTGCTAGCTTCCCAGGACTTTCTAGTGTTCCTGATCATAAAGCCTTTGAGGAAAAAATTTTTGATAATTTCACTCACATTAAGGTGTAAATGATTACAGATATAAATTAATTAAAATAGAAATAATGTTTTAAGTAAAAAATCTCTAATGGTGGAATGTGAAGCATCATTAAAACTCTTTTTTTTTCTCTTTTTTTTGCGGTACTTGGGCCTCTCACTGTTGTGGCCTCTCCCGTTGTGGAGCACAGGCTCCGGACACGCAGGCCCAGCGGCCATGGCTCACGGGCCCAGCTGCTCCGCGGCATGTGGGATCCTCCCAGACCGGGGCACGAACCTGCGTCCCCTGCATCGGCAGGCGGACTCTCAACCACTGCGCCACCAGGGAAGCCCTAAAACTATTTTTTTGTTTTGTTTTTTAACAGGGTACTTTTTCTTCAATTACTTCACAAAGCTGCCTAAGCTGCCTAAGGTAGTTTAAGAGAATTAAATTTACATGGACTAACCACTTCACACCAAAGGGCCCACATCATTAAAAGGTGAGGAACCCAGCAGATGTGACCTCACACCAGAGGCCCACATCACAAAGGGGATGGGAACCAGGCAGGAGTGACCTCACACCAGAGGGCCCACAAAAAAAAAAAAAAATTTACATGGACCAGAAACCATCTGTCATCCATTCCCAACCAGAGAGTAGCCTAATTTTTGCTTCATCAGCTGATAAAGGGGCATGGTAGAAGTATTACAGGACTTTGGAGGGAAAGAATCTTGTACTGAACTGTCTGGGTTTTAATACCTAGACCACCACTTACTGGCTGTGTGACCTTGACCAAGTTATCTAGCCTCTCATGCCTCAACTTCCTCATCTGTAATTGGGCTCATAGCAGTACCAGCCTAAATTGTGGTTGTGAGGATTGAGTTAATACACAGAAAGCAGGTAGAGCAATTTTCCCACCTAAAAAGCACTCAATAAATATTAACTATCATATTATCTTTGACACTCCTCTTTTCTATAGGAATGATTAAAAATCAGTTATCCAGTATATTCATAATTAAGGTATCTGAACAATTGAGAAGGTCATTATTTGGAGAAATGGCTACTACTTGGCCAATCTTCTGGTACAATATCCATATATTTTCCAAGCAACTAGTATGTACTTGTTACCTTGTGCAGAGCTTCTGAATGATGCGGAAGGACTGAATCTTCTTTCTTTGGAAGAAGTAATCAAATAAAAAAACAAAAGACTTTTAAGTAATTTCGCTCCAGCTCTTTTCTCCACACCAAAATTTCAAAATTCTATAGCTCATCAATCCACCCAATTCCTTGGTCAATTAAAGGCTCTACCCCTACAACATTACTTCCTTTCTTCCACCTCATAACTTTTATAGCTTTATATGCAAAGTGGGGGAATATAACTGACATTTCTCTGCTTAAGTCCAAGAGCAGTTACATGAGCCACTCCCTGGATTAGAAGGGGAAGGAGTCTTCTAGACATTATACCATACCCTTTGCAGGGGGCTCTGGAGTGTTGTAACTCCTGCTGATTTTACGAAGTTCTTCCCGCGCCCCTCACACCCCCAATTTTTCTTGCCCAAAGCAGTAAGTGAAGGAGTGTGACGCGCCGCAGTAAAGGTCTAGTGAACTTGTCTTTCCTGGGAAAAAAAGCGCTGACACCCCAGGAAGACAAAGTGCTGAAAGGCTGCACTGGTTGATTTGAACTCAGTTCTTGATAAAACATTTATTTAAATGACTGGTTAGCACCAACTGGAAAGCAGAGGGATAGGGATAAAGCGCAGACCTGGTTAGCAGCGCGGACCCGGTTAGCTCCGCAGAACAGTTGGCTCCCTGGGCAGTGCTGCGCGGAGCGCCTGCCGGCGGGGTTAAAACACAGCTACTACGCCTGCGCACACCCTCCCGGGTCACGTGCCGGCGCTGTTCGGGTCTCCGAGATTCTCCGTGACTGAGGTTCGGCAGCCATAAGGGACCGTCAACAAAGAGACGAGAGGCGTCAGCATTTTCCTTTAGGGGGCGGATTCGGGTAGGAGCAGAGCTTTCGGTATGAAACGCCCGTTTCTTCCAGAGGCGGGGAAGTGAGACCCTGTACTGGGCCTGCGGGGCGCCGCCGTACCTTTGTGGAACATGGCCTGCCGTGGGGAGGATAGCGTGGCCCCCGTGGTACTTCTGGAGTCCCCTGGAGTTTCCAGTAAGGGCTTGCAAAGGAAGGGGCCCAGTGAGCGGCGCCGGCTGAAGGCGATGGTGTCGGAGCAGCTCAGCCAGGATCTGCTCAGGTAGGAGGAGGCGGGAACTCAGGCTGCTTCAGTTCTTAAGGCGCCCACCTCCGTACCAGAAACTGTGGCTCCTCGGTTTCTCCATCCCTCCCTGCTTTGTCCGCCTCACCTCAGGCCACTGCAGGACGCTCACTGGTCTCCTCACTACAAAGAGGATTCTTTCGCCCTTATAACCAATCCAGAGCACCTCGGAGACCACGTACCAGATTCAAGAAGAAAACCAAAATTACCGTCATAGTTCTGTGCAGCACCAGTTTATGCCAAAATACTCTAACACGGGTAGGCTTAAGTCTTGAAAGACTCGCTAATGTCGGGGTGGATACAGGTTTCGTGGTCCTGAAACTTAACACAACTTTTTATAAGCTCAAACAATTCTAAGAAAAATGATACAATTAGATATATATATTTTTATATTTATTTTTTATATTTATTTTATATATATATATTTATATATATTTTTTAATTTTTTGAGTATCTATTTAGAATGAGTAAAAATGGATCAGATTACTGGAGCGCTGGAGGTCTCTTGAGCGCTCTTTAAACGATTTAGCACAAATGCTTTCGTAGAAATACTTCCTGATCACAACCTGGCTTCCCCTCTCCTCCTAGAATACTCTACAGCCCGCAGCAACTCCCAGCAATTCCCAGTTCCCATGAGGACTCTAGCAAATGGAGAGTTGTTGTGAAGCTTAACTCAGGCTATAGTGAATCCAGGAACGTCATCTCAGTTAATAAAGAAAATGAAGCTTAGAAATATTCCCTAGCTAGTTACCATTTCCACCAAAACATTGATTCTTGAACTTTAGTGTGCATCAGAATCACCTGGAGAGCTTAGATTTACTGAGACCCAGACCTTAATTCTGATATAGTTGGTTTGGGATGGGGCGTGAGATTTTTGCATTTCTAGCAAGGTCCCAGGTGCTGCTGCTGGCCTGGGTCACACTTTGAGAACTGTTGAACTAGTGTAAACATAATTACTATTAATAACAGTTGTGCAGCACTCTACATTTAAAAAGTGCTTACTGTTGCCCACACTTAAGGCTCCACCATTTATAAACTGAACTTTATAAAGCAAAAAAATTTCCTTTTAATTTGGACCTGTCTATGAGAGATTCTGCCTTGTCTCCACCACTGGGGGAATTGATGTACAACATTAAAAAAAAATGAGAGTGAAGTTATTCTGTTTCTAGGATGAATCTCTAAGGATGTGGTACTCCTCTTCAGTGGCTCTATTCTTCTGGCTGTATTGTGAGCCTTGAAGTGTCATGAATTTAAAGAAGATAATACATCTAATTTATATAAAGAAAATGAGGTCATAAGTATAGTAGGTGAACAATTTATCCTCATCCTAGCAGCAATGAAAGGATAGGATCCTGAAGTCTCAAGTTCCTGTTACAAGCAAAAGTGTTTTTGTGTGTGTGTTTTTTTTTTAAACAACTAAAAAATCTCATATACTCACCCAGCCATACTCTTCTACAAACTCCTTGAGGGCAGATACTATGCTTTAGTCCCCTTTATGTCCCCAGTGCTTCGTACATGGTACATGCTGAGTAAATTTTTAGTGAGAATTGGGTTTAATCAGTAGTCTAAAATGCTTTAGATAGGTGAATACAGTAGGTGACAGAGAAATAAGATGGAAAGAAGCTGGGCCTTGACACCACTGAGCCTTTGCTCCAGCCTATCCTTCCTCTAGAGTTTATTATGAGATGAGCCAATAAAACCCTCCTTAATGTTTAAGCAGGTCTGAGTCAGATATTGTTACTTGTAACAGATAGCAAGATATGCTTATAAGTGATACAGGTAGTTTTATAAAATAAAAAGCACTGTATTTTCACATTAACATTTTTTAAAACATTAACTTTTTTTTTATTTGACGAATACTCATGAGCATCTATTATGAACAAGGCAGATTCCCTAGTGACAGTTGTATGGCTACCAGCTGCAATGCTTGTTTATTCACTTGGGGAGAGGTGGGGGATGGGTAGAAGGTGGGTGGGAAGGAGGAATAAATGGTGTATTTGTATTTGTACAATTTGAGTTTTTATTAATGTTTGGGAGACCAATACATTCTTGTATAACTTTAACAATCACTTATGAAATAACTTATTGATTAAAATATTGACTAAAATGCATCTATTCGTTCATTGTTTCCAAGGTTCTGAAAGCTTTGTGCTCTGAAGCATTTGTTTTGTTTAGGGTAAAATACAGCCAAATCCAAAAAAGCAGATATTGAGCTCTTGCTGTCTAATGAAGGTACAGTTTTTGCCTTTGGAGAGTTCATTGTCTGAATATAATATATTTTAGTTATATTAAAATAATATAATTTTATTATTATAAAAATAATAATGATACAGTGACAAGTGCTGTGATAGAGGTATGTACGGAGGGATCAGAGGAAGGAGCCAGTAACTGGATCTTGGGGGAGTGAGTGTCAGTGGCAACATTCTAAGCTTTCACTGTAATGGATATCTTTATCCATACTTGGACCTCCTGTAGTGTACTAGTGTGATTGCTAGTTATATCCTGCAATACAGAAGTCCTCTGAGAATATATAACTTGCTGATGATAATGTTATACTATATGAAGTACTATTTAACATTTACAGAGCAGAAATATATAGTTACCACACAGAAAAAACATTGTGACAGTTTCTATTATGATGCTGATTTCTGTTCTTCTATCACCTTACATGTGAGCTTTACCATAACTATGTCCTAACATTAGTAAAGGGATTTGAATGGGCTTTCCTTGAGTCCATCGTTTTAATAATAGATTAGAGCATAGTTCTATATTTTGTGGGGTGGGCAATGGAAAAGGGCTTAAATGTCACATTCTTGATAGCCAAGCCTGCATTTCAGACTTGGTATTTAACAGTAGTCAAAGTACAGCGTACCAGTTTCTAGACTGGATTGTCTGTTATTGCGTGTGGTTTGCTGGTGGTGTTGACTGTTTACTTTTTTTGCTTCAGTTTTAGTAAGATTTTAAAAAATTGATTCAATAGTCAACAATCACATTACTTTGTGTTCTCTTTCCAAAATAAATCTAAAGTACATACATTATAAAGGAAAATCAACATAAGTAGCAGAAGATAAATTTTATTGGTAGAAGGAATTAAAAGGAAAAGATATTTTTTGAAAAAATAGTCTTACTCTTTTAGTGTAATTACCTTTGTTTTCATTATAAATTTTAGAAAATTGCCTTCTAAACCAATATTAGACAATGTTCTTTGGATGAACTGAGAATAAACTCATTTTCGTACTAACTTAATTTTGTTATCTCTGTATTTTTAGTTTATGTGTTTTTTTTTAAATTTTTTTCGGTACGCGGGCCTCTCACTGTTGTGGCCTCTCCCGTTGCGGAGCACAGGCTCCAGACGCGCAGGCTCAGCGGCCATGGCTCACGGGCCCAGCCGCTCCGCGGCATGTGGGATCTTCCTGGACCGGGGCACGAACCCGTGTTCCCTGCATCGGCAGGCGGACTCTCAACCACTGCGCCACCAGGGAAGCCCTATGTGCTATTTTTAAAGCTTATTTTATAAAAATGGGCATATTATATATTAACTGTGTATAATTAATTAGTTTAATTAATTAACTAATTAAACTATGGTTCCTTTTTATTCCTTATAGGCTTCTAAGAGAAGAAGTCCATACAGATGTTACTTTCTCAATAGGTTGTACTTTGTTCAAAGCACACAAAGCAGTCCTTTTAGCAAGGGTTCCTGATTTCTATTTTCATACTGTTGGACATACAAATAACTTAACAAATCATGAACCTGTTGCTGTGGAGAACTTTGAAGCTTCAGAATTTAGAATATTTTTACAGTAAGTGCTTTCTTCATCTTTTTTTCTAGTATGTAATTGCCTATTTTTTAAACATATGTGTGTGTTTTTATTTCATGTATTTTCATATCTATTTTATAACCTTCTAACTTAAATTCCATATTATCTTAGTAATTAGTGTTAGTAGAGGCTAAGTATTAGTATTAGAGTCTTTGAGGCTTAGTATTAGGAGAGGCTAATTTCTGCTTGAGATTGATCCTGAGAGAGGAGAAATATATCTGCTTTAGAGAACTGTCTATTCACATCCTTTGTCCATTTTTCAATTGGATTATTTGTCTTTATATCATTGAGTTATAGGAGATCTTTATGGATTCTGGATATTAGGCTCTTATCAGATATATGATCTGCAAACACTTTCTCCCAATCAGTGGGTTGTCTTCACATTCTTGATGGTGTCATTTATAACACAAAAGTTTTAGATTTTTTAATGTAGCCTAGTTTATCTAATTTTCTTTTGTCACTTGTACTCCTGCTATTGTAGATAAGAAACCATTGCCTATTCTAGGGTCACAAAGAGTTATTCTTATACTTTCTTCTATGAATATTTTGGGTTTATGCTTTTAACTCTTACATTTAGGTCTGTGATCCATTTTGAGTTAGTTTTTGTGTGTAATGTAAGGAAGGGGACCAACTTTATTCTTTTGTGTGTGAATATCTAGTTGTCCCAGTACTATTTTTGGAGAGACTATTCTTTCTCCATTGGATTGTCTGTACAGCCTTGTTGAAAATCAGTTGTCCATTGCGATGGACTGAATCGTTTCCCTTGAAAATTCGTATGTTGAAGCTCTACTCCCTAATGTGATGGTATTTGGAGATTGTGCCTTTGGGAAGTAAATTAGCTTTAGATGGGACCTCATGATAGGAATAGTGCCCTTATAAGAAGAGACACCAGAGAGCTCGTTCTCTCTCTTTCTCTGCCATGTGAGGGTACAATGAGAAGGTGACTGACTGCAAGCCACGAAGAGAGTTCTCACCAGAACCCCACCATGGTGGCATCTGATCTTGACGTCCAGCCTCCAGAACTGTAAGAAATAAAATTCTGTTGTTTAAGCCACCAGTCTATGATTTTTGTTGTGGCAGCCCAAGCAGACTAATACACACATAAACGTTAGGGTTTATTTCCGGTCTCTAAATTCTTTTCCATTGGTCTGTATGTCTGTCCTTAATGCCAGTGCCAATTATCATTTTAACTTTTATGAGAAATCAGAGTTGGATTTTTGTGTTTTTATGTCCTGAATCCTAGGTATTTTTTAGATGCTAGTCTTTTAGTTATTTGCTGACATACTATTTGCCTATAATCAAAATCATGTTGACTTTAATGTTGAAAATTCTTTTTGGATAATTAAACTTAAGTATATGTGTGTGATTTGGTGTATTTTTCTTCATTTCATGCTCTGACAGTTGCTTGAATGATCTGTTTTTATTATTTCAGAGTTTCTTATATGAAGCTCCAATAAGCATAAACAGAAAAATGGGTATCCTTGGCTTCCTCTGTTTGTAAGAACAGTATGACATACTATAATTTAAACAAATACTTTAAGTGCAATTTAGAAAATCATTATCATTTTCCAGTATAGTTCATAATAGGTTCATCACTGAGTTCCAGCCATAATTTTAAAATACACACTTTTGTTTTTCTAGTAGGTGGTATAGTGGCTTTGTTGTAGAGTAGGCTCTGTGGTCAAGCCAGGTCTACCATTTCTAACTGAGTGAACTTGGACTGATCACTTACATTAGTTTCCTCACCTGAAAAATGGACATAATACCTACCTCATAGCGTTGTTGTGAGGGTTAAATTAGATGCTTGTGAAGCACTTAGCTCAGTGACCTGAGATATAGTAAGCACTGAATACATTGTAAGTATTATTCATAGTAGTAGCCCTTTGATATTACACATTTCTCCAGCTATTGAGTGTATGTTTAGAAAAAGATGCTTGGGAAAAGTCAAATTTTTATATATTAGAGAAAGAGAAATTACATTAATGTTATCCTTTATTTGTTGTCTTTAAAAGGGTTAGAAAAAAAGATTGAATGAGAGACAGTATGGTAGAGTGGAGGAAGCACTGGACTTGGCAACAAGACAGAGATATGCCTTCTGGCTGTGCATTACCTTGTTTTATGATTTCTTTGAGCCTTAATTTTCTCATATTTAGAACAAGGACGTTGGAGTAAATGGCTTTGTGCTTCCTAGCACTTCACAATCCTCTGTTTTAAGCACTTAATCACATTCTGTTTTGTGTTAGGTTAGTGAAATATGTCTGTGGTTATGTAAGCTCCTTGAGATTAGATCATCTCATCAATGTGAGCATTCCCAGTGGTATCTCATCAGTGTCTTGCGTATAGAAAGTGCTTGTGATATACCTCCCCCTTTTTTAAAAGGCAGATTGTGTTGAAATTTCTCTGTGTTAATATAAAGCATAAGGAGAGGATTATAATGTGGAGTATTGAGATAACATTTTTTAGTAAAAATTCTGATAACAGATTCTTAAATTTTTATTGTATGAAATGCAGTCCTTATAAGTATCTTCAACACACATCCTTCTCTTTAAATAACCAATAAAGATTTTGAAGTATACTGTCATATTGCTACTTATTGTAGGGTCCTTTGCTATGCACTTAAGTTAGCATAGTAAGTACAGTCTTCGAAGAAATTTTTTATGTACCATGTCTTCAGATATGGCTCAAATGATTGGCACTGGAAAGTAGTTCCTGCTTTATGACCTCATGATTAAAATTCAATAAAAATCTTTGATTTCCTAAGACTTACCACATTATAGTTGTGTGTGCATGTTTGTGTGTGTGTGCGTGCAGTGTGTGTGTAAAGGAAGGAAAAAAGGGAAGACCTTTAAATTTTCAATTTAACATCAATAACTGGGAAATGCTAGTATAAAATGTCAATCAAGTAAACACATAGAACAGCAGCACAGTGTAAAAGATTCCGTTTCCCCTACAGCTTTCTCAGGTGGTGGCTATTTTCTCTCCCACATCCCTTACACTAGTAGGGCTGAAGTGGGTGGAATAGGTGTCTTGTAATATTAACTATATATATATGTAACTTGGCATCTGGGGCCTCACTAACTGGGGAGAGACTGCCCCTTCCAGAGTTAGCTAATTCCCTGAGCATGACTTTGATATGCAAACCAAGTAATCCTGAAGCCATTCCTACACCCACCTCTTCTGTCTGTTTCTTATACTCTAGAAGGCAACACTCTCCTTCCCTAATCATCCCAGAGCCAGGTACCAGACAACTAAAGACCACCCTTATAGCCCAGAGCCCCTCTCCCCCAAATTACTCAAACTATTTAATCCTAAACTTGGTCAGCTGCTTACCTTGCCTCACCCATTCCTTCCCACAAAAACCACTTTTGCCTATGCTTTGCCCTCCCTGTTATGTCTCTAAATAGACCCTGTTGCTTCCCCATGTGGCCCTACCTGGCATAGTATTCCCCATTCCTCTTGTGAACTGTAAGTTGTAAACTATCTATTCACTGGTAATCATCTCCTGATCAGTTGGCCTCACCATACCTGAATAAACCTAAATTCCCAGGTAACTTTTTTTGTTGCCACGTGGCTTGCAGGATCTTAGTACCAGGGATTGAACCTAGGCCACAGCAGTGAAAGCCCAGAATCCTAACCAGTAGGCCACCAGGGAACTCCCCCCAGGTACATTTTAAAACACTTGTGAACTTCATTACTTCCTCTAGACCTTTCTCCCTCCCTTCTTCCTAAACCCCCTATCTTTGAATCTCATCTTACCAATCTGTACCACTGGTCAGTCATCCATACACCCCTCCAGGTCAGTCCTCTTCATTCCTCAAAGAAATTGACTATTGTCAGTTTCTCTAATAACTTAATTCTTGGTAATTGCAATTGCCATACCCATTAGCAGTCACTTTCCACTCTCTCCTCCCCCCACTTCCTGGCAACCAATAATCTACTTTCTATCATTATGGTTTTGCCTATTCTGGGCATTTCATGTAAATGGATTTTTATAGTATATGACCTTTTATGTGTGGGTTTTTAAACTGGGTGTGATGTTTTCAAGGTTCATCCATGTTGTGTTGTTTATCAATACTTTGTTCCTTTTTATGGCTGAATATTTCATTGTGTGATGGATCAAGGGTTGCCAAGACCATTCCCAGGTTTGATGATTCACTAGGAGGACTCATAAGACTCAGCATATAGTTATACTCTAGCCTCTGATTTATTACAAAGGAAACAAAGGGAAAAGGTACATGGGGTGAAATCCACGGGAAACAAGACACAAGCTTCCAAGGGTCCTCTCCCAGTGGAGCCACACAGGCCATGTTTAATTTTCCTACAATGAGTTATGACAGCAACTCTGTAATGTTGCCAACCAGGGGGGCTCATTACAGGTTCAATGCCCAGAGTTTTTACCGGGAGTTGGTCTCCTGCCTGATGTGTACCCATATTCCAGACTCCTAGAAGGAAAGCATGTGTTCAGCATAAACCATATTATTTGTATAAACAATGCACAAGCTAAAAACAGCTGAGCCACCCTTGTCATTTAGAGAATGCTAGGAACACTGTTGAAATAATGTTCCCAGATACCAGCCAAGGACACCTCTTACAATCAAGTCTTTCAAAAGATAGCAGTCCCACCTGTGTTAACTCTTTTCTGTACATATGGATATAAATTGTGTTTATGCATTCATCAGTTGATATACATTTCAGTTGTTCTGACTTTCTGGCTGTTATAAATAATTCTACTACAAATATTCATGTACAACTTTTTGTGTGAACATATGCTTTCAGTTCTCTTGTGTTATGTACCTAGGAGTCGAATTGCTGGGTCATATGTTAAACGTTTTGAGGAACTGCCAGACTCTTCCAAACTGGCTACACCATTTTACATTCCTAACAGCATGTATGAGGATTCCAGTTTCTCTGTGTTCTTGACAACACTTGTTATTATGTCTTTTTGATTATATGTACCCTAGTGGGTGTGAAGCAGTAACTCATTGTGGTTTTGATTTGCATTCTTCTGATGGACAGTGATGTCGAATATCTTTTCATGTGCATATTGGTTGTTTGTATATCTTCTTTGGAGAACTATCTGTTCGCATTCTTTGCCCAGTTTGAAATAGGATTATTTGTCTTTACACTATTGAGTTTTGTAAATTCTTTTTTTTTTTTTAAATAAATTTATTTATTTACTTTTGGGTGTGTTGAGTCTTCGTTTCTGTGCGAGGGCTTTCTCTAGTTGCAGCGAGCGGGGGCCACTCTTCATCACGGTGCGTGGCCCTCTCACTGTTGCGGGCTCTCTTGTTGTGGAGCACAGGCTACAGATGCACAGGCTCAGTAGTTGTGGCTCTCGGGCCTAGTTGCTCCGCAGCATGTGGGATCTTCCCAAACCAAGGCTCGAACCCGTGTCCCCTGCATTGGCAGGCAGATTCTCAACCACTGTGCCACCAGGGAAGCCCCTGGAAATTCTTTATATATTCTAGATACGAGTCCCTTATCAGATATATGATTTGCAAACATTTCTCCCATTTTGTGGGTTGTCTTTTAACTTTCTTGATGGTATCCTTGAAAACACAAAAGTTTTTAATCTCTATGACTTTCATTTTATTTTTTCTTCTATAACTTGTGCTTTTAGTCTCATATCTAAGAAACCATTGCCTAATCCAAGGTCACAATTACTTATCCTGTGTCTACCTTTTTAGTTCTTACATTTAGAGCTTTGACCTATTTTGAGTTAATTTTTGTATATAGTGTGAGGGTAGGGTCCAACATTGTTCTTTCACATTTGGATATCTAGTTGTCCCAGTACCTTTTTTTTTTTTTTTGTATAGGTAAGAAGTGGATTTATTTAGAGAGATACACAGATACATTCCATATACAGAATGTGGTCTGTCTCAAAAGGCGAGAGTGGCCCTGGGAGGAACACACTCCACAGACAAGAGTGTGGGCCGTCTCAGAAGGTGAGAGGCCCAGCCCTGTTTTGTTTTGTTTTTGTTTTTTGCGGTACTCGGGCCTCTCACTGTTGTGGCCTCTCCCGTTGCGGAGCACAGGCTCCGGACGCGCAGGCTCAGCGGCCATGGCTCACGGGCCTAGCCGCTCCGCGGCATGTGGGATCTTCCCGGACCGGGGCACGAACCCATGTCCCCCGCATCGCCAGGCGGACTCTCAACCACTGCGCCACCAGAGAAGCCTCCGCAGCACTGTTTTTTGAAGAGACTTTTCTTTCTCCATTGGATTGTCTGAATACCTGTAAAGGAAAAACACCCTCCTGTGTGTCTCCTTTACTCTTAATACTCTGCTCATTGAGTACTTTACTTCTGACACTTGTGGTCACCAAATTCGCAGGAGTTTTTCCCCACACCAAGCAATTCTGAGGTTCTCCAGATGCCAGCTGGGTGTCCTACAGATTTAACTCAGTTCTGACACTATTTACCTGGAGATTGCTACCTGTGCCTCAGGTTGTTGCCTGTGCTTCTGATCAACTGGCTATAAATGTAGATTCCTATGACCCCTTCCTCAGGTTCAATTAATCTGCTAGAGCAGCTCACAGGACTTAGGAAAACTTTTTACTTACCATATTACTGGTTTATTATAAAAGGAAAAAATTCAGGAACAGCCAGATAGAAGTGATGCATAGGGCAAGGGATGTGGGAAGGAGCTTCCAAGCCCTCTCTGGGTTCACTACTCTCCCAGCACCTCCATGTGTCCACCAACCCAGAGGCTCACTGAAACCCATCCTTTAGGGTTTTCATGCAGGCTTCATTACATAGGCATGATTGTTTAAATCATTGACTGTTGGTGATTAATTCAACCTCTCCCCTCTCCAGAGGTGGAGGGGAGAGCTGAAAGTTCCAACCTTCAAAGCACTTGGTTGGTTCTCCAGGCAACCAGCCCCTATTTTTAGGAGCTTTCAAAAAGTCACCAACTTCACTAATGTAAACTCTGGTGTGGTTGAAAGGGGCTTGCTATGAATAACAAAAGACATTCATTTCACCTTTATCCTTCTGGAGCTATTTCAGGACCTGGGAACAAAACTTAAGTACTATAATAAAAGATGTTCTGTGGTTTTTACATAGGAAATTAGAAGGGTTTTAGAAGCTACGTGCTGGGAATAGTGGACAAAGACCAAATATATAGTTCATATTATAAATCACAATATCACAACACCCCTGTTTAAAATCAGTTGCCTATAAATCTATATTCTAGACATTCAATTCTACTCCACTGATCCATGTGTCTATCCTTATACCAGTACCACACAGTATTGATGGCTATAGCTTTGTAGGAAGCTTAGAATTCAGAAAGTGTGAATCTTCCAACTTGGTTCTGTGTAAAGATTGTTTTGGCTATTCTAGCATTTCTATTTGACTTTGAGGGTTGGCTTGTCAATTTCTGCAGAAAACTAGCTGAATTTTGATAGCTGTTGCACTGAATCTGCAGACTAATTCAGAGAGTATTGCCATTTTTACAATATTAAATCATCTGGAATGTGTTTCCATTTATTTAATTGCTTTCAGCATTGTTTTGTAGCTTTCAGGATATGTCTTGCACTTTTTGTGAAATACGTTCCTAAGTATTTTATTTTCTTGATGCTGTTGTAAATTGAATTATTTTCTAATTTCATTTTGGATTGTTCATTGCTAGTGATTTTTGCATATGAATCTTGTACTTTGCAACCTTGCAGAACTTGTTTAACAAATAGTTTTTGGGTGAATTTCCAAGGATTTTCTATACACATGTTTGCTATTTGTAAATGAAGATAGCTTTACTTATTCCTTTCCAATCCAGCTTATTTCTTTTTCTTGCTTAATTGCCCTGGCTAGAATCTCCAGTTAAATGTTGAATAGAAGTGGTAAGAGCAGACAGACATCCTTACTGATCTTAGGAAGAAAGCTTTCAGTCTTTTACCGTTAAGTCTGATGTTAGCTGTGAGTTTTTCATAGATCTCCTTTATCAGGTTGAGGATGTTTCCCTCTACTGTATTGTTGGTTTGCTGAGTGTTTTATTATGACAGGGGGTTGGATTTTGTCAAATCCTTTTTTTTTTTTTTTTTGGCATCAACTAAGATGATCATGTAGTTTTTGTCCTATTGATATGGTGTCTTAGTCCATTTGGGCTGCTATAACAAGACACTGCAGACTGGGTGACTTATAAACCACAGAAATCTATTTCTCATAGTTCTGGATGCTGGAAATCCAAGATCAGAGTGCCAGCATGGTAGGGTTCTGGAGAAGGCCCTGTTTTAGGTTGCAGACTGCTGACTTCTCATTGTTCCCTCACATGGTAGAAGAAGGTGAGGGATCTCTTTGGAGCTGCTTTTAATAAGGGCACTAATCCCATTCATGAGGACTCCACCTAATCATCTCCCAAAGGCCCCACCTACTAATATCATCACATTGGGAGTTGGCTTTCAACATATGATTTTAGGGGACACAAACATTCAGGCTATAGCATATGGTATATAATATTGATTTTCATCTGTTTAACTGCCCTTGAATTCCTGAAATAAAGCCCAGTTGGTCATGATGTATAATTCTTTTTATATGTTGCTGGATTCACTTTGCTATGATTTTGTTGAAGATTTTTTCTCTATATTAGTAAGGAATGTTGGTCTGTAGTTTTCTCTTCTTGTGATGTCTTTGTCTGCTTGTGTCAGGATAATTCTGGCTTCACATAATGAATTGGGAAGTGTTCCATCTTATATCTTTTGGAAAAGTTTGTGAAGGATTGGCATTAATTCTTCTTTAAATTTGGTAGAGTTCAACAGTGAAGCCACCTGGTCCTGTGTTTTTCTTTGTGAGAAGTTTTTGATTACTAATTCAATCTCTTGTTATTTGTCTATTCAGATACCCTGTTTCTTCTTAAATCAAGTTTGGTTAGTGTGTATCCTTCCTAGGAATTGTCCCTTTCATTTAGGTTATATAATTTGTTGGCATTATACATTCCTTTTTAACATTAAAAATTTTTATAGACTACTTTTCAAACTTTCTGTTATTTTAGATCGATCTTTCCTCTAGTTAGTCCAGATTAGAAAGGTTTTAAAACTATATAGCCGTTATCTATGAAAGCAGCATGCTGGAAAACTAGCTTTTAAGAATCACTGACATTTATTTTACATTTTGTCTTTTAGGACTGTATACTCATCAAACAGAAACATAAAAAACTATGAAGAGGGAATTCTCAGGAAAAAGATAGTGGAGAGTGGAGTACCACAAAAGAAATGTGACTTCAGTGTTGGAAAGTGTACTGACAATGATGGAAGGTCATCTGTAGGTAAAAGGTCATCTGATCATTCTTTTATGAAGCATGAAATTCCAGAAGATAACAATAAAGAGGACATTCCAGAAGATAACAACAAGGAGGACAATTTAATTTCCACTGGTGAGGTATTTTTTATGGATTTTTATAAAATTTTATAGCCATGAAAGTAATTATATTCTGATACAATTAGAGAAAAATATACTTCACAAGTCAGCTCTACTGATCACTTTTTATAAGTAAATGAAATAAAAGTAAATAAAAGTCAATATAATAAAAATAAATGAAAGTAAATTATGGGTAAATGGAAATAATAATATGGTCAACTCCCAGTTTTCCTAAGTAATTAGAGATGGGGTTATTATTAAAAAATACACACATAATTCATAATTCTCCTTTTAAGCCTCCATATATTGTCATCCTTATTCTAATCTACACCAATAAAAGCTTTAGCAGACTATAGAATCAATTCTGTTATAACACAATATATGCATTCCTTAAAAAACACCATGCAACACAAAAATCACCAATACATTTTGTCATGACACAAAATCACTGAAACATTTGTCCTGACACATTTTTAAAAGATAGGAACCTAATAAAAATGGTTAGCATAGTTTTACCCATGTTAAATGGTTCAGAAATGTGTAAGTACTACAATAAATGTGGCATTTGACCTTGAAAAACACCTCTAGTTTGTTTGTATAAGTGGGTGTCAGAAGGGTTGCAGCTTGTGAATTATTGTGAATTGGTGGAAGGAGGTTGTTAAGGATATAGATATATATACAGTAGATATTCTAACAGGAAACTCGAGACCCCTGGATCAGAGAACAGACTGTTTGTTACTTACAGAGCATCTCAGCACCACTTCCCAACCCTTAGTCCCCACGAGGCTATGTGGTGAGGGCCTGATGTTACCTGTCCTGCACGTGCAGTGGGATTGCACCATAGGAGGGGAACACCAACATTATGAGACTTTTATAGGCTGCTGGCAGATCTGCCCATCCTCCTCTGCAGAGAGAGAGAGACACCTTTCTCTCTGGAAGGTAAATAAATCTTCTCTGGTTAGGATAAGGTAGCTTCAGTACCCTAGAGTGTAAGGAAATGGTTTTGAGGGGAGGGTAGTCTGAATCTTTCTGGAGCATCACATTATCTCTGACTTCTAAGACATGTTTGTTGTTTAACCATCCTTTATCCAAATTTGCCAGTGCTCTGCTCAGAAAGGCCAGACCATACAGAAGCACAAAAATATTCGTAGAAAATGGTCTCCCAGAAGTTGCTATCTGAAATCAGATAGAAGTTTGTTACACCAGAAATGGGTAGGTGTGGGTGAACTGAGGTATCTGGTATATGTTTTAGGTGTTTGTGTATGTTTTGTGTATTCTTACAGGGCTGAGTTGGGCTTGGTGCAGTTCTTTGCATTGACCTAGTGTTTCTCATGGATTAGCTCGCACCTAAGAGGGAAAAATCAAGAGCATAGTGTCAGAGAAGACAAAGGAAGTTTCAAGGAGGGTGGCATTGACAGTATGCAATACTGCAAAGGAGTTAAGATGTGGACAAGCAAGTGTAAGATGTGGACAAGCAAGTGTCTGGTAAACCAGTCAACACGGAGGTTTCCATGGAGTGATGGAGAAAATAGATGAAGGCAAGGGGTTGAGGGGTTAATGAGCTCTATTCACTTATACTCAAAACTTGTTTGGCCACTTTAATAGGCTGCTGTGGGACCATGCAGAGCTCTAGACTATAGGCAGGAAAAATGGGTATCAAATACCAGCTCTGCCAACTGCTCTAACTATGTGGCCTTAGGAAAGTCCCTTACACTCTCTGAGTCTTAGAGTCCTCATCTATAAAATCAGTCTGAAACCACTTCTTAGGACTGAGATTAAATGAGATAATTAAAAAATATGAATAGATCTACCTCAAGCCTAGAACAGGCATACATGCATGTATTCTTTCATTCACCATAATGAGATACAGTGAACATATACAAAAGAAATCTAACTAAGCTTAAATCAGTTTGTTTTTACTGTTGTTGCACTAAACACCGGTAATAAAACTCTTTAGTTAACAGATACTTTCAAATATATCCAATTCCGCTATAACACTTGTTTTCAAAACATGGGTTTGATCCAACACAATTGACATATTAGGGAACAATTTGGGCATAATGGGGCTTTTTCCTTTCCTTCCCTCTTGGTCACTCCTCAGTCTCCTTCACTGGAACTTCCTCTTTCTGCCCCTTAAATAATTGGTATTCTCCAATTTTTTTTTTTTAGCTTCGTATCTAACCACTGACTAAACATATCTGTCTAAATATACCTTAAATATCTCAAAATTTAACTTGTGTCAAACTGACCTAATCATCCGCTTTCTCAACCTGCTCTTTTCTTAAATACTGTATCAGTGTGAATTATATTACCATCTTTCTCCTCAGTTACTCTTTTACCCTTCCTTCGATTCATGATCATGTCTGTTGATTTGTCTCCTAAATATTCTTAAATACTTCTCTTCTTTACCCTCCTGCCATTTCTTTATTTCAGGAATTTGCTATTTTCCTTGAGAATTTGAACCCCAGCTGGTCACCAGGCCTCTTGTTGTGCCACCCTCCATCTCTATTGTACAGAACAACGTCCATCAATTTCAAGTGTGGTCATGGCACTTCCCTTATTAAAATCCTGCAGTAGTCTCACACAGCCTTAATATAAATCCCAGCTTCTTTCCCATGGTGCAAGGGGATGTTGGGAACTGACTCCTGCCTAGAACGCTACTACCTCCTGTCTTCACAACCCCTCATACCCCCTGAGCTCTATTCTTACTGACTTACTTGGCATTTCCTTCTAAGGAAGTATGTTTTGCCACTTCTGTTCTTTTGCACTTGCTGTTTATTCCTGAGATGCTATTCTAATCATTACATTGAGTATCAACTTTGTGCTAGTTTTGAAGATTTGATAGTGAACAAAACAGATAGTGTTCCTATTTTGCAGTTTAGTAGGAGGTACAGTCAGGTAAGTTACGTACCAAGTGTGATAAGGACACAGATAGGGCACATGTAACCTAGGCTTAGGCCTTCAGAGAAAGCTACATGGAGGGAGTGATATCTGAGTTGAATCCTGAAGGAAAAAGCAGAAGTTAACCAGGCATAAAGAGTTTAGGGGAGAAGTGTTCCAGGCAAAGGAAACAACATGCCTGGAGGCAAAGAGAACCAGGCACATAGCAAATTTGGAAAACCAGAAATGGTTTGTTGTGGGTGTAGGGTAGAGTAGGGGACAGGAATGGTCAAAGTAAGGGATGAACCTGGATATATAAGCAAAAGCCAGATAATGAAAGCCTTCTATAAAGGATGACTTTATAGTCTATGGTCCAAACTAGGATTCTTTTGAGAGAGTGAAAGATGAAAAATTATTATTGCTGTTGATAATTATTCTGGGGCAAGAGGCATTAATTGGACTGCCCCAGGCAAACCAAAAGATGTGGTCACCTTACTCATAAGCTATTTTAAGAAGTTTAGGTGGTACTATTTTGCAGGCTTAAGGAGTATGAACAGAGCAAATTTAAGGTAGAGTGGAATGATGACTTCAGGTTGTGGAACAGTTTTGGGTTTCTGTGATTGTGTTTTTGTTTTTCTGGGTACCACTTCTGACACCAAATGTGTGTGGTTTTTTCCACATACCAATTCTCCTAGCACCAAATGGGCATGCAACAGTTCAATTCTGACAGTTAACTATCCAGAGTTAGCACAGACCCCACAGGTTAAGGACTTAGTCCTACAATATTGCCCCCACTTCAACACAAGTGGAGTGCTTAGGCTACTGTAGGGGAGAAAAGAGTTCCTTCTACCCTCTTAGGTTCTGTGACTGGCCTACGAATTTAACTGAAGTAAGACAGATTAACACAAGGGGGAAAAATGGTTTTCATTACTTTCTTTTGTACCGGGAGTTTCACAAAGAAAGGAGATTCAAGAAGGTGGCCGGATGATTGAGGCTTATATATCATTTTAGGCTAAATGAAAGAAAGGACTTTTGGGCTACTAGGTGGTGGAGGCAAGTTATGGGAAGATGAGGGGAGAAAATGTATGGTGAATAAGGATTGTCTTGTTATGCAAATAAGAGTCAAGTGATGAGAATAATAAGGAGATATCTTTACAAATGGAAATTTCCTTTACAAAAGGGAAAATTTGTACTTTTATTTTTAGGCAGTTAGGGGGATGTAAATAGCTTTTCCTGCATCTGCTCCTTCTCAAGTACCTTTAGCTCAAAATAATCCTCATGCTAAAGTGGCATGTTTTGGGGTGACATATTCTGGCGCTTTTTACTACCCGGGCTTGTGCCCAGTGACTACAAATTCAGGAGTTCCCATGACCATCCTCCTCCAAGGTTCAATAATTTGCTAGAATGACTCACAGAACTCAGGAACACATTTCTCTTACGTTTATGTGTTTATCGTAAAAGATATAATTTAGGAACAGCGACATGGAAAAGATGCATAGGGTGAGGTATGGGGTGGGGTGGGCAAGGACAGTATACAGAACAAATTCCATGCCCCCTCAGGGTGCGCCGTCTTTCTGTTACCAAGTCCAAGCTCGCTCGGCTCGCCGCATGACAAGCCAATAAATCAGAGACGAGGTGTTGAGGCAAGGAATATGACTTTTTTCGGAAAGCTGGCAGACCGGGAAGATGGCATACTAAAGTCTCAAAATAACCATCTTATCGGGGTTTGGATGCCAGTTTCTTTTATAGCACAGAGAGGGGGAGGAGATGAGGAAGTAAAGTAAAAAGGCCATAAGTTTTGCAAATATCCCCTGGAATGGCCAGCCTCAGGGAGGGGATGTGTTAATTTCTTCTTTCTTGCAGCCATCCACGGGGTGGACAGGGTCCGGATGTTTCCCTGAACAAAGGCACTTTGGTTTAACATTCAGGCAGAGGGGCAGGGTTCCCTGAGGCAGGCCATTATGTATAGACAGTATCTTTTTAGTGAACAAAAGCAGTGGGAAGCAAGGGTTAAAGTCAAAGAAACATCCAATATGTAGTCAGATTTGGTTCTTCCCTGTTATATTTCCAACAAGTCAGTGTGTTCACCAACCCAGTAGCTCCCTGAATCTTATTCAAGAATGTTTATAATTCAATCTATAGCCCCCTTTCCCTCCCTGGATATGGGGGGGCACACTGATAGTTCCCACTCTTTAATCACATATTTGTCCTTTCTGGTGACCAGCCCCCATCCTGAAGCTATTTAGGAACCCTACCCTGAATCACCTCATTAGCATAAACTCAAGTAAGACATTCCTATAATTTAGGAAATTTCAAGAGTTTTAAGCTCTGTGCCAGGAATGGGGGAGAAAGACCAAATATATATTTTTATTATACCCCACTGTGATGTATCAAGTTCAGGAGGCTATTGGAGTACATAATTGGGAGTTGAGATAGGTAATCATCTATCAAATTAGCTTGGTTTTCTTTTGAAAAGTTTCTAGATTTTCCCTTTGGGTCAAAAATTATACTCTGATCTTTGAATCATCGAAATGAAGACTATTCCTTCAACATCTCCCACTAATTTATGTGCTTTAAGTCTTCTATAGGAATATCTGGAAGTGGTAGGATCTGCCTCCTTCCCCTGCTTTATTCTGGTTGGAGTTTTATGTTTTTTCTTCAGAAATCTTTTTATGTAGTATTTGATACATTAATTTATTCAACAAATATTTATTGAGGATCTATGTGTTAGGACTATTCTAGGTCTAAGGGATACTTCAATGACTAAAGTGGACTTCCAGCTCTTTTGGAGCTTAGATTCCAGTTAGAGAAGGTACGGTGGGGGTGGAGATAGACAATAATGTAGTAAAGAAGTTAGAAGGTGACATGCTATAGAAAAAATAGGACAGAGGAAGGAGGATTGGGAGTGCTAGTGATGGGAGTTGCAATTTTAAATGGGTGGTCAGAGTCAGCCTTGATTAAAAGGTGATGTTTAAACAAAGATTTGAATCCAGTAAGGAAGTTAGCCAAGTGGATATCTGGGAGATGAGTGTTCAAGGCAAAAGAAATGGCAGTAGAAATATCCTAACATGGGAACATAACTTGCCATTTGGAGGAATGAGAGAGAGTTCAGTATGGAAATAAGCAAAAGAGTAGACAATGAGATTAGAGAGGTAGTGAGGAGCCAGATGTGGGGCTTGATAAGCCATTGTAAGACTTTGGCTTTTACTCTTAAAAAAAATGGAGAGAACTGTATTGTTTTGAACTGGGATGGTGATGCCAAAAACTTGGCCTCTGTGCACCAGTGCCGTATCAAATCTTGGAGACCGGGTTTTGGGTGAAGTAGAAAAGAATAGCTTTATTGTTTTGCCAGGCAAAGGGGGACACAGCGGGCTCCTGCCCCTCAAAAACTGTGTGTCCCAACCTGGGAAAATTTGATGAGAGTTTTATAGCAACAGTTCAAGCGTGAGGTTGCTCATAAGATTAGGGTGTGTGCAGGGCCTGCACTCCTTTAATCTGGCTTCAGGTGGTCTCCATATAAGCTTCTCTGGTTCTCGAGGCTATCAAACCATGACCTTCTCTCTGGAATGAGGATTGCTTCATCTTCCATTTATTGGGAGTTTTAGTTCTATAAGGAGCTCAAAAGATATTGTTCCTGCTCCAAGGCTGCACCATTGTTTCTTGGCTGCTCGGCCCTTGTCTCTGCATCCCCTCCCTTAAGATCATTAATTACCCAGACCTGTTCAAGGGCAAGCATTGCAGCTAGGCCTAGATCACAAAATGGCTTAGGCCAAAATGGGTTCTCTTGTGTCAAGAAAGCCATTCATGGTTCTCTTTCTCCGGGGACCCCCTAACTTATCTGTTTACAGTGGTAGCAGTGGAGATATTGAGTAGTGGTTGGATTCTGGATTTCTTTTGATAGTAGAGTCAGTATTGGCATTCTGGTTTATAAATGTATACATTTGTAAATTGGTTAGTGGGAATATGTTCTTGGTGATCCATCCTCACCAGGTGTACTAACAAAAATTTCTGAACTGACAAAGCTATAGTATACAATTTAGTATTTTTCTTTTTTTATATATATGTACATGTTTTATATTTCACTTCCCACTGCCTAAAGTGAATCTTTTGAAGTAGCGATAGTTCTTAAAGTGTTTATTTTCTATACCTCTCCATACTATGCACAGTACTAAACTCATAGTAAGTGTCCTATAAATCCCATTGATTTTAGTTGAAATTCTATTGGTTCACAGATTATCCTAGCCATAAATCCATGAACAGGAACAGGAAAAAATTAAGTGGTGAAAAAGAATATCAAAATTGGAAAATTTTCTAAGTCAGCTGTTCATGAAGTGGCTTCAGTTTTGGTATATAATTTTGTAACAATATTACCTATGTTTAAATGTGTATCTATATTTAAAGGTATATCTATATTTAAATAGAAATATATATTTCAGAGCAGAAAGGATAGATGATTTTAAAGCTTCATTTTACTTTGAATTTACCACTTAAATGTTTCAGTCACTGTTACTCTCTTTCAGTAGCTAATTGAGATAACTGTGGAAAAACATTTTGCTAGTATTAGAATACAAAATTTTGGAATATATATACTATTAAAGAAACTATTTTTTTAGTCTTGTTTTTCTCTTTTAAAGATATTTATGACTTGGAACCTGCATCTGAATTAGGAGAAGATTTATTGAAGCTTTATGTGAAACAGTGTTGCCCAGATATTGATATTTATGTTGATGGAAAAAGTTTTAAAGCTCACAGGTAAATAGGCATGTGATTAATTTGGTGTCTTGGTTGTGACAGTAAAGTGTAAAAGGGTAGCTATCTTTTTCTAGCACGGTGGTTTTCAAGCTGATTCACGTAGGGTACAGGGGTTCCATGGTGATGCCTCAGGAGGTCTCTGACAGGGGAGGAGTTTGGACATTAGGCAGGATTTTCTATCTGCACACTCACACATGCACAGGTGACCCTACCCAGACATGTGTACATGCTCAGCTAGAGAAGATCTGTGCTGTGCATTGGGCATGAACAGAAGATTTTATTAGAAGAAAATATACTGTTACCTAAAATAGGTTTGAAAGCCACTGTCACAGAAAATGTAATTAAATGCAATTTTTAATTTCACAGGCATTATGCTATTGAAAATGATTATTTCTACATGAATGACATGTATTTTCTCTGAATTCATTCTGGCTCAAAGCCTTTGATTCAAAATAGCCGATTCTCTTGAATAGCATGGATTAGGAGGTTTAATATTTCAGTGTACTTTTTAAAAATTATTTTTCTGCTGTAGAGTTGGGTTGCCTAGACATTCCAGGCTTTTAGAGTTTAAATTAAAGCCTGCTGCCTGTTTTGGTTAGACTCTTCTTTTGGTAAGTAACTAAAATCTGCTTAAAGAAAGAAAAGATGTTAATAAAAATACAGGTTTTTTCTTGGAACTCAAGGGAAAGAGGTACAGCTGGCCTCATAACAGACTAGAATTGGAACCAGAAAGCTGAGGAACCCAGAGTTCTCCTCCCTATCTCTTTGTGTTTCAAAATAGAATGTTAAGTTATTCTGGTGCTGCAGAAGAGGAAGAGCCAGACTATTTTTGCAGATGCAAGAAGCAGTCTTGTAGGTTCAAGGGTACACAGCCCTTAATGAAATTAGCAGTGAGTTTAGATTACAGAAGTCCACCAAGCCAAATAGTAGTGATGTTTGTACTCTCAGAAATCATACTGGTTTTGCCAGTTAACTGACTGTAGTACATTGCTAAACTCTAGGATTGCCAGTTTCCATTAGACTACCATTCAGAATTTGAACTTTTCTTTCTGGGAACATAGGTTTTGTAAATATATATACACATTTTCCTATTTTTTATGAAATCTGCATTATGTATAGTAAAATACAGAGTGTGATACAGATTTATTCATATATTTTCCATATCATGGATATGTATTTCTCATACTTGGGAATATACAAATTCCCAAGTGGTGTGTGTGTGCACACGCACGCCTTTCTTTTTGGTTGGGGTAGGGGGACGGCACAATTTTATTTTTAGAATTAATTTACTTTGATTTTATCTTGTGCCAGATTTTTCTTGAAACCATATGGGCATCCTAGCAAAATTCTACCTATGGAGCCCTAAGGCTATTGTTGTCATACAGGGAAAGCAGGACGCTGTGATGATTTGCAGTATGTCCTGAAACAGTGTCTGTATTTGTCTTCTCCCTGTGTACTGCCTGACAGTGGACTGTTTAAGAGCTGGATCTAGAATGTTAGGTCTGTATTTTAGGACAGCTCTTGCCCACATTTCTGGCTTATTTTGTTCACCTAGCAATAAAAAATAAATTTATGTTAACTAGAAAGGCAATTTCCTGAGAACGTGTTTCAGGAAGATCTGGCTTAAGTTTTCTTGCTTTGTTGTTAGTGCCCTTATGTGAGTTAAAATGGCAAATTCTAAATCCCAAGATTACCTTCCTATTCCAAACGTAAACATCTCTTTGTACATATTTACTTTATTATTCAGTTCAAAGAATATTATGTCAGTAGTTCAGAAAACACAGGCGTACCTCGTTTTCCTTTATGGCACTTCACAGATAATTGCGTTTTTTACAAATTGTAAGCTTGTGGCAATTCTGCATCGAGCAAGTCTGTCAGCACCATTTTTTTCCCAAAAGCATTGGCTCACTTCATGTCTCTGTGTCACAGTTTAGTAGTTCTCACAATATTGCAGACTTTTTCATTATTATAATATTTGTTATGGTGTTCTGTGATCAGTGATCTTTGATGTTACTACTACAACTCACCGAAGGTTCAGATGATGGGTAACATTTTTTAGCAATAAAATATTTTTAAATTAAGGTATATACATAATGCTGTTGCACACTTATTAGACTACAGTATAGTGTAAATGTGACTTTTATATGCACTAGGAAACCAAAAGGTTAGTGTGACTTGCTTTATTGTGGTGGTCTGGAACTGAACCCTCAATATCTCCAATGTATGCTTGTATCATGTAATATAATCTAAAGCCCAGCAACAGAACTTTCTGAATTATTTCTTGTTCTAGATAATCAATGTCAGCATTTATCCTAGTGGTATGGCTAAAAATCCGTTTGTAAAATGACTGCTTTAATTATATGTACTCATATATTTAATGATCAATGCAAGTACTCACAAAGACCAGGATTTATGGGCAGAATTACATTCAATGTAGGTCTCAAATTTTAGAACAGTTTAGTTTGCTAGTTTAATGTCCAAACTGGTATGGTAAAGAGATAGTTTCTTTTATTGAGTCACTGTCTTTCTCTTATGCTCAAGCTCCTTCTTCAAAAACATCCCTGGTATCCCAGTTCTTCCAAGATTATGTCTCCAGTTGCTAGTTGCTCTGTCCAGCCTTTCCCTTGATCTGCAGCCCAATACCTGGAGGCCTTTATGTGCTGCCGGACAATCTGATGACAATCGCTTGCTTGTGGTGCTACAACTAAGCCAAAGAAATCATTTATAACTGAGTAGTTAAGAGTATGTGAACTATGTATGGAGCCTGTCTGCCTGGGTTTGAATTCCAGCTCTACCATCTTTAGCTGTATGAATTTGGAGAAGTCATTTAACCATTCTGTGTTTCAGCATCCTCATCAACGATGGAGATTATAATAATACTCATCTTATAGGGTTATTATGAGTATTACATTACTAAAAGCATTTAAGTACTTTGAACAGTGCCTAGCACATTGTAAATACCATATAAGTGTTTGCTATCATCATCCAGGTAATAGGCCTTTGATACGAGATTTTGTGTAGATGGTAGCAACAGTCTGTATGTCCTTTACTTATGTGCGACAAGGAGAGAAAGGTGATTTGAATCACTTGCATTTCCCCCCAATCCAAGGAGGAAAGAGATAGTAGTGGGCCTCCAGGAAAGTCACATTTACTACACTGTTCTGCCTCTACACAGGCCTTTCCCTCTCCAAAGCATAACTTCTCCACCCTTCCCACATCTTTGTCCTTTCTTATCTCCAATACTTCTTCTCAAAGGAGAAACAAAGAGAGCTCTTTTTATTTGGCGGAAGAGAGGTTATAATAAAAGGACCCATTAGAGTTCATGGATCCCATTTGTTAATTATGTTAGTACTTTTCTGAGTATTGCTTCCTGGAGTACTACAACACATTACTCCTGTTGTGGATCTCTGTAACATTACGTTCTTTCCTGAATTGCTGTCAATCACCAGATGAATACCATCTGTATATTGGGCATTTCTCTCTATTTTTATTTCCTCCTGTCATCTTTAGCCTACCTCTAAGTACCTACCTTATCCACTCCACTGCTGATCTCCCATTTCATTGTGTTAATTATTATTCTAATGTTTTCTGAGTGAAATTGAATCTGCTATATTTTTAAACTAATTTATTTGTTGCACTTCAGTATTCCATAATTAAGATTCTCTTGGGCTTCCCTGGTGGTGCAGTGGTTGAGAGTCCGCCTGCCGATGCAGGGGACACGGGTTTGTGCCCGGTCCGGGAGGATCCCACATGCCGCGGAGCAGCTGGGCCTGTGAGCCATGGCCGCTGAGCCTGCACGTCCGGAGCCTGTGCTCCGCAACGGGAGAGGTCCGCGTACCGCTAAAAAAAAAAAAAAAAAAAAAAGATTCTCTTGTGCTGCTTTATTGAAAAAGCAGGGCAGTGATTCCTAATTTTAGCTTTGTAACACTTAAGATCCTATATCCCTTCCAGAATACCTTTTTTTTTTCAGTGCCTGATATTATAACATCAGACATTCATTCATGGGGTTAAAATGCTGTCAAATCTCCCTTTAAAATGTAGATTTCTCTGAATATTTAGTAAATCAGCACTGAGTCAGGAGATCAATGTCCTAGTCTGTGCCACATGACTAATTAGCTATATATTCTTGAGTCCATCAGCTGAAAACTTTTTCAGAAGTACACAGTTTAGTAATTCAGAAGTCAGTCTTTCTGGGTTTAGATTCTGATTGTACCATTTAATAATTATTGAGAAGTTACTTAATCTCTCCAAGTCTCAAATTCTTTATCTGTAAAAGAAATAATGATAGTAATTGTAGCATAGGATGGCTGTGAGGATTGAATCCGATAATGTACATAAAGCACTTAGCATGGTTCTGTGGCACATTGGAAGCATTCAGTAAATATTAGTTTCTATAAGTATATATTAGATATCTGGGAGGGAGGCACATTGTTGCTTTTTCTACCTTATCTTAGAGTGGAGGTTGGCAAACTATGACCCAACCCAAAGCCGGTCAGTGGCTTCTTTTTGTATAAAACAACAACAACTACAACAAAAAAACAAGAATATGCAACAGGGACCTGAAAAGCCTAATATATTTATATTGATGTTTACTATCTGGCCCTTTGCAGAAAAAGTTTGCTGTTCCCTATCTTACTAGGATTGCCAAGAAGGTTTTGTTTTGTTTTTTTTTTTAACTAAAATTAGATGAAATTATTGACTGGAAAAACAGACATATGGAAAATAGGATCTAATGGAAATATAATGCCTCTTTTCAATTGAAAGATTTATTTAATTTATTTATTTTTTTAACATCTTTATTGGGGTATAATTGCTTTACAATGGTGTGTTAGTTTCTGTTCTATAACAAAGTGAATCAGTTATACATATACATATGTTCCCATATGTCTTCCCTCTTACGTCTCCCTCCCTCCCACCCTCCCTATCCCACCCCTCCAGGCTGTCACAAAGCACCGAGCCAATATCCCTGTGCCATGCGGCTGCTTCCCACTAGCTATCTACCTTACTACGTTTGTTAGTGTGTATATGTCCATGACTCTCTCTCGCCCTGTCACAGCTCACCCTTCCCCCTCCCGCCAAGAAGCTTTATGAAGTAATTGTAATAAAATTCCAGATTCCCATACAATAAAGTGGATTATGAACGTCTTAATACTAATTACTTTATTAATGATAAATGGTCAACCCTGTCCACTTAAAAGGTTTAAAATAATAAATTAGATGTGGGAACAATAGAGAGAAAAGGGGTGAGATTCTTTGGTACCATGGGCCTTTGAGGGAGGTTGCAATGGGGAACCAAAGCCAAAGGTACTGAGCACCTAAAAGGAAACAAGTCACCTAGAGTAGAAACTCCTTAACTGAACGTGACTAAATGTACTCTTCAGCTGTTCTCTGTAGAGCATGCTGACATGTTAGGCAGAACTCTCAAGGCTAGGATGTCATTCTCTAGTATACCTATAACATTTCCATTCCTTTTATTGAGTTTGTGTCTCCTGAGTCACTTGGGGTTATTCCCAAACCTGTTTGATGCCATTTGAATTTCTTGTTTTGATAACATGACTTAATGACATATCATATAAACCAATGATACATGATGTATGAAAAGAATTTGTTGTTACAATGAAAACTAAAGTGAATGTTTTAGAAAGATTAATAAGGGAGGGGCACTTTTTTGAGCATTTTATTTAACTTTTTATTTTATATTGGAGTATAGCCGATAAACAATGTTGTGATAGTTTCAGGTGCACGACAAAGCAACTCAGCCGTACATATACATGTATCCATTCACCCCCAGACTCATCTCGGGAGAGGCACTTTTAAAATTGCTGTTGAATTCAGGGACTTCCCTGGCAGTCCAGTGGTTAAGACTCCACACATCCAATGCAGGGGGCACAGGCTTGATCCCTGGTCGGGCAGCCGGGATGCCGCATGCCACATGGCATGACCAAAAAATAAAAGATAAATTAAAAAATAAAGTAAAACTGCTATTGAGTTCAGTTTAGATGAAACAATATAAAAGTTTGAGGGGAAATTATAAAAGTCTTAAATTATTCTATACTTCAGATTGCTTCATAAAATTTTTAAATTTCTTCACTTCAGAGAAGTTTGAACTAAAAATCATAGACAGGGTATATGGGTATATATAGTTTTTGCAAGAAATAGGAGGCTCCAATCAGCAAACCCACAATAGAAAAATAAAGATTGGCCTTGTATGGTCAAAGATTTGTGAATGAATACATATTTATTTTTTAAGTTAGAATAAGATGATTATGATATAGACAAATCATTTAAAAAATTCTCTCCTAATTTTTAGATTAACCAAACAACTATCAGTCCTCATTGTACTAGATAACAGGGCATCCATTACACTTCACAAATCATTTTTTAACTTAGGAAAGGCTAATCCTATGAAAGCTATAGTCAATGTATGTCAAAATGGATGTCTCAAGAGAAAGCTAACTTACCATTTTTAAAGTTTATGTTCTCTAAAATATTTGCAAAGTGTAATGGGTAATGGTGACAGCACCAGAAAGTTTGCATTCACTGCTCTGGGTTTAACCTTTATTCAGTTATGTTGAACTAAAAGGAAAAAAATATATTCTTGGAGAAAGAGTACTTAAAAAAATAGTCCTAGTGAGAAATTCTTTATTTAGAGCTTCTCTGAGTAATCCAGGCCATTATTCTGCCTGGAGTAGTGAATCCAGTTCAGCTAAAATCAGGAAGTATTGAATAGCAATGTACTCTAAAGCAAGAGCAAGGGGGAAATTAGGGCATCTCTACAGAGTCAGAAGCAGCCTTGTCAGTTGAGATTAAATTTAGTCAAAAAGAGAAAAAAATTTTGATGTGTTGGAAAATGAAAAATCTGGTGAAGATCTTTAATACACCATGCTATCTACAGCATAATTTTTTAAACTTAGGCTTGTATCTGAATTACATGGGAATGTTTCCTAAGTTTCTGTCTTAAGGGCAGGGTAATTGTTAAGCCTCAGATGCTTTTTGTCTTATTTAGATGGGAACGGCTAGCATGCTGCTTAGTTTAAACATGCTGTTTAGCATGTTTAGTTCAAGTCTTCCATATCCTTAACTGACTTTTTGTCTACTTGTTCTGTTAATTACTGAGAAGAATGTCTCTAATATAATTGTAAATGTATCAACTTCCCCCTTCAGTTCTATCAGTTTTGCTTCATATATTTTGAAGGTTTGTTATTTGGTACACACACATTTAGGATTGTTATTTCCTCTTGATGAATTGACCCCTTTTTCATTATGAAATATTAGTCTTTACCCCAAGTAATATTCCTGTTGTTAAGTCTTTTGTCTGATGTTAATAGGGCCACGCCAGCTTGCTTTCTTTTCAAAAATTGAGGTATAATTGATATATAGCATTGTATTAGTTTCAGGTGTTTAACATAATGAACTGATCATCACAATAATTCTAGTTAGCATCCCACTCCAGCTTTCTTATGATTAGCATTTAGATGGTATATGTTTTTTCATCCTTTTACCTTTAGCCTCTCTGTGTCTTTGTATTTTAAATGGGTTTAAAATTAATTTTTTGTAGACAGCTATAGTTATGTCTTGCTCCTTTATTATCTGGTCTCATAATCTTGCCTTTTAATTGGAGAATCTAGATTATTTATGGTAATATAGGTATTAATGTGTTGGAATTTAAGGCTACTATTTGTTTTCATTTTTTCTTTGTTTTCTTTTTCCTCTTTTCTTCTTTTCTTTGTATTAATTGAGAAAAAAAATTTTTTTTTTTTTTGCGGTACGCGGGCCTCTCGCTGTTGTGGCCTCTCCCGTTGCGGAGCACAGGCTCCGGACGCGCAGGCTCAGCGGCCATGGCTTACAGGCCCAGCCGCTCCGTGGCATGTGGGATCCTCCCGGACCGGGGCATGAACCCGTGTCCCCTGCATCGGCAGGCAGACTCTCAACCACTGTGCCACCAGGGAAGCCCAAGAAAAAAATTTTTTAATGCAGTTTATTTCCACTATTGGCATATTGGCTATATTGTGTGTGTGTGTTGTTTTTGTTTTTTTAGTAGTTACTTTAGGATTTGCAATATGCATTGTTACTACCATTTACCTTCAATTAATATTATACACCTTTATGTATGATGTTAGGACATTTTCCCCCTTCTGTCTCTTGTGTTATTGCTGCCATACATTTCACTTCTATATATACTCAAAACCCCACTATAAATTGTAATTAATTTTTTAAACAATTATCTTTTAAGTAATTTTAAAAATGAGGGAAAAAGTTATACTTTAGTTATATTACCAGTTCTGACACTTTCAATCTTTTGTGTAGGTCCAGGTTTCTATCTGTTATAATTTTCCTTCAGCCTAAAGAACTTTCTTTAAATTTCTTGTAATAGAGTTCAGCTGGCAATGACTTTTCTCAGCTTTTGTTTGTCCAGAAAAGTCTTCATTTAGCCTCCATTTTTGAAAGATAGGTTTGCTGAATACAAAATTATAAATTTGTGATTTGTATTTCTTTCAGTGCTTTAATCATGTAATTTCATTGTTTTCTTGGCTGTGCTGTCTCTAACAAGAAGCCTGTGATCATGTGTAGCTTTCCATGTCAGTATTTGATGTACCTTTTTCTTTGGCTGCTTTACAGTTTTTTTCTCTATAATTAGTTTTTAGCAATTTGGTTATATCTTGTGCTTTTGTTTATTCTGCTTATGATTTATTGAGCTTCTTGGACCTGTGAGTTTGTAGTTTTTATGAAATTTGGAAATTCTACAACTGTTATTTTTTTCAAGTTTTCTTACCATCCTCTTCTTTTTCTCCTTTCCACATGGGACTCCAATTATGTTATGTTAGTCCCAAGCTCGCTTAAGCTCCTTTTTTTTTAACCAGTTTATTTTTTCTCCCTATGTCTTATTTGGATAATTTGTATTGCTATATACACAGGTACACCAATCTTTTCTTCTTCAGTATCTAATCTTTTTAGTCCATTCATGAACTTTTTTTCATTTCAGATATTGCATATTTCATCTCTAAAAGTTTTGTCAGGTTTTTAAAAAGATCTCTTCATTATGTTACTTATTTAAAAATCCTTGAGTGTATCTATAATAAGATCTTATTTTATTTATTTACTTTTTATTTATTTATTTTGGGCTGTGTTGGGTCTTCGTTGCTGCACGTGGGCTTTCTCTAGTTGCAGGAGCGGGGGCTAGTCTTCTTTGTGGAGCACAGGCTTCTCATTGCAGTGGCTTCTCTTGCGGCAGAGCACCGGCTCTAGGCACGCAGGCTTCTGTAGTTGTGGCACATGAGCTCAGTAGTTGTGGCTTGCGGGCTGTAGAGCGCAGGCTCAGTAGTTGTGGTACACAGGCTTATTTGCTCCGTGGCATGTGGTATCTTCCGGACCAGGGCTCAAACCTGTGTCCCCTGCATTGGCAGGCAGATTCTTAACCACAGTGCCACCAGTGAAGTCCCTATAATAGCATTTTTTTTTTTTTTTTTGCGGTACGCAGGCCTCTCACTGTTGTGGCCTCTCCTGTTACGGAGCGCAGGCTCCAGATGCACAGGCTCCAGACGCGCAGGCTCAGCGGCCATGGCTCATGGGCCCAGCCGCTCCGCGGCATGTGGGATCTTCCCGGACCGGGGCATGAACCCATGTCCCCTGCATCGGCAGGCGGACTCCCAACCACTGCGCCACCAGGGAAGCCCCCTATAATAGCATTTTTTTTCCTGTTTTATTTATTTATTTATTTATTTATTATTGGAGTGTAATTGCTTTACAATGGTGTGTTAGTTTCTGCTTTATAACAAAGTGAATCAGTTATACATATACATATGTTCCCATATCTCTTCCCGCTTGCATCTCCCTCCCTCGCACCCTCCCTATCCCACCCCTCCAGGCGGTCACAAAGCACCAAGCTGATCTCCCTGTATAATAGCATTTTTAACTGCTTTTTCTGCTAACTCTATCATTTCTTTCATTTCTGGGTCTATTTCTATTGACTGATTTTTCTCCTGATTATAGTTCATATTTTGCTACTTCTTCACATACCTGATCATTTTTTATTAGATTCGGAACATTATGAATAGTATGCTGTTGAGTGTTTGAATTTTGTCGTCTCTCTTTTAAAAGTGTTGAAGTTTGTTTTAGCAGGCAATTAAGTTATTGTGGATCATCTTCATCTTTTTGAGATTTGCTTTTAAACTTATGGTGGCTCTAGAGTAGCCTTTACTCTGAAGGGTGGATAGCTCTTCTACTGAAGTGTGACCCTTCTGGAACCTAGGAGCAGTATTCAGTCCTTGCCAGAAGGAACTTGATCTTCCTGCCCTGTATGAACAGGCTTATAGCTCCCTGACCTTTATTCTTTGCTGGGCTTCATGAAGTTTTACCCTATGTGTGCTCAGATTGTGTTCAGATGAAGGCTCAACGGGATCCCTCCTCTAATTTTTGGAGTTCTTTTTCTTAAGTTCCTCTTCTATTGTACTGTGCCCCGTAAATTCCAGCTGACTCATTTTCCCGAGCTCCCATATTTGTCTTCTCAACTCAGCAAGACAACTAGGCTCTGCTTCTGTTTACCTTCCCTGTGCCATGATCTAATTGTTTCTGGGAAGAAAAGTAATATGATTGTAGGGCTTGCCTCATTTGTTTTCTTTCTCTTAAGGATCAGAGTTCTGTACTGCCTTTTTTTTTCAGTGTCATATTTTATTCACTTTCCTACTTGTTAATGGAGGTGAGGCAAGTCCCATAATTGTTATCTTTCATGGGTGGAAGCAGAAACCCTAATTTTTTCTTAATATACTTTATTTTTAGAACACTTAAATTTACAGAAAAACTGAGTACAGAGAATTCCCATATGCCCCCACACCCAGCTCCCTTATTATCAACATCTTATGTGTGCATCTTAGTATAGTACGTTTGTTACAATGAAAGAACCAATATTGAGACAATATTATTCACTAACGTCCATAGTTTATTCAGAATTCATTAGTTTTTGACTAATGTCTTTTTTCTATTCTAGAATCCCATCCAGGATACCACATTACATGTAGTGGTCATGTTTCCTTAGGCTTCTCTTGGCTGTGATAGTTTCTCAGACTTTCCTTGTCTTTGATGACCTTGACAGTTTGAGGAGTCCTGGGCAAGTATTTTGTAGAATGTCCCTCAGTTGTAGTTTACTTAATGTTTTTCACATGATTAAATGAGTTATGAATTTTGGGGAGGAAGTTCACAAAGATAAACTGCCATTCTTATTACATCATTTCAAGGGTACCTGTAATCAGCATGACTTATCACCGTTTATGTTAACCTTGATCACTTGGCTACACTAGTTTTTGTCTGGTTTCTTCACTGTAAAGTTACTCCCCTCTCCCCCATCTCCCAGTTCTATACTGTACTCTCTAGAAGTAAGTCACTGTGTATAGCCTACACTTAAAGGATGGGGAGTTATGGTCCACCTTCTTGAGGGGATAGTATCTACCTAAATTATTTGACATTCTTCTATACAAGAAATTTGTCTTTTCTCCCCTCTTTATTTATTCAAACATTTCTGTGTGTCAGCATGTACTCATGGATATATATTTTGTACTTCAGCTCATTTTGGTACTTTGGTTTGTAATTTGGTTTATCTTGCATTTTGGCCTATTTATTTTTTACTGAAATTGTTCCAGTTTTAGTTATGGGAGCTCCTTCAATTGGTTCTTGACATACAACCCCCCCCATCAGTGTGTGTGTGTGTGTGTGTGTGTGTGTGTGTGTGTGTGTGTGTAGCATTTCCTTACTTACTGACACTAAAAGATACTCTAGACTCATCTGTCCTAGAATCAAATATTTCTCTAATGAACCCTGATTCCTTTTATTCTAATGGTATTAGAAACTACTGTTTGGACACTGGGTGTGCTTGTTACTAGTTCTTTTAGATCCTCTCAGCTGACAGAGCAAGGAAATATATGTGTATATATTAATCTTCAGATATGCACATATCTATAAATATTTCTGTATGAAACCATCTTTATTTGTATTAAGCTAAAAATGAATTCATCATGAGATCTCCAACACTGACCACACTAACACATTGATCATCCTACTCTTACCTCCTTGCTTGTCTGTAATCTTCCAGTATAGCAGTGAGAAACTGGCTTTCATCATCCAACATCTAATACTTAATCATTCAATTCCAGTATTCATGTATAGTGGTTTCAGAATTGTTAATCCATACCTGCATGGGAAACAACTTTACCAACTAGAGCAGGGGTCCCCAACCCCTGGGCCACAGACTGTTACTGGTCCATGGCCCATTAGGAACTGGGCCACACAGCAGGAGGTGAGCGGCGGGCAAGTGAGCGAGTGAAGCTTCATCTGTATTTACAACCGCTCCCCATCACTCACATTACTGCCTGAGTTCCGCCTCCTGTCAGATCAGCAGCAGCATTAGATTCTCATAGGAGCACGAACCCTACTGTGAACTGCACATGCGAGGGATCTAGGTTGCACACACCTTATGAGAATCTAATGCCTGATGATCTGAGGTGCAGCTGAGGCAGTGATGCCAGCACTGGGGAGCAGCTGCAAATACAGATTATCATTAGCAAAGAGGTTAGACTGCACAGAGACCATAATAAATCAATTGCTTGCAGACTCATATCAAAACCCTATCAGTGAGTGGTAAGTGACAATTAAGCTGCATCTTACAGAGTAGACTGGACATAAGCAACACACTTTGGGTGTCACTGTCTCCCATCACCCCCAGATGGGACCATCCAGTTGCAGGAAAACAAGCTCAGGGCTCCCAGTGATTCTGCGTTATGGTGAGTTGTATAATTATTTCATTATATATTACAATGTAATAATAGAAATAAAGTGCACAATAAATGTAATGCGCTTGAATCATCCCAAAACCATCCCCTCCCCACCCCCAGTCCGTGGAAAAATTGCCTTCCACGAAACTAGTCCCTGGTGCCAGAAAGGTTGTGGACTCCTGAACTAGAGTACACTGCTTGTACTACACAGTTCCTTTGCCTTTATTCGTACAGTCTATACTCATTTCCAAAGTTATTTAGGCCAGTACCTCCATCTCCCACTCGCTTCAATGAGGTTATTTCATACATTTGTAATACAGTTAGGTAATTTTGTCACAGTCTGCATCCTGGGATCTCCTGACCTCCTCCTAAGTGTTCTTGTTTTAATTAGCATACATTAAGTTTCACTTGTACTATAGAGTTCTGTGGGGTATTTTTAAAAACATCTTTATTGGAGTATAATTGCTTTACAATGTTGTGTTAGTTTCTGCTATATAACAAAGTGAATCACCTATATGTATACATATATCCCCATATCTCCTCCCTCTTTCATTTCCCTCCCACCCTCCCTATCCAGCCCTCTAGGCGATCACAAAGCACCGAGCTGATCTCCCTGTACTATGCAGCTGCTTCCTACTAGCTATCTATTTTACGTTTGGTAGTGTATATATGTCAGTGATACTCTCTCACTTCGTCCCAGCTTGCCCTTCCCCTTCCCTGTGTCCTCAGGTCCATTCTCTGCCTCTGCATCTTTATTCCTGTCCTGCCCCTAGGTTCATCAGAACCATTTTTTTTTAGATTCCATATATATGTGTTAGCATACAGTATTTGTTTTTCCTTTCTGACTTATTCACTCTGTATGACAGACTCTAGGTCCATCCACCTCACTACAAATAACTCAATTTTGTTTCCTTTTATGGCTGAGTAATATTCCATTATATATGCGTGCCTCATATTCTTTCTCCATTCATCTGTCAATGGACACTGAGGCTGCTTCCATATGCTGGTTATTGTAAATAGAGCTGCTGTGAACATTGTGGTACATGACTCTTTTTGATTATGGTTTTCTCAGGGTATATGCCCAGTAGTGGGATTTCTGGGTCACATGGTAGTTCTATTTTTACTTTTTTAAGGAACCTCCATACTGTTCTCCCTAGTGGCTGTATCAATTTGCATTCTCACTAACAGTGTAAGAGGGTTCCCTTTTCTCCACACCCTCTCCAGCATTTACTGTTTATAGATTTTTTTTTTTTTTTTTTGTGGTACGTGGGCCTCTCACTGTTGTGGCCTCTCCCGTTGCAGAGCACAGGCTTCAGACGCGCAGGCTCAGCGGCCATGGCTCATGGGCCCAGCCGCTCCGCGGCATGTGGGATCTTCCCGGACCGGGGCACGAACCCGTGTCCCCTGCATCGGCAGGTGGACTCTCAACCACTGCGCCACCAGGAAGCCCTGTTTGTAGATTTTTTGATGATGGCCATTCTGACTGGTGTGAGGTGATACCTCATTGTCATTTTGATTTGCATTTCTCTAATGATTACTGACGTGGAGCATCCTTTCATGTGTTTGTTGGCCATCTGTATGTCTTCTTTGGAGAAATGTCTATTTAGGTCTTCTGCCCATTTTTGGATTGGGTTGTTTGTTTTTTTGATATTGAGCTGCATGAGCGGCTTGTATATTTTGGAGATTAACTCTTTGTCAGTTGCTTCATTTGCAAATATTTTCTCCCATTCTGAGGGTTGTCTTTTCATCTTGTTTATGGTTTCCTTTGCTGTGCAAAAGCTTTTAAGTTTCATTAGGTCCCATTTGTTTATTTTTGTTTTTATTTCCATTTCTCTAGGAGGTGGGTCAAAAAGGATCTTGCTGTGATTTAGGTCATGAGTGTTCTGCCTATGTTTTCCTCTAAGAGTTTTATAGTGTCTGGCCTTACATGTAGGCCTTTAATCCATTTTGAGTTTATTTTTGTGTATGGTGTTAGGAAGTGTTATAACTTCATTCTTTTACATGTAGCTGTCCAGTTTCCCAGCACTACTTGTTGAAGAGGCCGTCTTTTCTCCATTGTATATTCTTGCCTTCATTATCAAAGATAAGGTGACCATAGGTGCGTGGGTTTATCTCTGGGCTTTCTCTCCTGTTCCATTGATCTATTTCTGTTTTTGTGCCAGTACCATACTGTCTTGATTACTTTAGCTTTGTAGTATAGTCTGATGTCAGGGAACCTCATTCCTCCAGCTCTGTTTTTTTTTCTCAAGATTGCTTTGGCTATTCGGGGTCTTTTGTGTTTCCATACAAATTGTGAACTTTTTTATTCTAGTTCTGTGAAAAATGCCATTGGTAGTTTGACAGGGATTGCACTGAACCTGTAGATTGCTTTGGGTAGTATAGTCATTTTCACAATGTTGATTTTTCCAATCCAAGAACATGGTATATCTCTCCATCTGTTTGTATCATCTTTAATTTCTTTCATCATTGTCTTATAGTTTTCTGCATACAGGTCTTCTGTCTCCTTGGGTAGATTTATTCCTAGGTATTTTATTCTTTTTGTTGCAGTGGTAAATGGGAGTGTTCCTTAATTTCTCTTTCAGATTTTACGTTGTTAGTGCAACAACAAAAATGCAAGAAATGCTGTGCATTAATTTTCTATCCTGCTACTTTACCAAATTCATTGATTAGCTCTAGTAGTTTCTGGTAGCATTTTTAGGATTCTCTATGTGTAGTATCATGTCATCCGCAAACAGTAACAGCTTTTTACTGCTTCTTCTCCGATTTGGATTCCTTTTATTTTTTATTTATTTATTTTTCCTTTATTCCCTTTTTCTTTTCTGATTGCTGTGGCTAAAACTTCCAAGCTGTGTTGAATAATAGTGGTGAGAGTGGGCAACCTTGTCTTGTTCCTGATCTTAGAGGAAATGGTTTCAGTTTTTCACCATTGAGAACGATGTTGGCTGTGGGTTTGTCATATATGGCCTTAATTATGTTGGGGTCAGTTCCCTCTATGCCTACTTTCTGGAGGGTTTTTATCATAAATGGGTGTTGAATTTTGTCGAAAGCTTTTTGTGCATCTATTGAGATTATCATATGGTTTTTATCCTTCATTTTGTTAATTTGGTGTATCACATTGATTGATTTGCATATACTGAAGAATCCTTGCATTCCTGGAATAAACCCTGCCTGATCATGGTGTATGATCCTTTTAATGTGCTGTTGGTTTCTGTTTGCTAGTATTTTGTTGAGGATTTTTGCATCTATGTTCATCACTGATATTGGCCTGTAGTTTTCTTTCTTTGTGACATGTCTAGTTTTGGTATCAGGATGATGGTGACCTCATAGAATGAGTTTGGGAGTGTTCCTCCCTCTGCTATATTTTGTAAGAGTTTGAGAAGGATAGGTGTTAGCTCTTCTCTAAATGTTTGATAGAATTCGCCTGTGAAGCCATCTGGTCCTGGGCTTTTGTTTGTTGGAAGATTTTTAATCACCGTTTCAATTTCAGTGCTTGTGATTGGTCTGTTTATATTCTATTTCTTCCTGGGTCAGTCTCGGAAGGTTGTGCTTTTCTAAGAATTTGTCCATTTCTTCCAGGTTGTCCATTTAATTGGCATATAGTTGCTTGTAGTAATCTCTCATGATCCTTTGTATTTCTGCAGTGTCAGTTGTTACTTTTCCTTTTTCATTTCTAATTCTATTGACTTGATTCTTCTCCCTGTATTTCTTGATGAGTCTGGCTGATGGTTTACCAATTTTGTTTATCTTTGTAAAGAACCTTTTAGTTTTATTGATATTTGCTATTGTTTCCTTCATTTCTTTTCCATTTATTTTTCTTCTGGTCTTTATGATTTCTTTCCTTCTGCTAACTTTGGGGTTTTTTTGTTCTTCTCTCTCTAAATGCTTTAGGTGTAAAGTTAGGTTGTTTATTTGAGATTTTTCTTCTTTCTTGAGATAGGATTGTATTGCTATAAACTTCCCTCTTTAGAACTGCTTTTGCTGCATCCCATAGGTTTTGGGTCGTCATGTTTTCATTGTCATTTGTCTCTAGGTATTTTTTGATTTCCTCTTTGATTTCTTCATTGATCTCTTGGTTATTTAGTAGCATATTGTTTAGCCTCCATGTGTTTGTATTTTTTCCTGTAATTGATATCTAGTATCACAGCATTGTGATAGGAAAAGATACTTGATACGATTTCAGTTTTCTTAAATTTACCAAGGCTTGATTTGTGACCTAAGATATGATCTATCCTGGGGAATGTACCATGAGCACTTGAGAAGAAAGTGTATTCTGTTGTTTTTGGATGGAATGTCCTATAAATATCAAGTCCATCTTGTTTAATGTATCATTTAAAGCTTGTGTTTCCTTATTTATTTTCATTTTGGATGATCTGTCCATTGGTGAAAGTGGGGTGTTAAAGTCCCCTGCTATGATTGTGTTACTGTCGATTTCCCCCTTTATGGCTGTTATCATTTGCCTTATGTATTGAGGTGCTCCTATGTTGGGTGCATAAATATTTACAATTGTTATATCTTCTTGGATTGATTCCTTGATCATTATGTAGTGTCCTTCTTTGTCTCTTGTAATAGTCTTTATTTTAATATCTATTTTGTCTGATATGAGAATTGTTACTCCAGCTTTCTTTTGATTTCCATTTGCATGGAATATTTTTTCCCATTCCTCCACTTTCAGTCTGTATGTGTCCATAGGTCTGAAGTGGGTCTCTTGTAGACAGCATATATACGGCTCTTGTTTTTGTATCTATTCAGCCAGTCTGTGTCTTTTGGTTGTGGCATTCAATCCATTTACATTCAAAGTTATTATCAATATGTATGTTCCTATGACCATTTTCTTAATTGTTTTGGGTTTGTTTTTGTAGGTCTTTTCCTTCTGTTGTGTTTCCTGCCTAGAGAAGTTCCTTTAGCATTTGTTGTAAAGGTGGTTTGGTCGTGCTGAATTCTCTTAGATTTTGCTTGTCTGTAAAGCTTTTAATTTCTTCATCAAATCTGAATGAGATTCTTGCTGGATAGAGTAATCTTGGTTGGAGGTTTTTCCCTTTCATCACTTTAAATATATCCTGCCACTCCCTTCTGGCTTGTAGTGTTTTTGCTTAAAGCTCAGCTGTTAACCTTATAGGAATTCCCTTGTATGTTATTTGTTGCTTTTCCCTTGCTGCTTTTAATATTTTTTCTTTGTATTTAATTTTTGATAGTTTGATTATTATGTGTCTTGGCGTGTTTCTCCTTGGGTTTATCCTGTATAAGACTGTCTGCGTTTCCTGGACATGATTGACTCTATCCTTTCCCATGTTAGGGAAGTTTTCGACTATAATCTCTTCAAATATCTTCTCAGTCCCTTTCTTTTTCTCTTCTTAATCTGGGACACCTATAATTCAAATGTTGGTGCATGTAATGTTGTTCCAGAGGTCTCTGAGACTGTCCTCAATTCTTTTCATTCTTTTTTCTTTATTCTGCTCTGCGGTAGTTATTTCCACTATTTTATCTTTCAGGTCACTTATCCATTCTTCTGCTGCAGTTATTCTGTTACTGGTTCCTTCTAGAGAATTTTAAATTTCATTTATTGTGTTGTTCATCATTGTTTGTTTGCTCTTTAGTTCTTCTAGGTCCTTTTTTAGCATTTCTTATATTTTCTCCATTCTATTTCTAAGGTTTTGGATCATTTTACTGTCATTAGTCTGAATTCTTTTTCAGGTAGACTGCCTATTCCCTCTTCATTTGTTTGGTCTGGTGGGTTTTTACCTTGCTCCTTCACCTGCTGCATATTTCTCTGTTTTCTCATTTTGCTTAACTTATTGTGTTTGGGGTCTCCTTTTCGCAGGCTGCACATTCATAGTTCCCATTGTTTTTAGTGTCTGCCCCCAGTGGTTGAGGTTGGTTCATTGCCCATGTCCGGTGGTGTGTTTTGGGATGTTTGTGAATTTAGTATGATTTTAGGCAGCCTCTCTGCTAATGGGTGGGGTGTGTTCCTGCCTTGCTAGTTGTTTGGCATAGGGTGTCCAGCACTGTAGCTTGCTGGCCATTGGGTGGAGCTGGGTCTTAGGGTTGAGACAGAGATTGCTGGGAGAGCTCTTGCAGATTGATATTACATGGGGCTGGGAGGTCTCTGGTGGTCCAGTGTCCTGAACTCGGCTCTCTCACCTTAGAGGCTTAGTCCTGACACCAGGCTGGAGCACCAAGACCCTGTCAGCCACATGGAATTATCAAGGTGGTGGTCATTGGTGAGTGAGAACAGGAGACGAGGCCTGTTCTATGCCTGGTCCTGCTGAGCAGTTTTCAGACTTCACCTCATTCTGGCAGCAGGATGACTGGGTCAGCCACTTGAGGCAGGATGGGGTGCATTAAGTGGGCAGTGCTCAGCTGTTGTGCAGACTGAGGGGCCCAGTCGAAGCCCTCAGGGAAGGGTGACAGCCTCTGGCCTCCGGCCTCCTGTGGCCACGGCCTCTTTGGGGTCTTCCTCCCGGCGTCAAGTCACTCTCACTTCTGCTTTGGTGGCTGCGCCTTTACCCTGAGCTTCTTCACGAGGCTAGCACTCCCGAGGCGACATATGAAAAGTGCGGGCCGCACTGAAGCACGAGAAACCTCTGTGGGTTTTTATAAATGGATATTGTCCTACATCTACCATTACAGTATCATACAGACATTTTCAACTAAAAATCCCCTTTGATCAGTCTCTTCAGGTTTTCCCCCTCCCCAACCCTCTGGCTTTTTTTTTTTTTTTTTTTACTATTTCCATAGTTTTGCCTTTTCTAGAATGTCATTTGAATAGAGTCATATAACATGTAGCCTTTTGGGACTGATTTCTTTCATTTAGCAATATGCATTTACTCTTCATTCATGTTTTTGTGTGACTTTATAGCTAATTCTTTTTTTTTTTTAATCACTGAGTAGTATTCAGTTGTAATGAATATACCATTTTTTATCTGTTCACCTATTGAAGGACATTATGGTTGCCTTAGTTTGGTGATTATGAATAAAGCTGCTGTAAACATTTGTGTACAAGTTTTTGTGTGGACATAAGTTTTCAGGTCTTACTGAAACTGTCTTTCAAAGTGGCTCTATCACTTGCATTTCCACTAGCAATGAGTGAGAGTTCTTTCTGGTCCTTATCCTCATCAGCAGTTGATACTGTTCTTATTATTTTTTGTTTTTTGGACTTTAGTCTTTCAGATAGGTATGTACTGGTATCTTATTGTTGTTTCACTTTTTATTTACCTAATGGCAAGTGATGTTGAAGATCTTTTCATATGCTTATTTGCCATCTGTATATTATTGAGAGTTTTTGGTTCAGATCTTTTTTTTATTGTCAAGTTAGGTTGTTTGTTGTCTTACTATTGAATTTTAAGAATTCTTTGGATATTTTGCATAGAAGTCCTTTATATGATATGTGCTTTGCAAATACTTTCTCCCAGTTGGTGCCTTGATTTTCATTCTCTTAACAGTGCCTTTTATAGAGCAAAATTTTTAAATTTTAATAGAATCCAGCTTATCAGTTTTTTCTTTTTTGGATCATATGTTTGATGTTATATCTAAATTCATCATCAAACCCAAGATCCTTTGTTTTCTTCTAGAAGTTTATGGTTTTATATTTATATCTATGATCCATTTTGAGGTAATTAGTTAATTTTTATGTGAGGTATAAGGTTTGTATCTACATTTATTTTTTTTACATGTGGATGTCCAGTTGCTCCAGGACCACTGTTAAGAAGATTATCCTTTCTCTACTGAATTGCCACTGTGCTTTTGTCAAAACTGAATTGATTGTATTTGTGTAGGTCTATTTCTGACCTCTCTATTCCATTGATCAATGAGTCTCTACTTTCACTAGTGCATACTGTTTTGAGTACTTTAACTGTATAGTAATTCTGGGAATCAGGTAGTGTGAATCATCCAACTCTGTTCTTCTTTTTCAATATTGTGTTGGCTATTTTAGGTTCTTTGCCTTTCCATATAAGTTTGAGAATCACTTTGTCAATATCTACAAAATAGCTTTCTGGGACTTAGATTGAAATTTCCTAAATTTTTTAAGTCATAAGAATTGCAAATGCTTTTCTGTATCTATTGTGATGATCACATGGCTTTTCTCCTTTATTTTATTATTTTTTTAATCCCATACTCCCAGCTTACCTCCCCCTCCTTTCCCCTTTGGTAACCATAAGTTTGTTTTCTATGTCTGTGAGTCTGTTTCTGTTTTGTAAATGAGTTCATTTGTACTCTTTTTAGATTCCACATATAAGTGGTCTCATATAATATTTGTCTTTGTCTGACTTACTTCACTGAGTATGATAATCTCTAGGTCCATCCATGTTGCTGCAAATGGCATTATTTCATTCTTTTTTTATGGCTGAGTAATATTCCAGTGTGTGTGTGTGTATAGATAACATGTCTTCTTTATCCGTTTATCTGTTGATGGACACTTAGGTTGCTTCCATGTCTTGGCTATTGTAAATAGTGCCACTATGAACATTGGGGTGCATGTATCTTTTTGAATTAGCACTTTTGTTTTCCAGACAGTTGCCTAGGAGTGAGATTGCTGGATCATATTTTTACTTTTTTTAAAGAACCTCCCTACTGTTTTCTGTAGTAGCTGCACCAATTTATATCCCCACCAACAGTGTAGAAGGGTTTTCTTTTCTCCACAACCTCTCTAGCATTTATTATTTGTAGACTTTTTGATGATAACCATTTCTGACAGGTGTGAGGTGATACCTCATTGTAGTTTTGATTTGCATTTCTCTGATAATTAGCAATGTTGAGCATCTTTTCATGCGCCTGTTGGCCTTCTGTATGTCTTCTTTGGAGAAATGTCTATTTAGGTATTCTGCCCTTTTTTTTGATTGGGTTGTTTGTTTTTTTGTTACTGAGTTGTATCAGCTGTTTATATATTTTGGAAATTAAACCCCTGTCAGTTGTATCATTTGCAAATATTTTTTCCCAGTCCATAGGTTGTCTTTTCATTTTGTTTATGGTTTTCTTTGCTGTGCAAAACTGATGTGTGATTAGGTCCCATTTGTTTATTTTTGCTTTTATTTCTTTTGCCTGGGGAGACTGACCAAAGAAAACATTGCTATGATTTATGTCAGAGAATGTTTTTCCTATATTCTCTTCTAGGAGTTTTATGGTGTCATGTCTTATATTTAAGTCTTTATGCCATTTTGAGTTTATTTTTATGTATGGTGTGAGGGAGTGTTCTATCTTCATTGATTTACATACAGATGTCCATCTTCCCCAACACCACTTGCTGAAGAGACTGTCTTTTCTCCATTCTTTATTCTTGCCTCCTTTGTCATAGATTAATTGACCATAGGTGTGGGTTTATTCCTGGGCTCTCTATTCTGTTCCATTGATCTATGTTTCTTTTTGTGCCAATACCATGCTGTTTTGATTACTGTAGTTTTGTAGTATTGTCTGAAGTCTGGAAGGGTTATGCCTCCAGCTTTGTTCTTTTTCCTCAGAATTGCTTTGGCAGTTCTGAGTCTTTTGTGGTTCCATATAAATTTTAGGATTATTTGTTCTAGTTTTGTGAAAAATGTCATGGGTAATTTGATAGGGATCACATTAAATCTGTAGACTGCTTTGGGTAATGTGGCCATTTTAACAATATTAATTTTTCCAATCCAAGAGCATGGATATATTTCCATTTCCTTCAATCCTCTTCAATTTCCTTTTTCAATGTTCTATAGTTCTCAGTGTATAAGACTTTCACCTTCTTGGTTAGGTTTAATCCTAGGGTTTTTGTTTTTTAGTGTGATTTTAAACAGGCTTTTTTTTTTTTTTTTTACTTTCCCATTCTGATATTTCATTGTTAGTGTAAAGAAATGCAGCAGATTTCTGTATATTAATCTTGTGTCCTGCTACCTTGCTGAATTCATTTATCAGTTCTAATAGTTTTTGTATGGAGTCTTTACAGTTTCTTATATAGAGTATCATTCATTTGCATATAATGAGAATTTTACCTCTTCCCTTTCTGATTTGGATACCTTTTATTTCTTTTTCTTGTCTGATTGCTGTGACTAGGGCTCCCAATACTATGTTGAATAGAATTGGGCATCGTTGTCTTGTTCCAGAATTTAGCAGGAAGGCTTTCAGCTTTTCACCCTTTAGTATTATTTTGCCTGTGGGTTTGTCATAAATGACTTTTATTATGTTGAGGTATGTTCCCTCTATACCCATTTTGGCAAGAGTTTTTTTTATCATGAATGGATGTTGAATTTTATCAGATGCTTTTTCTGCATCTATTGAGATAATCATGTGGTTTATGTCTTTTCTTTTGTTGATGTGGTGTATCACATTGATTGATTTGTGTATGTGGAACTATCCTTGTGACCCTGGAATGAATACAACTTGATCATGGTGTATGATCCTTTTTTTGTGTTGTTCCTTTATTTTGTTAATGTGCTAAATTATGTTGCTTGATTTTGAAACGTTAAAGCAATCCTGCATTCCTGGAATAATTTCAACTTGGTTGTGATGTTTTATATATTCTGTTTATTGCTGGATTCAGTTTGCTAATATTTTGTTTAAGATTTTTTTATGTATATTTATGAGATAGGTTGGCCTATAACTTTCCATTTTTTATAATGTCCTTGTCAGGTTGAGGTCTTAAATTTACGTTGACTTCATAAAATGAGTTGGGAGGCATTTCTTTTATTTTCTTTCTATTTTATTCATTTTTAATGTGTATGAGTAAGATTGATTTTATATGTTTTTAAAATATTTATTTGAATTCACTGAGGAAGTCATCTTGGCCTGTAATAAAAGGCCACTTTTCTTGTTTCATCTTTAGTTCTTCTAGGTCCTTGTTAACTGATTCTTGCAATTTGTCCATTCTATTGTCCATTCTATCTCCAAGATTTCGGATCAACCTTACTATCATTATTCTGAATTCTTTTTCAGGTAGACTGCCTATTTCCTCTTCATTTGTTAGGTCTGGTGGGTTTTTATCTTGCTCCTTCATCTGCTGTGTGTTTTTCTGTCTTTTCATTTTGCTTATCTTACTGTGTTTGGGGTCTCCTCTTTTTGCAGGCTGAAGGTTCGTAGTTCCTGTTGTTTTTGGTGTCTGTCCCCAGTGGCTAAGGTTGGTTCAGTGGGTTGTGTAAGCTTCCTGGTGGAGGGTACTAGTGCCTGTGTTCTGGTGTATGAGGCTGGATCTTGTCTTTCTGGTGGGCAGGTCCACGTCTGGTGGTGTGTTTTGGGGTGTCTGTAGACTTACTATGATTTTGGGCAGCCTCTCTGCTAATGGGTGGGGTTGTGTTCCTGTCTTGCTAGTTGTTTGGCATAGGATGTCCAGCACTGTAGCTTGCTGGTCGTTGAGTGAAGCTGGGTGCTGGCGTTGAGATGGAGATCTCTCGGAGATTTTTGCTGTTTGATATTATGTGCAGCTGGGAGGCCTCTTGTGGACCAGTGTCCTGAAGTTGGCTCTCCCACCTCAGAGGCACAGCACTGACTCCTGGCTGCAGCACCAAGAGCCTTTCATCCACAGGGCTCCTTAATTTGGGATGATTCGTTGTCTATTCAGGTATTCCACAGATGCAGGGTATATCAAGTTGATTGTGGAGCTTTAATCCGCTGCTTCTGAGGCTGCTGGGAGAGATTTCCCTTTCTCTTCTTTGTTCTGACAGTTCCCAGGGGCTCAGCTTTGGATTTGGCCCCGCCTGTGCGTGTAGGTCACCGGAGGGCGTCTGTTCTTTGCTCAGACAGGACGGGGTTAAAGGAGCCGCTGATTCGGAGGCTCTGGCTCACCCAGGCCGGGGGGTAGGGAGGGTCACGGAGTGCGGGGCGGGCCTGCAGCGGCAGAGGCCGGCGTGACGCTGCAGCCTGAGGGCGCCGTGCGCTCTCCCGGGGGAGCCGTCCCTGGATCCCGGGACCCTGGCAGTGGCGGGCTGCACAGGCTCCCCGGAAGGGCGTGTGGCTAGTGACCTGTGCTCGCACACAGGCCTCCTGACGGCGGCAGCAGCGGCCTCAGCGTCCCATGTCCGTCTCTGGGCTCCGCAATCTTAGCCGCGGCTCGCGCCCGTCCCTGGAGCCCTCTCAAGCAGCGCTCTTAATCCCCTCTCCTCGTGCCCCAGGAAACAAAGAGGGACGTAAAAGTCTCTTGCCTCTTCGGCAGGTCCAGACTTTTCCCCGGACTCTCTCCCGGCCAGCCGCGGTGCACTAACCTCAGTCCTCTCCCGGCGCGCCGACAAAAGCCGGAGCCTCAGCTCCCAGTCCCGCCCGCCCCGGCGGGCGAGCAGACAAGCCTCTCGGCTGGTGAGTGCCGGTCGGCCCGATCCTCTGCGCTGGAATCTGTCCGCTTTGCCCTCCGCACCCCTGTTGCTGTGTTCTCCTCCGCGGCTCCCAAGCTCCCCCACTCCGCCTCCCGAAGTCTCCACCCGCGAAGGGGCTTCCTAGTGTGTGGACACTTTTCCTCCTTGACAGCTCTCTCCCGCTGGTGCAGGACCCGTCCCTATCCTTTTGTCTCTGTTTAGTTTTTTCTTTTGCCCTAACCAGGTACGTGGGGGGTTCCTTGCCTTTTAGGAGGTCTGAGGTCTTCTGCCAGCGTTCAGTAGGTGCTCCGTAGGAGTTGTTCGGCCACTTTTCTTTATTAAGTTTTATTTTCATCCTTTTTTAAAGTTAAATTTATTGAATTAGAATTCATATACAATCAAATACACACATTTGAAAGTTCAATTTAGTGAGTTTTGACTAATGTATAAACCTGGGTAACTCCCACCACAATCAAGATACAGAGAAGTTTCATCACCTAAATCCCTTGTGCCCATTTACCATTAGTACCTTCCCTCTCTCTAGCCCCAGGCAAAAACTGAGTTTCACATGCTTATTTGTCATCTGTATTTCTTTAGTGAGTTTTCTGTTCATATTTTTTGCCCATTTTTTAATTGGGCTGTTTGTTTTCTTATTGCTGTATTTTCTAAATTATAGTTTATTTTACCTGTCCTAGAATTTCATATAAATGAACTCAGACATGTTATTGAGCTTGGTTTGCTCAGCATAATGTTTTTGGGCTTCATCCTTGGGTATTATGTATATCAGTGTTTCATTCAGTTTTTATTGCTGAGTAATACTGCATTGTATGCATACACCACAATTTATTTAACCATTCTCCTGTTGGACATATTTGTTGTTTTCAGTGTTTAGCTATTATTAATAAAGCTGGTATTAACATTTTTGTGCAAGTATTTGTGTGATTATATATTTTCATTTCTGTTGGGTAAATTCCTACGAGTAGAATTGCTCGGTCATATGTTAAGTGTATGTTAACTTTTTATGAAATTGAGAAACATTTCTCCAAAGAAGTTATACCATTTTACACTACCACCTACATGCTGTGAAGAGTTCCAGTTTTTCCATATTTTCCTCACCACTTAATGTTGTCGGTCTTTTAAATATTTGCCACTCTAGTAGGTGTGTAGTGGTATCACATTGTGGTTTTAATTTGCATTACCCTGATCACTAGCAATTTTGAGCATCATATTATGTGCTTATTGGCCATTTGCATATCTTATGACGTTTCTGTTCAAATCTTTTACCCATTTTTTTTAAAGCACTCGTAAAGGGAGTGATTTGTTACAAATTTTAATATACATTAACTATTGAGAAACAGACATGTACCTTTTTTCCCCCTTAAAATGAATCATGTACTGTTCTGACCATAGCTTTTTCTAATTTTAATCTAATGCTCAAAACTTGATGTGATGTTATTCTTTATAACGAGCCATAAACATGAGTTTTGTAGTAAAACTATTTAAATCAATTTGGCTCTTATCTGATAATTTTTTGTGTGAGTGTGCCCATTTTTTAGTAGGATTGCTTATGTTCTTATACTGAGTTGTATAGTTCTTTATATATTATGGATTCAGTTGTTTGGCAGATATACGTTCTGCAAATATTTTTTCCCAACATTTTGCTCATCGTTCCATTTTCTTAAAAGTGGCTTTAAAAGGACTGAAGTTTTAAATTTTGTTAAAATTTAATTTTTTATGTTTTTTTTTGAAAAATTGGTTCATGCTTTTTGGTTCCCAAGAAATCTTTGCCTACTCAGAGTTGCAAAGATTTTCACCTGTGTTTTTTCTAGCGATATTATAGTATTAGCTTTTATGTTTAGGTTTTGATCCATTTTGAGTTAATTTTTGTGTTATGGTGTGAGGTTAACTGTCAACATTCATTTTTTCCCCTCCAAACCTCCAGTTCCAGTACCACTAAAAAAGCTTGATCAAGACTGCATTGAATCTAGAAATTAATTTAGGCAGAATGGACATGTTAACAGTTTTGGGTCTTCAAATCCATGAGCACAGTTTAGCTCTCTCTTAGGTCTTTGTAAATTATCTCAGCAATGTTTTATAGCTTTTAATGTAGAGGTCTTGTACTTTTTTGTTATATTTGTTCCTGTGTATTTGACCTTGTTTGCTAATAGTGTAAATGAAATTCTTTTCCTTCATTTATAGCTATTCATTATTATGCCTGATTATCTTTGGATATTTTATTGAAAATTTATAGAAATAATTTAATAGTCTGGATGATGTAATTTTAATGAAGACAAGATTTCCTTTTGCTTCTGGAAAGCATTTAGGCTAGGTGGAGATCACTTTAATCCAGTCAGGAATTGAGCTCATTAAAAGCTGGACTTCAGTTCTAATAAGGGCTTGTCTATTTCCTGTTCATTCTTCTTCCTAAGGTGTAGACCTTTCAGAGTCCAACTGGAATCCTGGGGCATCCACCAAAGTCTCTCCTCATTGCTGGATCCCAAATTCCAATTTGTGTGCCTCCAAGCCTGTGAAGATTGTCAGAAGCTATGTTTAGCTTCTTAGCCTCTCAACCATTGCTTTTGCTTTCATATTTGGCAGTTGCCTCAATGGAAAAAGTAACCTAAAATATACTTGGATCACTTCAAATCATGATTTCTTTCTTTCTTTAAAAAAAAAAAGAATAATACATATATATATGTTTTATATATATATATATATATATATATATATATATTTCCAAGCTATTCAGCAGGAGGGTTGGTCTGTGACAACCTAGTAAGCCATTGCCAGAAGTGTCTTTCTCTTATTCCTCTCCCCCTCTACTTTTCCCTCCCAACCTCCACTAGAATATTCACATTTTCTCTATATCTCATTTACTGTTATATTCCCTAGAATAGTGCCTAGCACAGAATAGAAGTCATTAGGTATTTGTTGAGTGAAAGAATGGATGAATTAGCATTCTATCTGGGAAGATAGAATGGACATTCAAAAGAAAATATTTTTACTGTCATTTTCTCAAACTTAAGAGATAGCTAAGTAGCTATTCTTGAGCATAATTATGGTGAGTTTTGAACTGGAGCTCAGGACCTTTAGAGTTCTAGTCTCTTACTAATGTTTCCTCAACATGTTACATGACATCGTTTGGTCTTTATTTCTCCATTTGTAAATGATTTATTACTCTCTTACTCATGGAAATTGTTACTAAAATTTAAGAGCTTTCAAGAGAAAAAATTAAGTGGGAGTTCCCTGGTAGCCTAGTGGTTAGGATTCTGGGCTTTCACTGCTGTGACCCAGATTGAGTCCCAGGTCAGGGAACTGAGATCCCTCAAGTGCATGGCGCAGCCAAAAAAAAAAAAAAAGAGAGAGAGAGAAAAAAAAATAAAAAGATGAAAAGGACATTGGAATTAATGTTTTAATCAAGGAATCAAAATTCTTTGGTATAAGTATAGGCTTATAATTTGTATTATTAAAATCTACCAGTGAATACAGTTAAGACGGATAGATTGTTATCATGTTTTAAGAGGTAAAGATGAAGAGTTTCATAAAGAATAACATTTTGCATTGTGCATAAATGTTTGCCTGTGTTTTTTCCCCCTCTTCCCTTTAGAGCCATTTTAAGTGCAAGATCTAGTTATTTTGCTGCGATGCTGAGTGGCTGTTGGGCTGAAAGCTCCCGAGAGTACATTACTCTTCAAGGGTAAGCAGAATTTTTACAAGGCAGCTTGACTGCAAATGATTATAAATAATGCTTTTAATACAAAGCACTTTTCATGAATCTGATTTCCCTGTATGTTCAATGAAATGTTTCTCATGTGGTACAATTCAGCAAAGTACACTTTCTGAAAATGAGAGGTAGTTGGGAACATTTAGTAATAGAGATAGTGTGTTAGTCTTCTCAGACTACCATAACAAGATACCACAAACTGGGTGGTTTAAACAGCAAAGATTTGTTTTCTCACAGTTCTGCAAGATCAAAATGCCAGCAAGGTTGGTGTCTGGTGAGAGCTCTTACCTTGGGTCCTTGGGTTGTAGATAGGCACTTTTCCACTGTGTGCTCCAGTGATGTTCTTTTTAAGTGCATGGGGCTGGGGGGCAGGGAGGTAAAAGGAAGGTGGAAGGAGAGAGCTCACTCTCTGGTGTTCTTCTTATAAGGACACTAATCCTATCACATCAGGGCAGGGCCCCACCCTTATTACCTTATTTAACCTTAATTATTTCCTTAGAAGCCCCATCTCCATATAGGTACACAGGAGTTAGGGCTTCAATATATGAATTTGAGTGGGTGGGAGAACACAGATATTCAGTCTGTAATAGGTAGTTTCTTAAAGAATAATTTGGATAGGTGTGGATTTCACTGACCTATGATAGTGCAATGGTGAATCTACACAGTTGGTGGCAGTTTAAACTGCTGAGACAGTTATTAAGAGATGAACTACTTCCTTAAATGGTGAAATGGAATATTTTTTGGTCACAGATGATCACTGTGAGAATCTGGAGGGTACAATATGGGAGAGGGCTTTGTCAGTAGGAAAACTGCCTGGGCGTTCTGAGGGAGCCTGTCAGCCCTGCATCATTCACACTGCTGATGTTTCCTCGACTGGGTCAACCTTGGCTAGAGGGTTGGGTGTGGAATGGTGGTCGTGGTGATTCCATAACAGTGGATGCAAGGAAAGTATTGATAAATTCTCACTATTTTTTACACTGGCCTATAATCTTGAGCCTTCTAGGTTACAGCTGTCTGGTTTCCTTACTAACTAAAATTGATCCCCAAATGCCTCTCATTTTTAATTTCTCAGTCTATAAAATATGGAAAATTGAAACATTTGTAAGAATATGTTATGTGTTTTTATTTATTTTTTCATATTTCATTCATTTAATAGAAATGAAACACATATGCAGAAGAACCTAAACCTCCTTTCTTTCTTACCAGGGTTTTAGAGAGTTGTGTTTTAATTATATTACCTATCACAGTTTCGATACACATATCACAATCTGGCAATCACCAGGTAGTTTCTGATTATGGAAGATTTTGTACACCAAGCAAAGAGTTTATTAGCCTATGGGTAAAAGGAATGTGTAGTTGAATCAGTTGGTGAAACCTTATCATTCACTGTTGAAAAACAACCTGAAAGATATATATATCCTACCAAGAAGGCCTCTTCCTTTATGGCGAATTTAAAATATCTGCTGAATATAGGAAGAGGGATAATGCTAGCAGAGGCCAGAATTTCTCTAAGTGTGTCAATCCTAGGGATAATCACTCTAGTGTAATTTTGGAAACGTGTCCAGGGACTATGTTTCAGATGTTTTAGATATCATTTTTTAAAACTGTCAATCTTCTCTCATTAGAACTGAATTAAATAAAAATTTAAATGAAGAGATAACCTAGTTTGACTCAGAATGCAACTTTTTTGGCATTTATTAAAAATCATGTGATTCTATGTAGTGAGATAAAGGTCAAAAGAAGTGTATGATTATTGGACCTTACTTGACAGCAGGGGAAAGTAATTTACAGAGAACACTTGTCTGATTTCGTAGAAGAAATCTTAGTTGCTTATATGTTTAGTGACAGTTTTTACTATCTGATACCTATTAACATATACCTTTGTTCCTCTCTCCAAATAGATTCTGTCCTCAGCAGTGATAATACCTTACAATAACATCATATATTTTCTAGGATTCTTCCACACTTATGGTGCCCTTTAATTTTTAGAATCAGTCTTTGAGAGAGAGGGTATATTCACATATTACAGATGAGTAAAAACAAGATCAGATAAATTAAATGTCTTCCAGGGGTTACTTGGTAAATAAGTGCTTATGCTGAATATAAGTTACACGTTTGTTGATTCTTAATTCAAAGTCCATTCCACAACAGTCACTGAAGAAATTAAAAGTTTCACATTGGCGTGTGTTCTTGAGCTATCTCAGACTGATCTTCTCCACTGTTTAAATCAGTGATTTTCCCATAGGACCCTTAAGTTCCTGGTAGGTATGTTAGGGAATACATGGCATGGGATTGGGATATGAGGGGAAGGCCATTTGGGAAGAGGCACATCTTCAACCAGAGCTGCTCTACTTTTATTTATTCTATATTGCTCAAAATGACCTCTGAGTTTAGCTATAGGAACAAAGGCAATCTTTAATCAGCACTCACGAGTGATCCGATTAAACATTCAAAACACACAGGCTTTTAAAGGAGAAGTCTATTTATTAAGAGGTCAATAGATAAGAAAGAAGTAGTGGCATAACTATTGGTCTCTACTCACCACCTATAATTTTCCTTCTTTCATTATAGTGGAGGTAATGGATAAAAATCTCCTCTTATAATATGGCTTGACTGCTACTGACCAACTTTAGTGGTTCAAGGGAAAGCCAAGTAGAAGTAGCCAAATTTGTTTTAAACTGTCATTACAAATAAGTAGGCTGTACGTTGTAGCAGTGCCAGCAATGATCAGGCTCACTCCTCTTACAGTATTTTCCCTTCACTTCTGTTGTAAGCAAGACTCTACTCCTTACTGGATCATCTTACCCAGAGCTGCTATTTCAGCAGTGGAGACTTACTCCTAATCAGCTTATTCACTTCTAATGCTAGCACGTTGGAAATGAGGATACATTTCTTTTTGACTCTTTTATTTTGCTTGATGTAACAAGGTTTTCTAATGCTAAAATGAAAAGAGAATTTCCTGACAGATTCTGGGTTTTATCTACATCCTTTATTATTATTATCATCACACAATCTGTTTTGCTTTCCCCTCCTGTATCATATATCAAATTGACTGTCTCAAATTACCACCTAAAATGTTATTAGCATCATGGTGTATAAAGCTGTAGGAAGGCTAAAGGGGATTTAGGGATTTTACTTTTTTTAAAAAAAAAATCACATCTTTTAGGAATTTTTATATTATAACAAAGTAATCTACAAAATAAAATCTCTTTTCACATTAACTTACATGGTAATCCTGGGTAGATGTTTCCATGGATTGTGTGGTATAGTAGAAAGATCATGGACTTTGGTCCTTCCTTATAGGAAGTCCTACATCCAGTCCTAAAGTGTTACATGACTTTAGGGACATTGCTTACCTTCCTTAAGTTTCCTGAGGTTGTTGAAAGAAAAAAACCTGGCATAGTGCTTGGTACATAGTATGTAGTGCTCATTAATATTTGTCTTTTTCTTCTTTCCCTAAATTATATTGTTCTCATTTTCTAGAGAGAAAAGCCTTCAAGTGAGGGCCATTTACAGTACCAGGACAGCAATGCCTGCTGTGCTTGGTCAGCAACCGCTTTTGGAACTGTGCCACTGTTGCATATCTGTAGGATGTTTTCTGCAGTAGATTAGAATTGAAATCCTGTCTGAAATCCTTACAGAAAAGAACCGAATGTTTTTAATGAGTTGGTAGTTCAACGATGTAATGCACATGATATTTTTAAGATGGACAGCCTTCAATAAATTATAGTAGGAATAGTAGGGTCCTATTATCCTTGATAATAATTATCCTATTATCCTATTATCCATGTCCCAGAGTTGGAGGGGGAAGGATATAGTTGGAAGGAAGTTCTCCTGGTGGAGGAAGGGGGAAATTTTCCACATCCTATACTGGAAATTGAACCGCAGCCAATAGTTCTGTAAAGAAACCCCACATGTTTCCATTTTATATAAAAAGAGGTCTTTCACTGGTGGCTTGAGACTTTAGAGCATAAATTTGGATTTTCTTGTCTCCCTTGGGAGATTCCTGGGCTTGCTGTGAACCTTCAGGATGATCTTTTCAAATATGTCAGATAATATTTCTTTTCTGACTAAAATTCTTCAATGCCTTCTCATCACAATCAGAATTAAACCCAAATCTTTACCATAATCTATAAGAACCTGTATGATCTGGCCCATAGGCTTTTCCCAAACTACCCCACCTAAAGTAGCTACAGCCTAACTCTCTAGTTATTCTCTTCTATGTTATTCTGTTGTATTGTCTTCACTTTTCACTATTAAAATTATCTTCTTTGTATATTTGTTGACATATTTATTGGCCATGTCCTCTCTCTAGAACGCAAGCTTCTTGTATCCTCAAGGTCTAAAATAGGGCCTATCATTCAATAAATATTGACTGTATATGAACAAATGAATGAGTGAATGAGACCCTACATTACCTTAGCCCACATATATAGGAGCCTGAAACTTTAGGAAGCACATATAAAGCACAGACGTTTAAACTGGGCACATGTTGTATCTGATCCTAGAGCTCTGTCCTCTCATAGGCTTTTCTTTTTTCTAATTCTGGGTATATGTTATATTTTCATCTCCTACAGGATTTTATTCTGATTACATTTAAATGGGAATAGTGCTTTAAATCTTTCCATTTAAACTGTGGGCTATTGCAGTAATTTGTTGGGGGTTTTTTTTTCCAGGTCAGTTGATCATGTCTTTATAAACACTTTTAGTAAAAATACAGATGACTTACAATAATGAGAATGCAGTTTAGTAAAACATCTGTCAAGACAGCAGGAAAACAGTTTCTTGCTGTTTTTATAGCTATCATATATATTGATACATAAGCTCAAATGTCTAGCTTTTGCTATTTATTTTAATAAAACTCCTTTTATTGTTACTTAGTCATTATTATCCTTTGCTTAAATATGTCAAGTCTTAGAAGAAACTATTCTTTCAACAGAAATGGTCAGTCCTCATTAATACTGATAAGAATGGCTCTCGAAATTTTGAGGAAAAGTGCATGGAATCTAATAATTATGCTACTGTTTTAGGCTACAAACTATAGATGATACGGCATAATCATTCTGAGATCAAATCTTGTTGTATCAACGTATATAAATGAGAATATTTAGAGATTTGACTTTTTTCTAAGTATTAAAGATGTGGAGTTTTGAATCAGCAGAAACCAGTAGGGGGCAGTAAATATTTATTAAGTAAATTGAAAAATATTTATGTTTTCAACTCAGTATTCCTTCTGAAGGTTTGGGAGATGCTTATAACTACCCTAATAAGCCATTCATTAAATATTCATTAAACATTTATTGAGCATATATTATTTAAGGCCATAAAATCAAAGCAGACACCTTTCTGAGTCCTACCCTGAGGACTCCATTTCTTTTCTTCTTGCCTTCCTCCTTTTGTTACTTTAGCAGACATTAGATACCATGCTTAACAAACTGTGAAGGTCTTATCAGCACTGTGCCCACCCTGCTTCCACTGCGGAGCTCCAGTATTATGTGGGGAAAGGAAATTCTTCTCAACCTGGGGATATTGAATCAATGCTGACATTCTGCTGCTACTAGAGATGCAAGGGTAAATAAGACACAAATCCTGCCCTCACAGAACTCAGTTTAGAAGGAGAAACAAATACATAAACAAAGATATTACAAGTCAGTTTAATAAATGTGATAAGGGAAGTGTGTGGTGTGTGTGTGTGTGTGTGTGTGTGTGTGTGTGTGTGTGTGTGTGTGTGTGTGTGTGTGTGTGTGTGTGTGTGTGTGTGTGTGTGTGTGTGTGTGTGTGTGTGTGTGTGTGTGTGTTATACTGCTTAAGACCCCAGGCTTTGGAGTCTGGATTTAAATTTGAAAATTCCAAAATTCCAGTGCTATCTGCCTGGATTTAAGATCCAGTACATCACTAGTCATTTGACCTTGGGCAATTTACTTTTTTTTTTTTCCAGCACCTGCCCCCATGGGCAAGTTACTTAATTTCAGTTGTTTCATCTGTAAGATGAGACTAATAACAATATCTACCATTGAGTTGTTATGATGATTAAATGAGCTAATGGCATTCAAAATGCTTATTAGCTCATGACTGAATCATAATAAATGCTCAACTGATGTTAGTTATTATTTATGTTTAACATTCAGTGATTTCTTTTTTTTCCCCCTTGTGAGCATTAAGGAAACAATCAGAGGTAAAGAGCCCCATGTCTTGTGTCTAAAAGATGAAATAAGTAGAGAGGGAGAGAATTTTAAGCAGAGTGAACAGTATCTGCTAAGGCATGGATGTATAAAGAATTATAAGTAGTTCAGGTATAAGAAACAGCAGTTTACTTATCTTGGAACAGCTGCTAGAGAGACAGAACTAGAAATCAGATGATAAAGAACATTGTACACCAAGCTAAAGAATGTCGACTTGTTTCCTAGGTGCTCTGGAGAATTGTTGAAGGGTTTTTAAAGTCAGGGGCTATATCAGATTTACATTTTAGCAAAGTCACTCTAATAACAAGGTGGGAAATGGGATGCAAGGAGATAATTTCAGGCAAGAAGCCCACACGAGAGGATACATTATCATAGTACAGAGGAGAGAAACTGAGAGGCTAAACCAGGGCAATGAAAGGGGAAATTAGACAGCAGAGGCTGAATTCAAGAAAATTTTGAAGGTATAAAATGACAGAATATAATGAGGGAGAGAATTGAGATGAACCTCCAGCTCTGACTTAGGCATTTAGGTTATTGTTCAGTCTTCTTTTTGTTATTCCTGTTTGGTTCATAGCACTGTTGCAGGACTTCTTGCATCTTGTCCCACCTTCTATTCCTCGGTACCAAGGCGAGTGAATTATCCAACAACCATTGGGCATTGGTCAGGACGAACTCTAGATGAGAGGTAATTTGATTTCTTTTCTCCTTTCTTCTGTGCTGAACCCGTGAAAAGAGGTGATGGGGAAGAGGGGCATCTGCTTTCCATCTTTGCTATCTGTTGGAATTTTGAGGGGGCCCCAATAAATAGTATACTTTCTTCCTGCTCAAAATGAGACAAAAGACTCAGCAGATGAAGTTAGAAAACATTTCGTTGATTTTTGATAAAAACTGTTAAAGCAGTAAAATGTGCTTTAACGCAAGAGCCAAAGTTGATTTGCTAGCTATGTCTACTCTAAGACAGCCCACCTGAGAGAAAGTCTGAATCTGGACAGCGGATGCACTTCTTCCCCGTCACCTCTTACCACTGGTTCAGCAGAGAAGAAAGGAGAAAAGGAATCAAATTACCTCTCATCTCAAGTTCCACTTGATCAACAGCCAGTGGTTGCTGTCTACCAACCAGATAATTAACCTCCCTTGATACAGAGGAATAGAGGGTGGGACAAGATGCAAGAAGTCCTGTAACAGTGCTGTGAACGAAATAAGAAAAACAGAAAGAAGACCGAATTTGGGGTGTTGGGAGAGGAAGTCATGAATTTAGAGTTTGAGATCTAGTAGTCAGTGGGACATAAAGATTATCACTTCAGACTACTTCTTAAGTCATGTCTTTACTTTTAAATCTGTAAAATGAGGATGTTGGCAGAGCTAGAGCCACTGGATGGGTATTACAAATTAAGAAATCTATACAGCATAACAAGACTCTTTCTAGTGAGTAGAGTTGTCCATCCCAGGCTTTAAGCAAGACCAGAGGCCATTTGTCAAAGATGCTGAGAAGGATTTCTTAATGAGCCAGAGGTTGAACTATGACCTCTAAAGCCCTTTCTAACTTTGTCTATCATGGAAGATGCCCCAAAAATAATCAGGTATTTTATAATATACTAATAACATTTTATAGCATATAAAAACCCATAGCTGCAGTTATGCTTCATTTTTAAATTAATGGCATACCTCATGGATGTTATTCAAAGAATATATTCTTCAGATGAAAATGAGATTAGAACTTTATCTTGGCTAAAAGTTTATGGGAAAATAAAATGTATCATTGCTATCAGTTAAATCTTAATTATTTCTGGATTTGAGTATAGTTTTCTTTTATTTTTCAGGATAAGCCATGTAGAAATGAATGTTTTGATACATTTTATATATGGAGGAACTTTGGACTTTCCAGACAAAGCTAATGTTGGGTATGTATGATTTTTTAATGATTTTAAATATAAAAGTATTAATATTTTGTGGCTTCTGCTTTGTTGAGCTTTGTTTAAAAGTGTCAATGGAGTAGAAGCTTCAATTTTATTGTCTATTTTGCCTATCTTGTGTGTATTTTGGGAATATCTAAAAATAGTAAGTCACCTTATTTAGAAGAAAAGATGATCTAGCAACTCACAGTAATAAGATTAAGAAAAGTCTATTACACTTAAATTGTGTTAGAAAAACTTAAGATTTGTTTTGGAAAACAGACGACAGGTTTTTATAAAATTAATTGAACTTTTATCAAATTTGGAATAATTTTTTTACTACTTTATTTTTTAATTTTAGGATGTCAAAAGAAAAGGAAAAAAACCCTAAAATTAATCTGAGAATTTAGGCATCCTAATGATTAACAGGAATTCCCTGGCAGTCCAGTGGTTAAGGTTCCACGCTTCCACTGCAGGGGGAGCGGGTCCGATCCCTGGTCAGGGAGCTAAGATCCTGCATGCCGGGTGATGTGGCCAAAAAAAAAAGAAAAAGTAGTATGATTCTTTAGTACTCTATGGTGAAATGCCGTCTAAGCTGCTGAAATCCTACTGGAGAGTGAAATCTATCTTGCTCTTCTAATCTTCTGAATGTTCTCTCCTTTTATTGCTATTCTAACATCAGACAAATGAAGGCTACTCGTTTACTTTTAAATATTCATTAGTTCCTTTAGTTATAAACTGAATAAATGTGATTTGGGGGAGAAGGTATCATGAGTCAAAGGGATTAAGTACTGAAGTTTTGCCCCTGGAAACCTATAAGAAATTTTATCATGGTATCAAGGCTTGTAGGTTTCCTAAGTACCTAAAGTATGTGTGGGTACTCAGAAATACTTGCCAGTTGAAAGAAGCAACAGAAACCCTCTGAATCATTGGATGCCATCTCCAATCTTATGGTCATTTGTAGGCATTTTCAATATGATAAGCATCAATTAGTTGCCCTCCCGCTAAATTTTTATTATTCGTATTTGTTGTGAAGAGTTGTAACTTTTACAGCCTTTGAAGCAGTTTCCTGGGCTTTGTTGCATATGACTGAGAATATGAGGGGAGTTTGATTGAAACATCTCCAAATTTACTTCATGTTATTCCCCACAAATCAAATCAAGTTACAGGGCTTTCAACTTTTGACCTATGTCCTTTTTATAATCTATAAAGAGTATCTATTATGTAGGGTATAAAGTTAGAATTAAAATAATTAAGATTATTCTTTTTTCTAAACTATATATTATCAAAAAATTATTGTGTATTATGCCTTGGTTTTTAAATTGAAGAATTAACAGTGCATCTATTCTTATTTTAGGCACATACTCAATATGGCTGATATGTATGGACTAGAAGGATTAAAAGAAGTAGCAATCTATATTTTAAGAAGAGATTACTGTAATTTCTTTCAAAAGGTAATTATTCAGTCTTAGAAATCTTTTACCTAGTGCTTAAAGTCACCCATTATTACCTACTAGCTTTTGCTGTACGCGGGCCTCTCACTGTTGCGGCCTCTCCCGTTGTGGAACACAGGGTCTGGACGCACAGGCTCAGCGGCCATGGCTCATGGGCACAGCCACTCCGCGGCATGTGGGATCTTCCCGGACTGGGTCACGAACCCGTGTCCCCTGCATCGGCAGGAGGACTCTCAACCACTGCGCCACCAGGGAAGCCCTTAAAAGAATTTTTTACATCAATAGTCCCCTCTTATTGGCTACTTGAGCCAACAATATGCATTGTAATTATGTAATTTTAATCACATTTAAATTTAGATTTTTGTGTTGGAATGGACTTTTCCTATCTGTCTATAAGTTGTAGCTGAGGAATCCCCCCATGTGCTAAAACAGAGTCATGAACTGGGTCTACCACTCCTACCAACCCTTCAAGGTTCACTGAGAAACAGTTAAACTCCTTAGCTACCTTTAATCAACCATTCATTCCAGCCTCTATAAGTAAGGGAGCTAGAAGAAGGAGCACAGTCTTGGTGTCCTCAGCATTGCAGAAAGTGAAGAATCCTGGTGAAAGACTTTTCCTTCTCTTTCATCTTTCCCCATCTTCCCAGCCAAGCGAAAGTTAAGAGCCTGTTCCAAATAAAGATTAAAGATAGGGGTATCTGCAGTGAGGAGATAATGTCTTCTCAGCCCCGAGATGGACATCTATCATATCTGTATAACCAACCCACTCTGGAACTTCCATCAAAGAAGAAAAGAAAGTACTGAGAGATTTCTTGGAAGAGCCTGGAATATGTCTCAGGAACCAGTGAGAATATACTTGAATATGGAGATTTCTTAAGGGAGGAGGAGGCTTGCTGGAGAAGCCAGTACTAGCCTGGTGACTAGAGGCAATAGTTATTGTCATAGATAGAAAAAAATAATGGAGAGTCCATTCCACACCCCAATTATACATGGTATGCAGGGAAGGAAAGGGACCTTAGTGGTTCATTGAAGATTAGAAGAGACTGATACAGGGTCAAATGACAGTGTCCCACGTAAGGAGGCATCAAGCATCATGAACCCTAGAAGAACCTTTACCACTGAGAGGTTAGGGTGAAGTTCAGTCTGTCTCTTAACAAGCCACCACATTAGCAAAGGCCACCAACATCTGGATTAGAGTAGTCAAGGACATCTTCCTATTACCATGTTCATCACTGGTTAGTTACATAAGGTGGCCATAGCCATCCATAACCCTCTTCCACAGGAGTTAGACCCACAAAACGGAGGAGTAAGAGACCATGTTCTACTCTCCATTCCAGATCTCCCCAACTAAAAGTATAGTCAGTGATGGAGAGTGAAAGATTTAAATCAAGTATGAGATAGGTGTTTAAATAGTACTATACCGAATTTCAATACCAAAAGTAACCAGAAGGTACTGGAATTTGCCTATGATCATTAAAGTATGGGAAAAGAGGGAATTTGACACAGCGTGGTTGATAGCGCTAATTGGGGAAAGAAAGTTTTGTTAGTATCTGCTTTAAACTGAGACTCCTCAATAAACCAATTGCATGAAACATTTAAAAAATAATCTCTTTTATGTATTGTCTTTGGACCATTGCCTCTACTTTTTAGTATGTTCATGAGTATACACAGGTTACATGCAGCTTCTTATATTTTATTTTCAATAATTCACTTAATTTTAAAAATACAAAAGGCATATTTGTTGCCATTTAAACAACAGAAGATGAAATGCTTTTAAATTATCAATATGGCATTTTGTTGAAAATTATTTTACTTTATTTTAATGAAGTCTGTACTACTGTGCTAACAGATATTTGAGAGCAGTTTTTGTTCTTATTGACCTGATCTTTAAATTGTTTGCTTTACATATTTTAACAATATATATTTTGATAAATATATTTTTGAATGTATAATTTTTAACTTCTAGATCTCAATTATGCAGTTCCTTGGCAGTGACTTAAATATAGTAAATCTATAATAGCACATGCCACAGTAATATATGATGGGATATAATATGGTTGTTAATGGGCCCCAGAACTCTTGGCAAGCTAGCTTCAGTCATTTCATTAACTTTACAATCTTGCCTTTTTTAAAAGTAAATTTTAGAACTTCATTTATAGGATTATACTGGGTTTTACATTATGTTTTTTGCCACTGATTTAAAAATATATCTTAGGTTATAATTTAAATATATGTCATCCCAGATTTTACAAGCAGGTTTTGAAGATGACTAAAGATCAAGTCATCCTATTACAAAAACACTTAGGAAATAAGCATTTCCATATAAATAAAATTCTTAGAAAGCTAGTTATCCCTTTAAGCCAGGGGTCAGTAAACTTTTTCTATAAAAGGCTAGATAGTTAATGTTCTAGGCTTTGTGAGCCATACAGTCTCCATCACAACTACTCAGCTTTGCTGTTATAGACCAAAAACAGCTATGGACAATATGTAAATGGAACAGCATGGCAGTGTTCCAATAAAACTTTATTCACAAAAATAGTGGTGGGCTAGTTTTGGCCCACAAACTGGTTTGCTAGCCTTTGCCTTTAAGCAGCAAATTATTTTGCATTTTAATATTTTGTATGGAAATTATTCTTAAGTTATACATCAAGTAGTGGATTTTGTGTTGTGGAGGGCTGGTTATTCCTAAATAAAATTAGATTGCTAGACTTCTTAACTCTTGTGCTTACTTTTATAATTTTTTATGCTTCTGGATGCTTTTAGGTTGTCAATTATGTCTATACCAGTAGTCTCTTCCCTCATACTACTTTTATCTTATCTGAAGTGGGTCAGAAAACCAAATTATTTAACTTAGTAGAATTATTGTATAATTTATATAGTGATAGCCATTTCTGATTTTAGGACAATTTAGAGTACCTTCAGTTATCTCAAAGGGAATAACTAAATTGTTGATGTGCAAAAACAGGTATTTACAGTTAATTTCCTAAGTAGTATGTAACACCTTTAGGAGAAGGGTAGGAAATCAAATTAATAGCAATTTGTAATTTTAAAAGTTGGGGGACTTCCACGGTGGTGCAGTGGTTAAGAATTCGCCTGCCAGTGCAGGGCACATGGGTTCGATCCCTGGTCCAGGAAGATCCCACGTGCCGTGGAGCAACTAAGCCTGTGCACCACAACTACCGAGCCTGTGCTCTAGAGCCTGCGAGCCACAACTACTGAGCCTGCACACCTAGACCCCATGCTCCACAACAAGAGAAGCCACTGTAATGAGAAGCCCATGCACTGCAATGAAGAGTAGCCCCCGCTTGCCACAACTAGAGAAAGCCCACGCACGGCAATGAAGACCCAATGCAGCCAAAAATAAATAAATAAATAATGAAATGGGAAAAAAAATCTATAAAAAAAAATTGGAGGGCTTCCCTGGTGGCGCAGTGGTTGAGAGTCTGCCTGCCGATGCAGGGGACACGGGTTCGTGCCCCGGTCCGGGAAGATCCCACATGCCGCGGAGTGGCTGGGCCCGTGAGCCATGGCCGCTGAGCCTGCGCGTCCGGAGCTTGTGCTCCGCAACGGGAGTGAGAGGCCCGCGTACGGCAAAAAAAAAAAAAAAAAAAAAAATTGGAAATCACTGACCTTATTTGAAGGACTATGCTGGAGGCATTTCTGAAGAAGCTTTTGCTGTTCTCTGAGTGCAAGGTATCTTCAGATACATATTTAGAGACTATATATACATATTGGTTGATTGCTGGTCTTTATTAAGTGTATAAACGAAAATCACAACTAATGAATGTGTACAAAGAGAAGCTGAACTCTATTCACCCTAATAGGGCAATAGATGTGCTTAGGAACATAGTCTAAAAAACTGAAAATACATGGCACAGGTAATACGTAACACATATTGAGGCTTAACACCAAGAGCAGTGAGTTCTTCACTACTTGTATCTACGTTTTATTTATTTGTTTTAGTTCATTACTTCTGTATATGTGCTTTTTAAAAAGATGTTTATATAATCACGATCTAATTAAATTCTGTCATTTTGTTTGAGGTTAATGTAGGACCTCCCATTGCACATGTACTTAAAGTTATATTTAGACTTTAGGAAGCAGATTAGACCATATGGTTGTGTTGCAATGTGATGTGCTAGAAATTATTATACCGCTTGTACTCTAGAAAATATTTATGCTAAAAGAAATTAGAATATAAACTGTGTGCATTCTGGCAGCTAAAAGAACTCAAATACTATCCTATAAAAACTAAAGTTTATCAGTGATACTTGATTTTAAAAGAATAACAGACTTTTGAGTTACATATATTTATTCTGCAGTTTAGGTATGTAAATCAGATCATTTTTATGAACCAATTACTTTTAGCCTCTGTAAGTTGAAAAAGAATAAATGTAGTGTTTTCTATCAATTTTAGCCTGTTCCCAGAAGGTTGGCATCTATATTAGAATGCCTGATTATTGCTCATTCAGTTGGAGTGGAAAGTCTTTTTGCTGACTGCATGAAGTAAGTGATCTGAAGTAGTGCTGATATTATTAATTTAGGGATTCTGTTCTTCCATTCTCCTAATTTTCTGGGAAATTTTAGACTTGGCCTATTTTCTTGGGCACAATGTAAATAGCTTAATGCTTAACTAGTTACAACAATTGAGGAGAAGTATTGATGTAGATATTACTCAAGATGCTTGGAATCAACGTTATTTTAGCTGAACCATGGTTACTTATATTAAAATCCATGCACGTAACCCAGAGTGGACTTGAAATAAATGTCTACAGAAAAGGGAACTTAGTTAAGTCCATTATAGCACTCACAAAATTAACTGTTAGGGTTAGTCAAAACATAATATATATAAAACTTATATTATTGAAAACCAAAATGTTACTGAATATTATAATGAAAAATATTTTCATTACTTTAACTTGAGATTCTTTGATTTTTAACAGGTGGATTGTAAAGCATTTTGCAAGGTTTTGGTCTGAGAGAAGCTTTGCAAATGTACCTCCTGAGATTCAGAAAAGTTGTCTTAATATGTTGATTCAGTCTTTAGTAAGTATAACCTGAATACTTTGTGTTTGTCATCAAAAAGTTTATTAAATTTTATATAGGTACTTTCGGTGTTTTAAATACAAATGTAGAATTATATTGTAAAAGCAAGATGAAAGGACTGATTCCAGATAACCCAGAACCAATTCAGAGAATCTGTCTTTAAGACTCTGTTCCTCTGTACCAAATGCATTAGAATTCAGTCAGAGAACCACAATCACTAAAAAGTATATGTTGGCTCATGAACAAAAGGGGCATGGTGCCAGGGTCGGTTATGCATTGGCTCAGTAGCAGGGACCTCCACTCATTACAGTGGATTTGGGTGCAACACTGAAACAGTGGCACCATTCTCCAAGAGGACCAGCCATCTATCTGCTGGCAGGTTAATTACATTGCACCACTTCATCATGGAAAAGGCAGTGCTTTGTTCACAGTGTAATAAACATTTGCTCTGCATATGGATTTGCCTTACTTACTTCCAGTGTTTCTAGTAAAACCACTATCCGTGGACTGACTGCCTTTTTCACCACCATAGTATTCCACACAGCATCACTTCTGACTAAAGAACTCACTTCATAGCAAATGAAGTATGGCAGTGGGCCCATGCTTACTGATTTCACCTGTCCTACTGTGCTCCCTATCATCCTGAAGCAGCTGGCTTGATAGAATGGAGGAAGGCCCTTTTGAAGACTTGGTTACAGTGCAGCCACGTGGCAGTGACTTGTGGGATTGGGGCAGTGTCCTCCGGGAGGCTGTATATGCTCTAAATCAGCTTTTGATTTATGGTGCTATTTCTTAACATAACTAGGATTCATGGGTACAGAAATCAAGGTGTGGAAGTGAGAGTGGCTCCACGTATAATTACTCCTAGTGATCCACTAGCAGAATTTTTGCTTCTTGTCCCTATAACTTTAGGATCTGCTGATCTAGAGGTCTTAGTTCCAAAGAGAAGAATGTTTTCACCTATGGACACAATGATTCCATTGAACTGGAAGTTGGGACCACCTCCTTCTGGCCACTTTGTAAATCAACAGGCAGAGAAGGGGAATTATTATTAGATTGAGCCTATTTTTTTTTAAACATCTTTATTGGAGTATAATTGCTTTACAATGCTATGTTAGTTTCTGCTGTACAACAAAGTGAATCGGCTATATGTATATATATATCCCCATATCTCCTCCCTTTTACATCTCCCTCCCACCCTCCCTATCCCACCCCTTTAAGTGGTCACAAAGCACCAAGCTGATCTCCCTGTGCTATGCAGCTGCTTCCCACTAGCTATCTATAAGGAGAAATTGGGTTGGTGCTATATAATGTGGGGAAGGAGGAGTATATCTGGAATGCAGTACTCCCATGTCCTATGGTTAAAATCAATGGAAAAACTCAATTTAAGCAGCACTGATACTGGCCCAGATTCTTCAGGAATGAAAGTTTGGGCCACCTTACCAGATAAAGAACTATAAACAGCAGAGGTACTTGCAGAGGACAAAGGGAACATGGAATGGTTGCAGGAAAAGGTAGTTATAAATACTAGGTATGACCACGTGACCAGTTATAGAAATTAGCACTGTAGTAGTTATGAGGTAAACATATTCATTTCCCCTTTTTATATGAATGTTTATGTATATATTAACCAATTATTTTTTTCCCCACTGTCTCATTCCCCTACCATTTAGTATAAGACATGTTAACTATACCTCTGTATTTAAGTTACAGGATGCCAAGGGGTAGTTTGAATCAGTTTGAAGAGAGACTTTGTATCCTATTTTAGGGAGAGGGTTAGCATGTTTGTTTTATAGGGGATGGTTGTATATGTTAGGCATTAGCATGACTTTACTTTGTCTCCATAGGAATTAACTATGATTTAAAGAAATGTGTATGCATGCCAAGTTGACAAGGGTTGAACTGTAGTGTCTCTGCAATGTGTTAGCTTGATTAGAATGAACTATGCTTCCCAGAATTTCCTTCTTTGTACTGCTTCACCTTGCCCTGTATCCTCTTTGGTTTCTCTTACCCCTGGGCCAGGGATGTGTTTAGCTCCATGATGGCGGGTGCTAGCATCTCCTGAAGGACACTCATTTAATCCATGTTGGAGGCAGTGAGACCTAAAACGAGCCCATCCTTGTGGGTTATAGCTTGTGCTCTTGGGTGTCAGCTTGTCCTTAACCCCTCACACTTTACATCCATCATCCTCTCTCAACTGCTTTCCCTGTGGACTTCATACTACAATACATCATCATATACAAAGAGTGCTTAACCAGCTCCCATAATTGCATAAGGTGAAATCCCTTTAACAGACTCCTTTATGTATATAAATACCTCCTAGTGGTCCCGTTTCTCTGAACCATGAATGGTATTTTAGACTGGGTTTCATAGAAAATAATATCTAAATCTAACTGGGAAAATAAGTTTAGGCCATCAGCTGGTGATATACCACTGCAAAAAATAAATCTAAATCTGTGTTTATGCTAATGAAGGACTTTGTTGTTTTGTTGCTTACTATTTTGCATTAGTTTCTTTGGTCATTGAATGGTTACTCTGTTCATGAGGCAAGCAAATGGCCCAGCTATAATTCAGTTCAGTAGAAGTGAATTATTACCTAGTGGATTTTTAAAAGACCTTTATGGTTCAAAATATACTTTTTATATTTTGAAATTACATATAACATAGGTACTCTTATTTCCACTTTATATATAAGAAAAAAGAATCAGAGAGGTAAATGCTTTATTCAAGTTCACATTGTCAGTAAATTATAAAACCACGTCTTAAAACCAATTGCTGCCATTCTAAAGGTAATATAATAGATGCTCAGCATGGGCAAAGATTATTTTTAGGAAGTATGGGCCTTGACTTCAAGGAACTCGCAAACTGATGGAAGGATAGGCACTTAAACAACTATGCAAAATACAAGTTAGACTATGATGAATACTAGCATTAAGTTCCATGTCAGTCTTATTTACCTTTGCAGCACCAGCCTTAGGGCAGTGCCTAGCAGACATTAGGCACTCAGTATATATTGATAGGTAAATAAAGGAGTGAATAAGTATAATTTATAATTCAGGTTTATACGTGGAATCACAGAAGTTAAAACAATTGATTCTGATTGGAAGGATAAGAGAAGTGATGTGAGATGAACCTGAAAACAGAGGACAATTTCAAAATAAAAAAGTGACTTTTAAATGTGACCAGGGACCTGGAGTCTGGGCAGTGCCAATATTCTCTTGTAACTGGAATAATGACAGAAGATAAGTCTGGGGAGAGGCTAAGGCCAGATTGGGAGGGATCTTAACTGCCTGTCTCAAGAAGTTTGATTTTTTTTTTAACAAGTGGTAAGTGAGTATAACTGAGGAATAAGCTCTTCATACTATGCCTCTCCCTCTCCTACAATATTTTATTTTGATTTTATAGCTCTAATCAGTTCCTTGTAAGCTTTGTGAATGCTTGGTTTTTCCTTTCAAGACAGATATAAAGATGAACATCAAAACAACCAAACTTACGAGCCTTTTGGCATTGTGGTGATTATAATGAAAATTTGAAATTTTGTCTTTCTTTGGGGATATTCAAATTTTAGGAAACCTTAATTTAATATATTCTTCATATTTTACTATAGAAATAAAATATATTTTGCTACATTAATAAAAATAGAATATTTAAAAATTTTAAAATTAAAATATGTTATCCAAAACAAATGAAAGAAAGATTGAGAAATCTTCTTAAGTCTTCTTTGGCTCTAATTCAGTTAAACAACATGTTTCATGGCAGGCACTTTACTCTATCAATAATATGCCTAACACTGTCATATACAAAAGGAGATAAGAAAGTGCTACATTGGACTATATATGGAGAATTTTTTTTTAAATTTTAATATAAGGGACTTTGAGCTTTTTCTCCTTCTTGCTCACTATGCAGCAGTTCAGTAAGAAGTGGCTACTCCCTCCTACCAAGTACAAACCGTTGCTTTTGGGAGCAAGAGAGAGAAGGGTAGAGGAGTTAGTAGAAGAGAGAAAGTTTTTAGAAAAGTTAGGGCTTCTAATTACTTGAACTATTTCAAAACAAGATTAAATTTTTCTGTTTCAAAATGTTTTGTTTTGTTTATGGTTTCCTTTGCTGTGCAAAAGCATTTAAGTTTAGGTCTCATTTGTTTATTTTTGTTTTTATTTCCATTTCTCTAGGAGGTGGGTCAAAAAGGATCTTACTGTGATTTATGTCATAGAGTGTTCTGCCTATGTTTTCCTCTAAGAGTTTTATAGTGTCTAGCCTTACATTTAGGTCTTTAATCAATTTTGAGTTTATTTTTGTGTATGGTATTAGGGAGTGTTCTAATTTCATCTTTTTACATGTAGCTGTCCAGTTTTCCCAGAACCACTTATTGAAGAGGCTGTCTTTTCTCCATTGTATATCCTTGCCTCCTTTATCAAAGATAAGGTGACCATATGTGCATGGGTTTATCTCTGGGCTTTCTATCCTGTTCCATTGATCTATATTTCTGTTTTTGTGCCAGTACCATACTGTCTTGATTACTGTAGCTTTGTAGTACAGTCTGAAGTCAGGGAGCCTGCTCCTCCAGCTCCATTTTTCTTTTTCAAGATTGCTTTGGCTATTTGGGGTTTTTTGTGTTTCCATATAAATTGTGAAATTTTTTGTTCTAGTTCTGTGAAAAATGCCATTGGTAGTTTGATAGGGATTGCATTGAATCTGTAGATTGCTTTGGGTAGTATAGTCATTTTCACAATGTTGCTTCTTCCAATCCAAGAACATGGTATATCTCTCCATCTGTTTGTGTCATCTTTAATTTCTTTCATCAGTGTCTTATAGTTTTCTGCATACAGGTATTTTTTCTCCTTGGGTAGGTTTATTCCTAGGTATTTTATTCTTTTTGTTGCAGTGGTAAATGGGAGTGTTTCCTTAATTTCTCTTTCAGATTTTTCATCATTAGTGTATAGGAAAGCCAGAGATTTCTGTGCATTAATTTTGTATCCTGCTACTTTACCAAATTCATTGATTAGCTCTAGTAGTTTTCTGGTAGCATCTTTAGGATTCTCTATGTATAGTATCATGTCATCTGCAAACAGTGACAGTTTTACTTCTTTTCCAATTGGATTCCTTTTATTTCTTTTTCTTCTCTGATTGCTGTGGCTAAAACTTCCAAAAGACAACCCTCAGAATGGGAGAAAATATTTGCAAATGAAGCAACTGACAAAGGATTAATCTCCAAAAATATACAAGCAGTTCATGCAGCTCAATATCAGAAAAACAAACAACCCAATCTAGAAATGGGCAGAAGACCTAAATAGACATTTCTCCAAAGAAGATATACAGATTGCCAACAAACACATGAAAGGATGCTCAACATCACTAATCATTAGAGAAATGCAAATCAAAACTACAATGAGGTATTGCCTCACACGGGTCAGAATGGCCACCATCAAAAAATCTACAAACAATAAATGCTGAAGAGGGTGTGGAGAAAAGGGAATCCTCCTACACTGTTGGTGGGAATGTAAATTGATACAGCCACTATGGAGAACAGTATGGAGGTTCCTTTAAAAACTAAAAATAGAACTACCGTATGACCCAGCAATCCCACTACTGGGCATATACCCCAAGAAAACCATAAATCAGAAAGAGTCATGTACCACAATGTTCACTGCAGCACTATTTATGATAGCCAGGACATGGAAGCAACCTAAGTGTCCATCAACAGATGAATGAATAAAGAAGATGTGGCACATATATACAATGGAATATTACTCAGCCATAAAAAGAAATGAAATTGAGTTATTTATAGTGAGGTGGATGGACCTAGACTCTGTCATACAGAATGAAATAAGTCAGAAAGAGAAAAACAAATACTGTATGCTAACACATATATATGGAATCTGAAAAAAAGAAATGGTTCTGAAGAACCTAAGAGCAGGACAGGAATAAAGACGCAGACGTAGAGAATGGACTTAAGGACACGGGGAGGGGGAAGGGTAAGCTGGGACGAAGAGAGTGGCATTGATATATATACACTACCAAATGTAAAACTGATAGCTAGTGGGAAGCAGCCGCATAGCACAGGGAGATCAGCTCGGTGATTTGTGACCACATAGAGGCGTGGGATAAGGAGGGTAGGAGGAAGATGCAAGAGGGAGGGGATATGGGGATATAGGTATACGTATAGCTGATTCACTTTGTTATACAGCAGAAACTAACACAATAATGTAAAGCAATTACACTCCAATAAAGATGTTTTAAAAAAAAAGGTTTGTTTAAGCCTTTTTTTAAAAACAAATTATGAATAGTTTTTAAATATAGGAAAATTAAAACAAAAATAGGCATGGGGGATAGTCAGTAGCGTAAAACTAAAGTTGTATATATATTATGCTTTTAGTCCTAAGGCCGAAAGATAATTGAAGGCCTATTTAATTAACACAATATCAAAAGAATTAAATAGTATGAGTCATAGTGTTTATTCAGTATATGGTGTTAGGACAACAACAGGAAGCTTGCTGGAAAAAATTTAAGTTGGATCTATACATCACATCCTGGTATGCCAGTATACATTCCAAATGGATCAAAGATTTACAAGTAAAGAAAATGAAACCTAAAACACTACAGTTAAGTCCTGGGAGAATTAGTTTATAACCTCATCAGTGGAGTGGGGATACAAAATTTAGAAGCCATAAAAGAATTTGGTTACATAAAAATGCAAAATTTCTATATAGTAAAAATTACCATAAGCAAAGTCAGAAAACAAATGACAGTTCATATCATACTCTTATTCTAATTTTTCTAATATAGAGAGTTCCTACAAGTTGATTTTTAAAAAATAGCTAAATGGTAGGGTAAGACTAGATAGTTCACTTAGAAAATACAGATGCCTCTTAATTTGATGAACAAATCTTCAACTTCATTTATTTAAGAGAAATGGACATTAAAATTACCATGTCAGACTGTTTCGTACCTTTTAGCATGGGGGAAAAAAAGGAAATTTGTACTATTTTAACAAGGATTTAGGGAATAAGTACTCCTATTCACTCCTGGGAAGGGTATAAATTAGCACAACTTTTGCTGTGTTTTTTAAACTTTTTTGACTGACCCAGAGCAAGTTCTTTTTATGTTATAACCCAGTTTACTCACACATGTAGAACTGAAACAAGTTTCAAAAAAAGAATACTTACCATATTCCATATGATGTTCTGATATTTTCTGTTTTTCTCTTTTCTATCTCTTTCTTGTTTTGTCTTCTAATGCTGATTGTAAGCCACTAAATATATTTCTCTAGGTTGCTAGGGGAGAAAACTACAGTTTGGAAAACAGTGCTCCGTTGAATATATGTTGGCAATGTTTTGTATCCTCCTGGTGCCCCACCTCATATCCTTTGACCCATGTATGTACTCCAACCATTGCTGCAGCATCCAGCTGCACACAGATGTAATCTGACAGCACTTTCCCTCAGCCACATCACACGTATTTCTCACTTTCTGTCCTGAGGCTTCACTGCTGTTCTACCCAGGGTACCTACAGCTCTTCAAACCTGGAAGTGAAAGGGAATTAATATCCCAGGGGACAAACCTTGACCAATGGGAGATTGGTCAGTGATTAACCAGTGATTAAATGTTTCCCTCATCTATCCCTTGGGTGAATAATTCAAATTGTATTCTCTGTGGCTCTTCAGAGGGCCCCCAACAAGATTGATCCCCAGTTGCTTACAATAGCAAATGCTATATCATTGTTTCTCAAACTTAAATGTATACACACAACACTCCAGGACTGGGTATTCCCTGGTGGTGGTCCAGTGGTTAGGACTCAGTGCTTCCACTGCAGGGGGCACAGGGTTCAATCCCCGGTTGGGGAACTAAGATCCCGCATGCCGTGTGGTATGGCAAAAACAAAAAACACTTCAGGATCTTGGTTGAATGTAGGTTCTAATTCAGTAAATCAGAGGCGGAGCCTGAGATTCTACACTTCTAACAAGCTCTAGGTAATGGTAGCTGCGGATCACACTTTGAGTAGCAAGGAGCTGGAAAACATACCCTTCCACTGGCTTTCCCTCCTTCCCTGTTTCACTCTTGGGTCATCTTGGGATCACTTGCATACAAGCCTATTTCTCAGGCTCAGTTATTAGGCAGAACCCAGGATAAGACAAGTAGTATTGACCCAGCAATTTTATTTCTAGGAATTTATCCTATAGATATATTCACATATGTGTGAAATAATGTTATCTACAAGGTCATTCATTACAACACTGTAATAACAAAAACTGGAAAGAAATAAACATCTACAAGTAGAGGACTGGTTGTATGACTTCTGATATATCCATATTATGGGCTATTCCATAGCTATTAAAACAATAATAAGGCTCTTTATATTGTGATAAGAAAAATATTCAAGGTATATGCTAAGTATAAAAGGTAAAGTACAGAGTACTGTGCATATTAATGCCTCCATTTGAGTAAAATAAGGGAAAAATTACTTTTTTTGTTTGTATATGCATAAAATAACTCTGGAAAAATACAGAAAATAAATAATATTGATTGGGACAAGGGAAAATAGGTGGCCAGAGACAGGAAGGAGTGGGTGACTTTTCTTAGTAATGCCTTTTATATAGTTTTGAAATTTGAACCATGTGTTAACTATTGAATTTAAAATTTTATGTGTTTTTATATACGGAATCTAAAAGAAAAAATTTTTAATGGTTCTGAAGAACCTAGGGGCAGGACAGGAATAAAGACGCAGACATAAAGAATGGACTTGAGGACACGGGGAGGGGGAAGGGTAAGCTGGGATGAAGTGAGAGAGTGGCATGGACATATATACACTACCAAATGTAAAATAGCTAGTGGGAAGCAGCCGCATAGCACAGGGAGATCAGCTCCCTGCTTTGTGTCCACCTAGAAGGGTGGGATAGGGAGGGTGGGAGGGAGACACAAGAAGGAGAAGATATGGGAATATATGTATACGTATAGCTGATTCACTTTGTTATACAGCAGAAACTAACACACCATTGTAAAGCAATTATACTCCAATAAAGATGTTAAAAAAATAAAATAAAATTTTATGTGTTTGATCTAGAAGTATATTACATTTTCTTCCTTCTTTGAACCTTAAGCTACTCTTAACATTTAATGTTATCATATATTCAGATCAGTATGGAATTAAGATCACATACCATCTGTTATCATTATGTCCATGTTTTAGTTTTCCAATAGATTTCAAGCTAAATTATGACAGCTATACATCTGTATTTTTTAAAAGATATTGCTTGTAAGCTGGCCATTTGCTGTTTGAGGAGAGACAGGTTGATTGGCAATTCTACTGAGTTATTGCTTTTATGATTTTCTTCCTGAGCTTAAATAAAGTTAATAATACCAAAAAAAAAAAGATATTGCTGTCAGAGCACATAACATTATGTTTATAGTAAGCACTTTGTAGATACTTGCCAAGATATTTGAATACGCTACATTTGTCTCTAATACCAGAACAATGCCTATTAGTAGAGCAAATTGGGTTTATTGCCTAAAACTCTTAGTAACTGCACAGTTACTCAGGAAGTTACCAGAGGAGGAAAGGATAATGGTAAATTATAGTAAAAATGTAAAAAAACTTTTTAAAGACTCAAATTATAGCAAAGTATGATTTTTTTACTCAAATAAATAAAGCAGGGGAAGTATAGAATACTTTTCAGAAGAATTCTTGGTAAATGGGTAAAATTTTTAAAGTTTTGATGTTCAAGGATTAAACTTAATTTAGCTTATGAATTCACTTACAAACTCTCAGTCTCTGTTGATGCTCAGAGATCAACAGATGTGTCTACTGTGACTCAGTTCTGTACTAGGACCTGTGGTTACAACGGTGAGCCAAAACAGACATGGTTTCACATGCAGTAAACATACAGCCTAGTGAGAGAGATGGGTATTAATCAAGTAGTTATTTCATGATTGAATAATTACAAATGAAGTAAGTGCTCTAAAGAGAAGGGACAGGCTCTCTGATGGCATGTGTAAAAGGAATCTGAAGTAGGTATAGAGATCAGGGAAGACTCTGCTTGAGGATCAAGCACTGTCATTTCCAGATTTACTAGTTATTTATTGCTGTGTAACAAACCACCCCAAAACTAAGTTGCTTTAAAATTTATTCTCTGTGGATTTACTGGGTGATTCTTCTGCTTATCTTGCCTGAGCTCAGTCCTGCAGCTGCTTTCAGCTGGTGGCTAAGTTGGAGGCTGGGCCTCCCACTCCCTGTGTACTTTCTTACCAGGCTTCTTCATGGCTTCATGGTCCCAGAACCAAGAGGGTAAAGATAGAGGCTGCAAGGCTACTTGAGGCCTATGCTCTGAAACTTGCACAATACCACTGCTTGTGCAAGCAAGTGAACAGGCCAGTTTAGATTCAAGGGATGAGGAAATAGAGTCCACCTCTTGATGAATTGAGCTACACAGAATTTGTGGCCATTTTTTTCAATCTACTACAATCGATCAGATAACTATTTATTCAATAAATCATTATTTCCTAAGGATCGTTTTAAGAATTAGAAATCAAACATGAATAAAATATAGTAATTTTAAGTTGCCATTTTTTCCTTTTCCTTAGAGCACATGGTATTTGTGAATTGTCATTTCATTTTTATTTATTTATTTATTTTTTTTGTGGTACGTGGGCCTCTCATTGTTGTGGCCTCTCCCGTTGCGGAGCACAGGCTCCGGATGCGCAGGCTCAGCGGCCATGGCTCACGGGCCCAGCCGCTCCGTGGTATGTGGGATTCTCCCGGACCGGGTCACGAACCCATGTCCCCTGCATCAGCAGGCGGACTCTCAACCACTGTGCCACCAGGGAAGCCCTGTCATTTCATTTTTTATAGAGATCAGTATTCGTGAACATTTTTTCCTATGGTATAAAAATGAATCATTATTAAATAAATAATATAATATAAAAAGAAGAGTCTTACCTAATTAGAAAGGAAGAAAAAGTCACTGGGGATTATAAGTCAATTTTAGCCTTTCTAAATTTGTAATAACATGTATTTTATAGTCAGAAAAGAATTAAGGCTATGTCAGTGTAGCCATGCAGTTATGAATGATATCTATAAGCACAAAAATTAATTCAGTAGTGAAAAATCTCAGGGAAGTCAAGCTTTTCTTTGTAGTTATAACTTTGCTCTCATGTTTGTTTTAGCTGTCTTTTAAAGGTGATTTGTTTCCAGCTCAAAGTTTGCCCTTTGGGATAATTTTGAATGAATTAATAAATATGTAAAGCTGATGACAAAGATATTAGCTACCTGGAATTTTGGTTTTTGCAGGCAGTGTCACAAGAAAACAAAAGTATTTAATTTGCTTGGAAAGTTATTTTTATGAGCAGTAATCTAACTTTTTTCCCCAATATTTTCAAAATTATAAGAATGATAAGAATGCTGCTTTTCTTCTGATGGAAAGTGACAGGCTAATCATCAGTTTACCCAGAGTGAAGTGGACAGAAGCAGCACTGACCATGGCATCTCAGCTTCAAGAAGAATGTATTGCATATATTATAGAAAACTTCTCCAAGATCATTCAAAGTGAAAATTTTGCTCTCCTCTTACAGGTACTGCATCTAAAATTATATCCTATATTTAGTCCCATCTTTGTGTTCTGATTATAATTATGTAAGTTTTCAAATTCAGGTTGCCTTTGATTAAATTAGTATGACTTAAATAAATTCCATAGCAGATGGCATGTTTGCATAGCATTTAGGGCAGTGATGGACAGGATTTTTGTCTCATAAGATAATGAAGGGAGGAGGGGACAGGTTGAGTGTCCTGGCAAGGCACAGTGTAACTCTGGCAACTCCAGCCCTCAATCGGCATAAGCCATATTTTAGAAATTGAAGTCATAAAGATATTGTTTTGGTCAGTAATACAATTATGGTTCATGCAAAATTCTCTGTCTTACTGGGACCCACTTTCTCTAAATTTAGTTACTTAATAAAGAACTTTTATAACTTATTTCTAGGCTCTGTTTTAGGACTATTTTGGCTATTAAGAACTGTGTGTGTGTGCCGATATTTTTAACAGAGGAAAGGGATTAGTATAATATTTATTATTATAATGATAATAATTATTATTATTAACAGAGGAAATAAGATTTCTGATTGACTTCATATAGCCAGTTATGATGAATGGTCTGCTGTTATGCCAGACTTTCACATTTCTTACACATTTACATATATTCCTATTAAATATCAATTTCTGTGTTCTATAGTCACAAGCAATGAGTAGCACATCTGATCTGCTGGACAAAATTTTAAAAGCAATTGAAGAAAACATTACCACGGAGAATAGTTGCTCTCTTCTTACAGCTCTGGACACGTTACTGAACTCTGACAGTACAAAGGAAATGGTATTTGATGTAATAAAATTCATTAAAATGATAGAATAAACTGTTTTAAGATTTTTAAATATATACACGAATGATAGAATATTTAAACTGTTTTAAGATTTTTAAATATATACACGTTTTAAATGTTGCATGGTTCATTGAAACTAAGTGTTTGATACCTGGAGGTTGGTTACAGTCTCTACTTCTGTGTATATTTGGAATTTTTCATAATACAAAATTTTAAAAATTTCATTTACCTCCAAATACACTTATTATAAAAGTTTAGAATTTGGAAGTTTGGCTGGCTAATTCTAAACATAGTTTGGTACTTAGCAATATTAATTGGTACAGCATAAGTTTAGTATTTCTCCCCAGTCACTACATTAAATTTCCTAAATATAAAACTTAAAGAATTTTAAAGAATGTTTTACAGTTTTAATCATCAGTGTCTTTTAATTTTATAATATGTTCTTAATTTTTGTCTTAAGAAAAAAATCATTTAAAATTGGATTGAGAAAAAGCAAAATTAAAATATCTTATTTTTAAATGCAATTAATCAATGGTAATTAATAAGCTAATTGCAAATTATTGACATTTTTATTTGTTCAACAAGAATGACAAAAAATTTCATCATATTTATTATTACTGCATAGAGTATTTGACCTTGTAATGTCATAGCTGATTTGAAAAGGCTGTGGAAGGTTTTTACGTAAAGGCCATTGGTGGTTTAAAACAGTGTTTGGTTAAAAGGATAATGCTGAAAGGATAAGGTTCATGTTCACTATAAAATTCTGTTGTTAAAGAGCAAGGCTTCATAAATAACTTGTACCCGACGATCTTAAAAATCTAAGTGATGACATCATTGATCTAGCTTAGGAGTAAGTAGATTCGGAAGGGAATAATGACTGGTTGCTATGACAATGTGGCTCTGACCAGCTGCTGATTTGTTGCTTGAACACAGGGTTTTACGTGCAAGATCCAGGCTCTGCGTGATAAGCTGTGGATCTTCCTGGTTCAGTCTTTCTATGCTGTTCGTCACACAGAAAACTGGAAGCTGATGAGCACAGATGATCAACAGAAAATCCAAGCAGGTATATTAGCCTTGAGATTTTTTATTCTTATAATTGTGACAAGAGATATTTTAAAGGGATTCTAATAAGTGATAGGATTAACGTTTGTTTGCTTCTGTTTGCTTGCTAATTGAAACTGGTGCTGGTATGTTTAGGCAGTTTTAATAAATCATGCTTTTTTTCTGTCCTTAGAAAATGAAACTCATTTCCTTATATATACATATATAATTCTACTTTATCTTAGCAACTTTATATTCTAGCCAAATTTGCTTAAAAGCATTCTTTTAGATAGATTTAGAAGTATAGGAAAATGTAACCCATATAGAATAGATTACCAAACATACTTTCTCTCCCTTTTAAAATATATTTTTCCATAAAGCTTTCCCATCTTTTGCATAAGATACTCTTTCTTGTGGTTTTGCCTAGATTAGATGGCTTTATTCCATGATCGATTGGTTCAGTGATACGATGTGTGCCATTGCGGAGTGTCCCTCAGGAGCCGCACAGTGCTCTTTGACATTTAATAGGTACCATTTGAAATATTAGCATTAAACAAAAGATTTATACTGCTCAGAATGTGTGTTTGTTTCAAAAATGTTAAAATAAAAAATTGAGGGTGTGGAACTAAAAATGGCTTCATCACTATTTTTGGGTTAAAGCAGGTACCTTAGGAAAAATATTGACAGATTCAGTAAGTATACTTTTAAAAACATTTTAAATTAAGAGACTATATTTTATGAAGCAATATTTCTGTCCTATAAAACATGGAGACCATATGTGATATAATATATTCTTGATAGTACATGGATATGTTAAATTCTTTAATGATTTAATCAAAATATGATTTGCTCTGTCTTGCATTAAAAGCATAACACGATGGTGTAGCCAGATGTGATCTCAAGAGCACTTTTCAAAGAAATTCCAACAAAATAATAAAACAACAAAATCCATGAAACAACAAAAGTCATGAGAAGGTCTTTAGAAATTGGAATTTTTTTCCTTGTGACTATTTCTGTACTGATTTTTAGATGACAGTTCATCTGTACTATACAGTGTAAAAAACTAAGATCAGCATTCCATGAGTAGGTGTCATTCAACTCTCTTCTGATTGGGAGTAAAGTTTGCTCTTCTCCATTTTTAGAGGATATCATAGTTAAGTTGGGTCCCGAACAATGTTCTTTATCTTAATTCTTCAAAGTGCTAATTTAAAATACATGTAGGGGCTTCCCAGGTGGCACAGTGGTTGAGAGTCCGCCTGCCGATGCAGGGGACATGGGTTCGTGCCCCGGTCCGGGAGGATCAATCCCACATGCCGCGGAGCGGCTGGGCCCGTGAGCCACGGCCACTGGGCCTGCGCGTCCGGAGCCTGTGCTCCGCAGCGGGAGAGGCCACAACAGTGAGAGGCCCGCGTACCGCAAAAAATAAATTAATTAATTAAATAAAATACATGTAAATACATACATATATATACACATATCTAAAACAAAATATTATTGGTAATCCAACTAATTGTCAAAAAGAACTTTTCAATCTATTACATTCTATCTGTGTAAAAATAATTTTTAAAATCTTAAATATGTTGAATTATAATGAGTCCTGACTTATGCATAATTATTGCATTGGGAAATCCCAGATAAAGGAGTAATTCTAGGTTGTCTTTGTTATAACATTTCTTACGTTCTAGTTTGAGTTACTGATCTTTGGGAGAAATCTTGTATTAATTTCCACCTGTATATTTTTGTGCAGTCATTTGCTAACCACAAACCAATCCTTGTAATGCTATTTCTAGGATCCTGCTTTGTCTTATAACATAGTTCCTATAGAATAGAAATAGTAGAAGGTGCATGGTAGGGTTACAGATAATTTGATGTATTTTTCATCAGCTGTTTTAATAAAAATAAAATAAATTTTGGAAAATATATATATATATTTCTTCAAAATATATTTTAAAGCTACATAACCTTCAAAGGGAACAAATACATTAGCTAAACTATATTTATGGCTCTCATACCATTATTCCTATATATTTCCCTGACGTCATTTAAATTCTTATTTGAAGAACATAAACCGAGTTCCCCAATAATTCCCATATAAACCTAATCTATAAAATGAATATTTTATATAATTCTAGAAAGAATGATATAGGTTTAAGGATTGTCTCTTGTTTTATTTTCAACAAAACCTTACCTTTTTTCTCTTTACTCCTTCCTCAGGACATACCTGCAAAATCAGAAAAATTTTAAGAGTATTTTAATATTTTTTAGGATAGAAATTTTCTCCCATTGAATAGTTTATAAAATATTACATCTCCAAATATCTCAATATTACATTTCAAAAACTCTGTAATTTTTTGAAATTTGGAAAACTAGCTAAAAAGGTTATCTCTAAAATTTCAAGCTTGAGAAAATTCTAAGTTTTTATAAATGTATAAATCTTCTCTGTGAGACTGTACATTTCTAATTCATTAATTTTAATAACATAAAATCCATAGGGACAAGAAAATAAGATTCAAAATGAAGTTCTTTAAGAAAAATTCTAAAATAGGGAATTATTTATGTGTACTAGATTGGTTTCAACTTTTTAAAAGTTATTTCCATCAAAATGTAATCTTTTTCTGCTAATATACTATTTTCCCTCTACTTCTATGGTAATAATAGTGCTTCCTGTAAAATTAGATTGCTTTCTTTTTCCTACAGCTGCATTTGACAAAGGTGATGACCGAAGAGTTGGCAAAAAGCCTATATTCAGCAGCTCTCAGGTAAACTTTTACAATTTTACAGGCCCAGATGAAACAAGATAACAAGTAATTTAAATTTTATCATTTTATATTTCAGAATAATTTTTAAAAATCTATTCTTTCATTAACTAAAGCTGTTTCTGGATGGAAATAATTTTGAGTCTCGTTTTTAATCAAGTGAACATTTTGTAAATTTTTAAATGATATGCATTTTTTATATCCAGCTGGTATGGGAAGTGAAATATTGTCTACCATTTTTATTTCCTTGAAAACCTTTTTGGCAACTAGCATGTTGGAACTATTCCAGATCAGAAATTGTCTAGAATTCTAGATCTAGTTCCATGTCTGTTTTTCTAATTAACCTACTTTTTACAAAAGAAGATTTTAGTTGTCCCAGTTTTCTCTATACTAAGATTTTAATCCACATAATAGATTTTTGGTGTGAAAAAGGCAGTTAATACCAAGAGTACAGTTGTGTTCACTTTAAAAGTTACTTGGTGTACTTATATGAGTTAACTAAAAATAGTCAAACTCTTAAAAACTAAGTAGAGTGGTGGCTGCCAGGGGCTGGGGAGATAAGGAAAAGGGGAATAATTGTTCAATGGGGATAGAGTTTCAGTTTTGCAAGATGAGACCGTTCTAGATATCTGTTGCACAACAAGGCGCATATAGTCAACCTGACTGTACTGCCCACTTAAAAATGGTTAAGATGGTAAATTTTATGTTATTTTTTAGTGCGCACACACACACACACACAACACACATGTTACTTGATATATTCATTATAACATGAAATACATTTTTCTTCCCCTAAAATGTTATTAATGATGGTTAGAGTTCCAATCTAGCTAACTTAAAAATGGTCACTTAATAATACATTTGAAGCATAAAATTATACTAACTTAGGCACACATTACAATGATATGGAGACATACACTGAGAGTTCCAGTTTGGAATGCAAAGAATATATTGCCCTTGCAAGAGTGGAATTGGGAATCTTCCTTATCAGCCAGTAGATAGGAACTCACACAACTCCAAGCCACAAGCAAGAGCTCTGATGGCTTGAGGCAGAGGTCAAGCTCTAAATGTCTTGGGTGAGAAACTGTGAGACGCTGGAGCTTTTTGCTAGTAAACCTCCTAGGACTATTTCCCTAAGTGTGTTCCATAATATACTAGCTTCATCATATGTTCTACCTAAGAACATCTAGCGTCAACTAAGGTTGAGAATTGCTACACACCATAGCTCCTCTTAGACACTAACGATGCACATCAGCACCTAAAAGCTCTGAGAAACACTACAGTAAAGAAAACTTTTGAATTTTGTTTTCCCCAAGATTTCCTCAAATTTTATAACCATGGAACACCACTAGACTCCCTCTTGACCCCTTTTAAGCATGTTGTACAGTTCCACAGAACATATGTTAGCAAATGGCACCTTAGAACACTTTTTCTATGTACTATGTTCCCTTTCACCCTATGTGTTTTTGTGTGTGTATGTGTGTGTGTGTGTGTTTTAAGGCCACCATGATTTAGCCTACCTGCCTTTCTTTCCCCTGTTCTATCTACTGACTGCTATCAACCAGGCTTTTCCTCCTTCCTTGCCTTACAGCAAAACAAAATCTCATTTCCCTTCCTCAGTTCCTGACTTTCAGGTTGTCCAAGGGTTTATACTGTTAACCACAATGGGAAGGAAACAGGCTAATATGTTTTCCTCAGAAAGGCAGCATTGTACTGAAATGGGTGCTGGACATAAAATCGTAAGAGTTCAGATCTTGACTTTATTATCTTTGTCATCTGTGAGTCTTAGTTTGCTTATCTGTAGAATGGAGTAATAAAACCTAGCCGGGATTATTGTGAAAATTAAGTGAGATAATTTATGTGCAATTGTCTAGTATGTAGTAAGTCCTCAATAAGTATGGTATGAATAAGTGTGTCTTCCAAAATGAGATGAGATCTTTTAGAGGTGGGACAAAGTTGATGAGATAAAATAGAAACGTTTAAGAAGAGTGCTAGTACTAAAATACTTAGACTAAAATTATACGATGTCTGGGATTTGCTTCAAAATAAAATGGTGGTAGTTATATATGAAACAGAATTGGCCAAGAGGTGATAGTTGTTAAAGCTGGGTAGTAGGTATGTGGGGATTCATGATACTGTTCTGTCTTCTTTGATTATGTTTAAATTTTTCTATAATAAAAAGTAAAACAAAATAATACCAACAAAAAGGAATAGTACTAGACCTGAAAGTGTGTCCAAGAGGAATGCTTTATTTTATTTTTTATTTTTGGCTGCGTTGGGTCTTTGTTGCTGCGCACAGGCTTTCTCTAGTTGCGGTGAGCAGGGCTACTGTTTGTTGTGGTGTGCGGGCTTCTCATTGCATTGGCTTCTCGTTGCAGAGCATGGGCTCTAGGTGCACGTGCTTCAGTAGTTGCAGCACATGGGCTCAGTAGTTGTGGCTAGTGGGCTCTAGGGCTCACGGGCTTCAGTAGTTGTGGCTTGTGGGCTCTAGAGCACAGGCTCAGTAGCTGTGGTACACAGGCTTAGTTGCTCCACCCCATGTGGGATCTTACCGGACCAGGGATCAAACCCATGTCCCCTACATTAGCAGGCAGATTCTTAACCACTGTGCCATCAGGGAAGTCCCAAGAGGAGGGCTTTAGAGTGTTACTCTTTTTTCTTTATCTTTGTCAATAGCATGTGGTGACCATTGCCAACTGGTCAGTTGTATATAAGAAACATACATAAACTTTGTAGATGTAAGTCATAGATTGCCTAAAAATGCATATACGTTGAATCCTCACCATGGTATACTATGTTAATGTGAAATTTCTAAAGGGGTAGAGCACCCCATATACTACATAGATCTCACCCATAGCATGATGCTTTAAAGTAGATAGATTCAAGGATAGAGTGAATTAAGAAGGATTAGTTTTAAGGGTGGGAAGAGGTCTAACATCAGAGTCTTCCTGGTTTTAGGTATTAAAAATAGAGAAATGGTTTTTTTGTTTGCCTGTTTGTTTTTGCGGTATGTGGGCCTCTCACTGTTGTGGCCTCTCCCGTTGCGGAGCACAGGTTCCGGACGCGCAGGCTCAGCGGCCATGGCTCACGGGCCTAGCCACTCCGCGGCATGTGGGATCTTCCCAGACCGGGGCACGAACCCGTGTCCCCTGCATCGGCAGGTGGACTCTCAACCACTGCGCCACCAGGGAAGCCGAGAAATGTTATTTTTTTTGAGCTAAGATTTGATCTAGCCTATTTGGACCTAGCCTATTTGAACTTTATAAGTATTACAGAGAATCCTAGTACACAGCACTGAATGGGACCAGTCTCCACCCCTAGACATGAGTAATCTGAGGCCCAGAGATATTAGTAATGATTTCTTAAATATCCTATCTTCTATTCTTCAGTTAAAAGCAAAGCTAGAACAAGAATCTAATGATTCCTTTATTATTATACCTTGCTTTTGCTAAACTTAACTAGGTTATTTATTATGTATATACATATGTATGTGTGAATATAGACACACACATATTTATGTTATTTTTATCTTAGACAAATTTTAATTGTAATTAGAAGCTTTCATATTTAGAAATAACTAGACCTTGAACTGTATATCAATATGTGCTCAGATTTGATAGCCATCATCACATGTTCTTGAGTACCCAGTATGTGACGGGCATGGTGCTAAGGGATACAAAGATGAAGACAACACAGACGCTGTCTCATACAGCTTCCAAAAGGGAGTATTTATATAACAAATGGCAATATATTCTTAAAAATTTATTCTGTAATTCCTACCAGTTTTTAAAATTTTGTTATTCCCTTCCATACAACGTTGTTCTAAGCAAAATTATAAAGTAGGTGCATTGTCTTTAGTGCCCTTCTACTTTCCCCTTTTTATCTATTTCACCTGTTTTTAGGACCCCTTTTCCTTTCTCCAGACAACCAGTACTGTATTACTATGTTGTGGTTTGTTTTTTTTTTTTCTCAAAAACCAAACTTTTCAGGGACTTCCCTGGTGGTCCAGTGGTTAACACTCCGTGCTTCCAATGTAGGGGGCATGGGGTCGATCCCTGGTCAGGGAATAAGATCTCACGTGCCATGCTGCACAGCCAAAAAAATAAAAAAAGAAAACTTTTCAGGTGTAATGTGTTCTTTCCCAGGGGCTTCCCCCTCCCCACCCCCCCCCACCCCCGCCCTTGCTTCCAGAGGATTAAATATTTAGTGATAAAATTTCTGGAATTTGGGATAGGATTGAAGAGAGAATTTTTGGTGAAAATCATTAACATACAGATGATTACCTGCTTAAAGCAGTAAATCCTGAGCTCAAGTCCTAGTTCAATCCCTTATCAGCATGTGGCCTTGGGTTACATACCTGCTTTAATCCCCAGTTTCTTGTTGAAGAAATGGAGATAACAACAGGAGCTGTCTCATAGAACTGTTGTGAGGATTAAGTGAGATGATACATGAAAAGCATCTGAGCACAGAACCTGGGAGTGGGCCCTCGAAAAATGTTGGATATTGCTATCATTCACCCAAGGCATCCTGACACCATTAAGTATTCATCTCTACCATAACTTCATAAAGTTAAATAGTATGCCTCTTAAAGTAGAATTTCCTGTTAATTTTGTATGTTTTATTTCAGATTTGATTAAGGTAATGTGATCAAAGACACATTCAAATGACCCCAGATCATTCAAGTTTTAAGTGGCCCTAAATCATAATCTGAATTTTGCTGCTTTTTCCTCTTTGAAAAACTGGCTATTGAAACATAAAGTATTATGTCCAAGACTTCAGTCAAGTTACAGAGTATTTTTTTTCTTCTTTGTAGCAAAGGAGACAAGTTTCTGACCCTGGTGCTATAAAAAACAAATCTTGGAGAGAAAGTAACAAGAAAGAGTATTGGAGTTGTCCCTCTACGAATCAAAAGATGAAATCTGATGGATTAGGAGCGTCTGGACATTCATCAAGTACTAATAGAAATTCTATAAATAAAACTTTGAAGCATGATGATTTAAAGGAAAAGGATGGTACAAAAACCGCATCCAAGAGTACAAAAGAATTAAAAACTGTGGGAAAAAATGTTTCTGGAAAGCCCAAACCTATAATAAAGCCCAAAACAGAAAACGGTGATAATGCAAAGTCAGCAAACATGTCACCTAGACAAGTTGTGGAAAGATCAGCAGCAGCAGCAGCAAATGGACAGAAAAATTCAGTAAATGGAAAAGGAGTGAGAAATCAGGAAGGTCAAATTACAGGTGCCAGACCCAAGGTACTCACTGGGAACTTAAACGTGCATGCCAAAGCAAAGCCTTTGAAGAAAGTGACAGGCAAAGATTCTCCATGCCTCAGGATTTCAGGGCCCTCCAGCAGATCTACAAATTCAAGTATGGAATTACTGACTTCCACTGACTGTCTGGATGAACCAAAAGAAAATGGGTCAATAAAAGAGAAGCCTTCTGGTCATAAATTTTCCCTTTGTGACTCTCCAGGACAGACTGTGAAAAACAGTGTAGAAAGTATCAAAACTTCCACTGTAGGTGGGTTTTAACACTCTTAATTTTTAATAGCTATTGAGGAGCTTTTTAGGAACAGTTAAAGTTCCTAGAAAAAAATGAACCTATGTTTCGACTTTTATTTAGTTTCAAATGCAAAAAGATTTTAGTAACATATATTCATGCAAACTGAGAAAAAACAGTTTTTCTCACCGTAACATTTAATTTTGTATATAGTGTATGACCAGTGAATTTATACATACTTATTACATATTTATTCCTCAATCTCATGGCTCACTCTTCTTAATTTATAGCAGTAAAATCTCGACCTGTTTCAAAAGTTACCAATGGAACTTCCAATAAAAAAAGCATTCATGAACAAGAAACTAATATAAATAACAGGTAAGCATTCATTGTTTTACCTAGACATTAGCTTTCTCTGGAAGTTAATTATATACTAACTTCTAGCTAAATATTGTTAAAATATCTTTCCTTTGTTAGAAAATTTAGTATATTTACATAATGATATTTAAAAACTTTTCTTATTTATTATGTAAAATGGTGATTGATACAAAATTGTAGAAGAATAATTTATACTTGTGGTACCTTATTATGCATTGCTTTACCATAGTTGATCTACAGTTTTATAAACTTAAACACTTAAGAACCTATGGTTTTTTCTATTTTCAGAAAAGAGATATATTTTTTATTTCTTTGAGAAAAAATACTTTTTTTGTTTTTTTTTAATTGAAGTATAGTTGATTTACAGTATTGTGAAAAATACATTTCATGTATGGGTCTTTTAAAAAATTATGTTTTGGAATCTCAGTGTAATACTGAACGCAAATAATTTTTCTTAGTGTGCTAAAGAAGGTCACCAGCAAAGGATACAGTGATCCAGTACCACAGGCAATTTTAAAGAAAAGAGGAAATGGCAATGGATGTGGTACAGCTCAGCAGAGGACAAAGAATGCCACAGTTAATCTTGCTAAAACTCAAGGTAAAGTTGAAATACTCCCAGGTATTACTTCCTTGTTTAAATTGAATAAGCAGAACTCTGATTCTGGAACTTTAGCAACAAATAAGCAAAGTATAACATGGTTTCACTCATTTTACATTCATTTCATATTTTAGAGATGAGATTTTATTCTTCCACTTTTCAGACAAGTATTTTGGTGTTTTGGGGTGTGAGTTTAGTTTTTATTTTCTTTTGTGAAAAAAATAATTAAGGGAGTCACTAGGTTATCTGCATTTCTGGTCCTTCTGTGTATTATACCTGTGCTTCTTCAAAGTTTCATTGATAAATATAAGAATTCCATCTGCAAAACCAACACTAAAGAGCTCTTTAAAAAGTAATGGTACAATCTAGAGAGCTGTAATACGTAGGGAGGAAGAATTTTCCCTCTGGGCTCTGTGCTATGCCTGTTGTTCTTCCATATTCTAATAAAGAGAAGAATACTGATCAGATTGCATAATTTGCTAATATAATAACTGATTTTAAAAATTAATTTGCTTTATGCATTAAGCATTCACATATGTAAGAGCAGTCTGGAAAATGCTAAAACCAATTTTGAGGTAGGTAATGAATTAATACTGAAAGTAAATTTAAAAGTAAGCCAGAGAAAAGTTATTCATGTTCTAGTGACAGCTAAAAATTAAACATTTAAAAAGATTTGATAATTCTGTTTGACATATTTAAATGCTCAAAATATCATCTCTAGGATTTCAACCATTATAAACAAATGAATTCCCAAAATTAATCCTCTTTCTTTCCAGTTACCAGCTTTAGTTTCAACTGCAGATCTAAGTTGTTAACCCTAATGACCTACAATAATAATGATCTGGCTATGAGAAATAAATTAGCTTTGTTACTGTTTGAGGAAAAAAATTGCAACAATTTCAACATTTCTATTTTGTGTTTTAGCTTGATTCTGCTTTTCAGCTATGTGGAACAGTCTGTTTTTCCCCCTAGAACTTCAAAGGGAAGAAAGACCCTTATTGCTCTTTTGGCATAAGAAAATCAGATTTTTCTACCCCCATATATTTATGCAAATCCAATTCTGGCATAGGATCAATGCTCTTTACTTGAGGAGGAGAGATCCTATTTTAATAATTTTACTTAAGATACTGGAATACTTCCTCTATATTTGTAATAATTTTTTTTTATTTTATCACATCACTAACGCCTAATTTGTAATTGTCCGTTTGATCATTATGTTACCATTTCATTGTTATCTATTTTATTTCTTCTAAAGGGATTTAAAAACAAATATTGAATTTCACTCACAAACTGGAAGGTATATTTTTGAATTTTCTTTACTTAGGATCCCAAGGAGAGTCACCACATTCAGTAAAATCTTCAGGGTCTTCAAGGCAGTCTGATGAAAATGTGACAAAATTGGACCACAGTGTAACTACAGATAAACAAACACCTAAGAGAAAAATTGTCAAGCAAGGACAAACAACATTGCCTAAGATTAGTGCAAAAATAGTAGCAATGCCTAAAAACCTAAATCAATCTAAGAAAGGTGAAACTTTGAATAATAAGGATTCAAAACAGAAAACACTTCCTGGACAGGTTATATTGAAGACTCAGCCTTCTTCTCTGAGACCTTTAAAAAGTGAACCATCTGTTGTCCAAAAAAGTGTGCTTCGTGATGTATGTGATAATAATAACAAAGGCAATGTTTCTGAACAGAAGCCTCATGAACCTCTAATTAATCTCACAGCCGAAATCAGTGATACAGAAGCATGTCAGTCACCATGCATACTTGACCCACAAAAGCCATTAAACAATCAAGAAAAAGAGAAGTTGGTGTTAGAATGCCAAAATATTTCAAATCTAGATAAATTAATAAAACATGAACTGGAATCAAAACAGATTTGTTCAGATAAAAGTGAAACAAATTTTTCTGGTCACAAAAAAACAGATCAATGCAACACAGTTAAAATACATTGTCATTCTGATGAGAGTGATAATGTAGATCCAGAATTTTATAGCACCACTGCTCTAAAATCCATGATTTCAAATCCAAATGAAAACTCTTTGAACTCTAATCCAGTTTGTGACCTAGATTCAACAAATGTAGAGCAAGTCCATTCAGTGTCAGATAGGGAGAAGCAAGCAGGGAGAAAAGATACAAACAAAAAATTAAACATTAAATGTGTGAAAGATGTTTTACCTTGTGTTCCTGAACAGACAAATGGTACCTTAAATTCTGGTCAAGATGACAGAAAATCTAGAATTCATGTGGAAGAACAGACAGTTCCCCATCAGTTTTCTGATGACTCTGCCATGAATGGAGACAAACATGCTACAGTAGACTCAAATACTTCCTCCAAGTGTTTTTTGGAACAAATACCAGGGAAAAATTCTCCTAAAGACATGGAAACAACAGAAACTCCAGAGAGCCATGAAACTCCAGAAGCTCCATTCATGAGTCACTGGAATTTGAGTACCAGTGTTCTGCATCAGAGAGAGAGTCCTGAATCTGACAGTGGCAGTGCTACAACATCCTCTGATGACATAAAGCCTAGATCTGAAGACTATGATGCTGGAGGGTCTCAGGATGATGATGGGTCAAATGACAGGGGTATTTCTAAATGTGGCACTATGCTGTGCCATGATTTTCTTGGAAGAAGTAGCAGTGACACCAGTACTCCTGAAGAATTAAAAATATATGATAGTAACTTAAGAATTGAAGTGAAAATGAAAAAGCAAAGTAGTAATGATCTTTTCCAAGTTAATTCGACAAGTGATGATGAGATTCCTAGGAAAAGGCCAGAAATTTGGTCTCGATCTACAAGAGTCCACCCTAGGGAAAAAGAAAATATTCCACGAGGCAGTATCCAGTTTGCTCAGGAAGTAGATCAGGTTTCTTCCTCAGCAGATGAAACAGAAGATGAAAGGTCTGAAGCTGAAAATGTTGCAGAAAATTTCTCTACATCTAACCCAGCTCTTCAGCAGTTTCAGGGAATAATTAATTTAGCTTTTGAAGATGCAACTGAAAATGAAAGTCACGAGTTTCGTGCAACTAAAAATTTTAAAAGGTCAGTTTTACTTTCGGTAGATGAATGTGAAGAACTAGGATCTGATGAAGGGGAAGTCCATGCTCCCTTTCAGCCTTCTGTAGATTCGCCTTCACCTTCTGATGTTTTTGATGGTGTTTCTCATGAACATCACGGAAGGGTCTGCTACTCCAGATACTCACAAGGAAGTAAAGGTAGTATTTTAGAATGTAGACAAGAGAAAGCCAATAGTGCATATAAAAACAAAAGCTCTCCCTTGGGTCTTAGTAGCATTGACTCTTCAAGAAAAGATAAACAGAGTGCTTCAGCCACAGAAAAAAAGAGCACAACAGATGTCCTGTCCAGAGGAGGCAGACAGCTTCCTCCAGAAGATAAAAAAGTAAACAGTGGAAGCAATGTGGTTAATGACTTTCAGCCACGCAGCAAACTTTCAGATAGTGATATAAAATCTCAAGAAAGACCATGTCATCTGGAACTTCATCAAAGAGACCCCAATTCTGACATACCAAAGAACAGCTCTACAAAATCTCTGGACTCTTATTGGAGTCAAGTTCTGCCTCCAGAAGGTCAAGTGAAAGAGAGCCATTCTGCAGCTACCAAGAAAGCTAATATTGCTTTATCTGCAGGTAATGTACAGATATAGAAATGCTAAATCCATAAGAAAATGAGTTTATAGAATTTTAAAGTTGTAGGTAGCCCTGAATGTTATATTTTAGTTAGATAGAATAATTACTTAAGCAACAGATTCAAATTTTAAATGAAAACTGAAATTTCTTAATAGAATGAAAATAGCTCGTTACTCTTTATTGTTCACTTAAAATCTTAGTGAAAAATTCATATCTAGTAAAAATTTGGGTGGTTTATTAGAGCTAACCTACTAAGAGATTTTACATGAAAGAATAAAGGGAAAAACTTAGTTTGCTATTATTTAGTTATTTATGTCTAATTTAACATAGGAATTATTGACTATTAGAAATTTTATTATACATTGGATATGATTTATGAACTATGCTAATATATATCTAAGAGGGCTGTGCAATAAGTATAGTAATATGTAACTAAAAGCACTGAACTATTTTAACTAGATTAATTATTAAAATTTATATACATTTTACAGAGATTAAGACTTTCAGGATCACTATAATTCTATTCTAAAATTTTCAAGTAAAAAGATAAATTTCCTAAAAGAGATTATATTTAGAAGCAATGATAATATATGAAAAAATCCCAGGCTTATTTCATATGTATAGATGGTTTCCTGTCTAATTGTTTTGTGTGTTTGTCTTCCTTATTATAGTAATTTGAACCATGACCCACATTCAAAATATGCAATAGTGGCTGACTGAGTAGCTAATGTATACCAGAACTAAGAAAAATACTTATCAGTAGTCCCTGTTCAGCAAAATCACAAGAATAGGGAACTCTTTAAAGTTGTACTTTTTTTTTGTCCTTGCTTGCATCCTCCTTTGCATGTGCAATATATAAGTCTTTAGATAAAGTAAGTCTTTAGATAAAATGTATTTATTCTCCCTTTGAAACTGACTTACCTTAAAAGTCACCATCAAATAACCGCCTCTTATTTTCTCTTTAAGTTTCTATTATAGTGAATTAGATACATGTGCGCGTTCTGTTTATGTTTAAATAATTTCTGTTTTCTGTATCACAAGTTTTCAAATTAAACTGGAGAATTATTGTTAGTTGCCTATGTTGATTTTGCTGCTAAACATTGCCTTTGAGTTTTTTTTTTCAAACGTAGAAAAAGAAATGCCTCAGAAATCTTGTCAATTTTGTATAAATGTTATTTTTCCCATTCTCTGTTTTTTTTTGGACAATAACTGTTATATTGTGTTAATATTGTTCTACAGAACTCTGAGGGGTACCAACATGTGCAGTTTTTACATTGTTTAGTATTATGAATTATTTCAGGAGACATAGATGATTGTGACACAGTGGCACAAAACTACATGTATGACCATCGGCCTTCAAAAACCCTCTCTCCAATATATGAAATGGATGTAACAGAAGCATTTGAGCAGAAAATGGAATCAGAAACACATGTTACAGACATGGATTTTGAAGATGAGCAACACTTTGCAAAACAAGATTGGACGCTATTAAAGCAACTGCTCTCTGAAGAGGATTCAAACTTAAATATTACAAATTCTATTCCTGAAGACTTAAATTTAGCACAGTATCTAATCAATCAGACACTACTTTTAGCACGAGACAGCTCAAAACCTCAGGGTAAAGCACATGTTGACACTTTAAACAGATGGAGTGAACTAACATCTCCATTCGATGATTCCTCAGCAAGCATCACCATGGCTAGTTTTTCCTCTGAGGATTGTTCACCCCAAGGGGAATGGACAATTCTGGAACTAGAAACTCAGCATTAAGAGTATTAACACTTTGGAAAATGTTAAACTATGCCACCCCTTTATTTTTTTGATGCTTATATTATATCCAAGTGATAATTGCATTAGCCTATTAGACTATCCTTAATATTGAGGAAGTCTTTCCAATTTACTGAAGTAAACATAGTTTGTTTATTAATATATCACATGTAGAAAAAAGTGTTTTTCTAAAAATCTTGAGCATGTTTTCTATAATTATTAGAGAAATTAGAAGACTTGTAAGGAAACCCTTGCTTTAGTTTTCCTTTCCTAACTGATCATTCATTTACTTGTTTATCATTCAATAATTTAAAATGTGAATGCACAAGTAGAACAGTCCCTTTACTTTTTGCTCTGCATATGGTAACCATAATTTAACAATAAAAAAACTTATTGTGCTTGTGTCAATTTATGTAGAGTTAATTTGTAACATTCAAACGCAGGTTGGTATGGTTGAGGCTGATAGCTTAATATTAGAAAAAACCTTCGCTTTCCCAACAATTCACGTCCAGGAAATTGTCAAGTAAATGCATCTCAAATTTCACTGACATTTTTGCTAAAACAGGAGAAGTGGAATTTCCTGTAACTCTTTTTGGGATATATCCGCGGAAAGGCATCTGCCCTTGTTGAAAAAAAGTGGGAAAACTGTCCATCTGTTTTATCTATATAGACTTCCTTTATAGTTAATCACTCTCCATTTTTCATTCCATGGTAGAGATATTTTTGAACTGCATCTGCAGTAATCCTGCACTAAATATTACCTTGAAAATGGGTACATGAGGCAATTGAGTTATAGAGTTAAATTGTGTGCATGTGTGTGCACATACATGTATGTTTGCTTTTCTATTTGTCTATATGCTCTAGTTCCTTATTTCCTTGATCAGATTGTCTTTCAGTCTGTAATTTTGGTAGAAAGGCAAAGATAAACATCTTTTTTACAAAATTCTACTGGGGAGTGAACACTTGGTTACCTACTTGATATTGGTGGATGTTACCCTTAGGGTGATGGGATTTAGTAGAATTGGCACCTCTCAAAGCTTTGTAACTAACTAATAATTTCTCTAAAATAGACCAGAAGGAAATATTTTGGCTTAGAATTCCTTTTCTAAATTAACAAAGTTTCGGGCAATTCCCTGGCGGTCCAGTGGTTAAGACTCAGTGCTTTCACTGCTGTGGTCCAGGTTTAATCCCTGGTCAGGGAACTAAGATCCTGTAAACTGTGCAGCGCGGCCAAAAATAAAAATAAAAAAATAATAAATTCACAAAGTTTTCAACAAATGATCAACATTAGCGAGAACCTGTAACTATATTGAATATCAACAATTATATTGATGCACAATCATTTGGTATTCTTATATAATAACATATTAATGTTAACATTAGCTACTAACCTGTTATACCATACCTTTTTTAACTAGAAGCTCTGCAAGGGACACTCATTCATTCAAACAGTCAAGAAACACATTTGTTCTAGGCACTGAAGTTTGAAGATAAATAAGGTTTGATTCCTGCCACCCAAAAGAGTTCAGTTTCTAATGAGGAGGGAAAACCATATAAGAAAAAGGTCAAAAACAGTATTATAAGAACTTTGTGTCTTAAAGCTGGATGGGAATTTAGAGGTTAGTTTAATCCCTTCAAATTCCCAAGGAGGACTCTGAAGCCCAGAGGAATTTTAAAATTGCCCAGGGTCCCACACTGATTTGTGAGTTAGAATCCAGTATTCCTTAATTTCAGTTAGATGTTATCTCTACCACACAACACACTTCATTTGACTTTTATCATAAAATCTGAAAACAAATTCATTCATAGATAGTTTGTAGCATAAAGAAATAATATATGATAGAGTCAGAAACAGCACAGATTTCCAAGACAGTGTGTTTTCTTTTTCTCCAAATGTGAAATTGTTTTGTTATTTTTAATAAACTACCTCAGAAGTTCACAAATTTATAATTGAAGCTTCATTTCTTTCATGTCACATTTGCAAATAGATAGTAGGGAAGGACTTAAGTCCTTAAGTATGACCTCTTAGGTAATTTCAGGACGTGTTTTCTTATCATGCCCTTTTGTGAACAACACATCTACCAGTCTGTTTCCTGCAGGACTCTGGGCTAGTTCTTTATCATTCAACAAACATATACTGAAAAATAACTACTAAAATTTATTTAACACTTATTAAATGTTAGACACTGTGCTGAGTGCTTTAAATATGCATTAACATCTAATTCTCACAACAGTTCTATGAGATATGTCTTATCTTTATTTTATACATAAGGAGACTGATGTAGCATCCTTACCCTGGATGAGCTACCCTAGTGGAAGAAACTAAGAGAGAAATAACACATTATGCTATTGTTTGGTAAGATAGCAATTGTATATGGTCAGAGTTGTAATAGCTCAGAGGGAAAAGCTATGAACAGATTGTCAGGAAGAAAAGATTAGAGAAAGCTTCTTAAGGGCAAGTAATATTCAGTGAAGCTTCAGAATTTCTATAAAGGGGCTTGGTGGCTGCAATCTAGTTGGAAGTGTAGGCCAGGCAACTTGACTTGAACTTTTATAGGAAGTACTTTGCTTTTCCTTAGATTGTATGTTACAGATCAATAAAAATACAAACATTTTTAAAACATGCTTTTATACATAGTTTACCTAAGACTCAAAAACTCCATCCATACAAAAAAAAAATCTTATTTTTTTTAAATTTGAGTTCTTGGTGGAGGACTGATGAAGATTATGGAGAGAGTCTAAAGCCCCTTTGTACCATCTCTTGCAGCAATCAAGTAATAGCGATGCTGGCTTTCCAGGATGAGTAGGAATTTGCTTGGTGATAGGGCATTCTAGACATAGGAGCACCTTAAGGAATGGTGACCAGGATGTGTGTTGAGGATGCAGACAAAGAGTGGTAGAAGATAAGACTAAAAAGCTGAGTTGGAGTTGGATTCTGGAAGTTATTAAATACTATGCTTAAATGTTTAAATAGTCAAAGCTCTGGATTTGGTAGGCATCATGTCTCTTTCCATTATGCATTCATTTATTTATTTTTAACTCTCCCTGGACAATCTGTTTGCACATTCTTGGGGAAATAACCACCTACTGCTCACAATGGGTAGTCATCAAACTTGTTTCTTAAGTTACTAGGTAACATAACCAGGTGTTTCAGAAAGATAACTGTCAGCAGTAATGAAGATGGCCTGTTTTGGAGAAGCACTCAGATCTCAAGATGCAATTACAATAGTTCTGTCAACCTTAGAAATGGGGAACGGAAGAGGATTTGGTAACAGAGACATTAGGTAGATTGAGATATGGTGGCAGAAGATAGAAAGGAATTTTTTAATTGCTATCAAAAATAACATTTATTCCACACATATTTGAGGGCCCATGATATTTCTGGGTATTAAAGGATGAATGGCATCGTATCTGTCCTTGAATATCTCAGTTTAGTGAGAGATTGTTAAAACTTTTTAAGTTGTGTCAAAATAAAGCTCTGTATGAAGTGTAATCAGTGTACACAGGAGAGAGAAATGATGGAATGATACTTGGATAGGCTCCTTTACTATTTTAGGACTAGTAAGAGTTCACAAGACAAAGGAAGAGGCATATTCGGCAGAAAAAGAGTTTAGAAGCAGTGGGGAATTCTTGTTCCATATGGCTGAAGAGTAGAAGGGAATGGATGGGGAGGGCAAGAGATGAAGTTGGACAGGGACATACAGTACAGAGAGGAGCATGATCAGATCTGCATTTTAGAATGATCACTCTGGAAGCAGTATGTACAATTGAGTAGAGCAGGGTTCAAAGCAGGTAGACTAGTGATGAGTGTTAAAATAATAAAGGCTTGAACTAGGGCAATGGCTGTGGAGATAGAAGGAGTGGCCATATTAGGTTTAAGATGTGGATTGGAGAAACATTGATTTTGGGTGAGAGGAGGGAGTCATCTTAGAAGACTCAGGATTCTGACTGAAGTGCCTGGGTTGTGGATGACATCATTAGCCAAAAATTGAAGCAAGCTCAGGAGTGGGGATGAGTTCAGTTTAGGACATACTGCGTTTGTGAGGCCTGTGGGACATTCAAGAGGCTGAAGACAAAATACTGTGGAATAGTCAGAGAAAGAAAAGCCGGAGAAGGAGACTGAAAAGGAATATTCAGAAGTAAGAGAACTAGGAGGCCAAAGATAAGAGGAGACAGTGGTGAATGTATAATCACCACTAATCAGAGAAGGGCAAATCAAGGCTGAGATTCTACTTTAACCTATCAAAGTGGCAAGGATTTTTAAAAGTTTGTAAAAAAAAATTCAACAGTTAGCAAGAGAATGGTAAGTTTGGGATCCTTGTATGTTGCTGTAGGAGTGTAAATTACCTTTCCAGGAAGTAATTAGGCAATCTATGTCAAGAATGTTCATAACTTCATATCCTTAAACTAGTCCTTTCCCCTCTTGGGACCTGCCATTGAGAAATAAGAAGAATCTGAGACAAAGATTTGTCTACAAAAATGTTTGTCAGAGAGCTAGATATATAAGTGAAAACTGAAAACTAGCTAAATGTCAACAGCAGAAAGGCTAAATTATGGTACATCTATATAACACATTATGAAATGATTAAAATTGTTTTCAAAACATCTATTTCATGTCAAGAGAAGATACTTATAAGAAAAAAAACCAGAATATTAATTTATAAATATAACATCCAATTTTCTATACTTACAAGTACATAGAAAAAGAGACTTGAAGGAAATAAGTATGTATTAATAGTGGTTATGGTTAAGGGGTGATTATTATTTTTATCTTTTAACTCATATTTTTCATGTTTTCTACAAGGCACAGAAAAATAAGTATGTTTGTTTTTAGGTAAGTAGTAGTGGTTAACAGTGTCAAATGCTGTTTGAAATGTCAAGGTTCACACTTAGACTAGTACATTGGATTTGGACATTAGGACTTTATTGGTAGTTTTTGTCAATTGGTGTTTTCTTTAGAGTAGTAGTAAGGACAGAAACTAGACTACAGTGGGTTGAAAGGTGAACAGGAAGTAAAGAAGTAGAACTTGTTCTTTTAAGGAGCCTGACTGAAAAAGAGACAGTGGTAGCTTGAAGTTACTGTTGTTTTTAAGATAAAAGTAACTTTAGCACTTTGAAAATAAGAGGTTGGGAATAATCAATGAATCAGGGGCCATCAAGGAAGAGGCAGGAGAAGGTGGGATCGAGCACAAAGAATACTAACTGATACAGGGCATTGCAAGGAACTTCAGGTGTTTAAAGCACTAAATGCATGTGGAACAGTAGAGGAAGATAAAGCTGGAAAAGTATAGGAAGGCCAGGACATGAAGAACCTGTAAGCCATGCCAAGGACGGGGAAAGCCATTTAGGCAAACATATTAAATATTTTAAATATATTAAATCAAAGGTAAACATATTATAGGACTGTTTTTTGTTTGTTGTTTTTGGGTTATTTTTGGCCTTGCCGTGCGGCATGTGGGATCTTATTACCTGAGCAGGGATCGAACCTGCACCCACTGCATTGGAAGCATGTAGTCTTAACCATTGGACCACTAGGGAAGTCCAGGACTGTTTTGTTAAGATTATTCTAGCTGCATAGTGTGGAAAAGTATCTTAGAGAAGAGACTGGAAGAAAGAAGACCTGTAAAGGGGTCATTGGAATAATTAAGGAGAAAAAGAGACCCAAACTAAGGAAAAAATGGCGAAGATAGAAATAAGAAGATGGATTTGAGAGAAAATTAGGAGGTAGAATGAACAAGATGTGGTTACCAACTGAGTACGAAGACTTGGAAGAAGGGATAAAGGTGATTCCTCTTCATACCCCAGAATTCTAATAGGTAAAAAATGGAAGGCTGATGCTTTGTAGTTGAAAAAAAGATAATTTTCAATTTGGACATGTCACATTTGAAATGCAGTTGAGACAACCAAGGTATATAATATGTCTTTCAAAATTCAGAAACCCAACAAACTATGATATTTCCACTCCCCACTCCATGTACTGCTAGTTTTGTTTCTTTGTGTTTTTTTGGTGGGGGGGAGTAGGGGGGTGGGAACTTGGTTTGTCTCAATTTAGTGGTTTATTGCAGGAGCTATTTTGAGATTGGAATTATCTACATACTCTTCTCCAGTGATATGTATATTATTTATACTATAAATTCCTATATTAAGACTACTTTGAATCCAGCTAGTTAGATATGAGAAGTATACGTTTCTATCATGTTAATATTGCATGAGTTACTTTCAGTGTTTGTGATTCATCTTACACACAATGGTTTCTTAATTACTTCCAAATTTAGCCAGTATTATCACAAGAATTTTAATTCTAATCTGAGAATTTCAATTCTATTCTGATTCTATATTTTATGATAACAGTATCCCAATCAATTAAATAATACATTTCCAAATCAGGAAGATATTAGGAAAAAATACTTCCACACCAAAAAATACAGTATTTTTCCCTAAAAGGTTTTCAAATAAAATGTTCTGAAGCTTACCTCTTTTTATTCAATTTATGGTCAACTTTAGTCAGGCAAGAGAGCTAGATAAAAAATTAAAATAGAAATATATCTGCACTTAAACAATTACATGCTTAAGGAAGATGTCTAACACTCTTACAAAATTGTCCTTTTACTTAGATCCAAACTCTCAAAACATGCAGAATCTACTTTTAAAGTCAAGAAAGTAAATAGAATATTTTCCTACAGTCTTCTGATCTGGATAAATTATAGAGAACAACACAAACTCAAGAAGTTAGAAAAATAACATTAAATTGAATCCAAAGAAAGTAGAAGAAAGGAATTAATACAGGCAATAGTGGAACTTAATTAGAAGTCAGAAAAAGAATAAAACTGATAAATCTAAGGGCTAATTCTTAAAAACAAAACCACCCACACACTAGCTTAATGGAGAGAAAAGCATAAGTACACAATATTAGACAGAAAAAACAACAGAAATTAATAAGGTAGTATTTTATGCAACTACATATAAATACAGTAGAAAACCTGGATGAAATGAATAACTTCTAGAGATATATAAATTACCAAAACAGGCTCAAAAAAAGACAGAAAATCTACACAGATTTTTAGCCTTGGAAGAAACTGAGAAAGCATTCAAGATCTATCATTTTGGCATATTGGAGAAAGAAGAAAGCTTCCAGATGCAATTTAAGAAGCCATCATAATATGATCACCAAAATTTAACTAAAGATAGCATAAAAGAGAAAATTATGGAATAATATCACTTATAATAATCAATGCAAAATTCCTAAAAGATCCAGAAATATATTAAAATAATATGTGGCAATTTATTTAAGGAATGTAAGACAATTTAAGGTTGGGAAACCTATTCATATACTATATCCACATTAATAGGTCAAACATAGAAAAATCATCTCCATAGATACCAAAATTTAACTTGAAACAATGATGCCAAAAAGTACTATAAGAAAAGGTGAGATTATTTACAATTGCCAAGATATGGAAGTAATCTAATTGTCCATCAACAGATGAATGGATAAAGAAAATGCAGTGTGTATATATATATAAATGCACACACACACACACACACACACACACACACACACACACACACAGAGTGGAATATTATTCAGCCATAAAAAAGAACGAAACTTTGCCATTTGCAACAACATGGATGGACTTGGAGGGCATTATACTAAGTGAAATAAGTCAAACAGAGAAAGACAAATACTGTATGTTATCACTTATTTGTGGAATCTAAAAAATACAACAAACTAGTGAACATAAAAAAGAAGCAGACTCACAGATATAGAAAACAAACTAGTGGGGGAGGGGCCAGATAGGGGGAAAGGATTAAGAGGTACAAACTATTATGTATAAAATAAGCTACAAAGATATATTGTACAACACAGGGAATATAGCCAATATTCTATAATAACTATAAATGGAGTATAACATTTAAACATTGTGAATCAGTATTTTGTACACCTGTAACATATAATATTGTACATCAATTATACTTCAATAAAAAGAAAAAAGATAAAAAAGGAAAACGTGTGATACTTTAATATAATCCTGTAGTAAGAAAGCACATGAGGGCTTCCCTGGTGGCGCAGTGGTTGAGAGTCCGCCTGCCGATGCCGGGGACGCGGGTTCGTGCCCCGGTCTGGGAAGATCCCACATGCCGCGGAGTGGCTGGGCCCGTGAGCCATGGCCGCTGAGCCTGGGAGTCTGGAGCCTGTGCTCCGCAACGGGAGAGGCCACAATAGTGAGAGGCCCACGTACCCCCAAAAAAACAAAAAAAGAAAGCACATGAAACCCAGAAAAAACACATGGAACTCCAAAACATAAAATATAAGATTGTTAATTTGGTTATTTAAATTTTAGAATGAATATATGCCCCAGATATCATAAACAGAATGAAGAGGCAAAAGATGAACTGGGGGGAATTTTTTTTCTTTTTAACAAAAACTAAAATGCAAATGGCTGGTAAACAATCAAAAGATGTCTAACCAGACTCAAAGAAGCATAGAAAAAGAACCATAAAAGAGTTTTTGAAAATATGAATACATTTAATAAGTAATAAATTTGATAAGTGAGACTATTATAAGTAAATAAATGACTATCCACTAAACATTTTAATTACTTAGGAACTATGAATGAAAACTAATTAGATGCTTTGCCAACATAAAAAATTATTGGAGTTAATTAGATTCAACTAAGCAATTGAAATATATTAAGGGAGAGATACAATTCCAAGTATTATTACACTATACAAGTTTAAATTATTGGTCAAGTCAGTTACCTTGCTTGGAATTCAATTTCACTTCTAATTTTGAAAATCAACCTAAAATTCTGGGCAGGTTACATTAAAATCAATCCAAGAACAGTGTGTGGGTTGACTGTACTTTTCATAGTCAATGAAATAAGAAAATCTAAAAACTACTGAGGAAATGAAATCATTTTGAGCTGTCATGTGCATCACAAATGCCTGAGTCAGTTTATATTATCTCACAGATTTATTTATAGCATGTCAGTGTCAAACAGCTATTACTGCCATCACAAATCCTTATTTGCTGCTTTTTCATTTTTAAATTTTTTTAGAAGCAGGAAATAAGTCATCTTATAAGATCATTGTTTAATTCATTCATTAAAATGATCTTACTAATCATTTTAAAATTTATTTGAACATAATGTTGACCTGACATCTTAGAAACAACAATTCAGTCAGGAGACTCTAAAGTTAGTAATACTGGGCTTCCTGGTGGCACAGTGGTTGAGAATCTGCCTGCCAATGCAGGGGACGCGGGTTCGAGCCCTGGTCTGGGAGGATCCCACATGCCGCGGAGCAACTAGGCCTGTGAGCCACAACTACTGAGCCTGCGCGTCTGGAGCCTGTGCTCCGCAGCAAGACAGGCCGCGATAGTGAGAGGCCCGTGCACCGCAATGAAGAGTGGCCCCCGCTTGCCGCAACTAGAGAAAGCCCTCGCACTGAAACGAAGACCCAACACAGCCAAAAAGAAATTAATTAATTAATTAATTTTTAAAAAGCAAGTTAAAAAAAAATAAAGTTAGTAATACTACTACTAAATGAAGAAAAATATTACATAGGTAAGAATTCTTAGGGGAAAAATATTGAGTTTTCTCAAGCACTTGTTTTGGAAAGATATGACTGGTTACCTGACTCATCCGTGGGAATGATGCTTCATTTGTGTATGAAAATAATCTAATCTTCATGTTTCAGTTCTCTTTATTTTAGTCACCAATAATATGATAGTATATTTATTAATTTTGATTGACTGTTTACCCTAAGTGAAAAGTTGAAGTATATATAGTTTCTTTCTTTAAGTAATTTGTATTCTAGAAACTTTATAATAAGAAAAAAGTAAGAGCAAATTAGGAATCATTTACCAGAAAGACAACAATGATTTATATTCTTAATATATAAATACCTCATATATCAATCAGAAGAATGCTAACAGCCCAGTAGAAACCTAGGCAAAAAGTAAAAACAAAATTAACAAAATAAATAGAAATGGTCAATAAAAATACAGTGAATGATATAATGTTTTACATACTAGTTAGTAAAGAGGTAAAAAACAAAATATGGTCATTATTTAATTGTAAAGATAAAATCATGAAACCTAATGTCTAGAGTACAGTGAGACTGGCACTGCATTCATATATGTTAGTGTAAGTATAAATCAGTGCAAACTTACTGGAAAGCATTTTGGCAATAGGAATAAGGGTCTTAAAAATCTTCATAATTGTTGAATCAGTAATCTCACTTTTAGAAAAGTAATGAATAATCAGAAATGGTTAAAAATAAGCACATGTATATAATATTTTAATGTCCTAAAACATAGTAATGAATAAGTTATTTTGATATGTTGGGATATTAAGCTATTTTATTAAATATCATGTTTGATAAGAATATTTGGGGACGTCCCTGGTGGTGCAGTGATTAAGAATCTGCCTGCCAATGCAGGAGACACGGGTTTGAGCCCTCGTCCAGGAAGATCCCACATGCTGCGGAGCAACTAAGCCCGTGTGCCACAACTACTGAGCCTGTGCTCTAGAGCCCACGAGCCACAACTACTGAGCCTGCAAGCCACAACTACTGAAGCTGGAGTGCCTAGAGCCCGTGCTCTGCAACAAGAGAAACCACCACAATGAGAAGCCCATGCACCACAACGAAGAGTAGACCCCGCTCACAACTAGAGAAAGCCCACGTGCAGCAACAAAGACCCAACACAGCCAAAAATAATTAAATAAAATAAATAAGTGTATTAAAAGAAAAAGAATCCGCCTGCCAATCCAGGGAACATGTATTCGAGCCCTGGTCTGGGAAGATCCCACATGCCACGGAGCAACTAAGCCCGAGAGCCCCAACTACTGAGCCTGTGCTCTGGAGCCCACAAGCCACAACTACTGAGCCCACGCACCTAGAGCCTGTGCTCCACAACAGGAGAAGCCACCGTAATGAGAAGCCTGCACACTGAAACGAAGAGTAGCCCCACTCACCACAACTGGAGAAAGCCCATGTGCAGCAATGAAGACCCAACACAGCCAAAAATAAATAAATATTTTTTAATTAACTAAAAAAAAAAAAATTGATGATTTGGGGTATGCTCACAATAAAATGAAGGAGTTAGATGTTAATATGTATGTATATGATGTAATATATTAATGATAAACACTTTAGTCTTATGTGTCAATCTGGGTGGGCTCTGGTACCCAGTTATGTAATCAAACATGAATCTAGATGTTGCTGTGAAGGTATTTTGTAGGTGTATATAACCTCTACAACCACTTGACATTAAGTAGAGATTATCCTTGATAATGTGAGTGGACCTCATCCAATCAGTTTAAGGCCTTAAGAGCACAAACTGAGGCTCCCTGAAGAATAAATTCTGCCTCAAGATTGAAACATCAATTTCTGCCTGAATTCCAGCCTGCCCTACAAATTTCAGACTTGCCAGCCCCCATAATCCTGTGGACCAATTCCTTAAAATAAATCTCTTAATATATATGTCCTATTGGTTCTGTTTCTCTGGACATCCTGACTGGTATAACTGCTAATATCCCACCCTAAATTCTGGTCTTCTCCTTTTCCTTCTCAACAGAATCCTAAATTTTATAGCAGGGTACTTGGCTACTCAGAATGAAAACTACATTTCCCTGCCCTTCTTGCAGTTAGCTGTAACGATGTGACTAGGTTCTGACCAATGAGGTATAAATAAAAGTGTTGAGTGATACTTCCTGAAAGTTTCTCTATAGAGGATGGTGATTTCTTCTCTTCTTTCCTATATCAAGCTGTCTGAAGCACAAATGTGTTCTTTTTTTTTTTTTAATATGGAACGCTTCACGAATTTGCATGTCATCCTTGCACAGAGGCCATGCTAATCTTCTCTGTATCACTGCAATTTTAGTATATGTGCTGCCGAAGTGAGCATGCGCAAATGTGTTCTATCAGCCCTCTTTTGTACCATGAGGATGAGGGCCACACCCTAGAGATGGCAGAGTGGTAACCTATGTACCTGAATACCTCATGAAACCACTATACCAACCCTGGACTACCTATCTTAGGATTGCTATTACATAAGGGAAGAGAACTTTGTATGTTAAACTTAGTATTTCAGACTATTGTTGATTTGGATTTTCTCTTACTTGCAGCCAAACACAAACTTAATTGGTGCACGACATATGAATACATTACTGAAAAGAAATACCTAACACATTGGTAGTAGTTAGCTCTGGATTTTGGAATTTGTTGTTGATGTTATATTTACTATTCTTTCTGTTTTTTATATTAAATATATATATTAATTACTCATATAATAAATTTTTAATAAAAATACTGAAAATAATAGGAATTATTTTTCCTAACAATTTTTGTAATGATTGTAGACATTGTAAGTGAAACATAAAAGATGGGTCTCATTGTGTCTTTAAAAGATAGATGATAGCCTTTAATATGATCATTAAAATGCTTTTGAACACGAAGCAAGTCAAATGAGTTTAAAAGCATAGAATTAGGAAAAGGACCCATTCATTTCCATTATTTTCATCAGAGTTATGCATACAGTTTAAACAGTGAAATAGTTCTGCAAGCTTTAGTAAAAAACAAACATCAGTCCCCTGCCTGGCTCCACCTACCCCAATCCCACTTCCTACAGCAACCACTTTCAAGTCTCTAAGCTATTTCTTGTTTGCTTCTATTTCCCTAAATAACATGAACTCCCTGTGACATAATCTGTCACACATTAACTTTTCAGTTTTAGATATTATCTATTGTCATCTCACTCTGAAAAATGAGAATTTGATTCTCATTTACCCACACCCATTACCCAACATAGATGTATAATAATTTTAGTTGTATCAGAATTTAGAGTTTACATTATTATAATCATGAAAAAACTACTTACTGCTAAGTAAGTTAGTAACATGATTACTTTTCCTTCCATTCAGTTTTTCTTCCCTCTGAAGTTATAACTGTAGTTTTTTTAATTGAAGTATCATTGATTTACAATATTGTATTAATTTCAGATGTACAACAGTGATCCAATATTTTTATAGATTACACTCCATTTAAAGTTATTATAAAATATTGGTTATATTCCCTATGTTGTACAATATATCCTTGTAGCTTATGTATTTTATACATAGTATTTCATACCTCTTAATCCCCTACCCCTATCTTGTCCCTCCCCCCTTACCTCTCCCCACTGGTAACCGCTAGTTTGTTCTCTACATGAGTCTGTTTCAGTTTTGTTATATTCATTCGTTTCACTTTTTAGATTCCACATATAAGTGATAACATACGCTATCTGTCTTTCCCTGTCTGATTTATTTCAGTAAGCATAATACCCTCTGGGGTATTATGGGTCCATCCATGTTGTTGCAAAAGGCAACATTTCATTCTTTTCTTATGGCTGAGTAATATTCCATTGTATGTATACACCACATCTTCTTTACCCATTCATCTGATGATGGACACTTAGGTTGCTTCTATGTGTTGGCTATTGTAAATAATGCTGCTATGAATATAGGCGTGCATATATTTTTTCTAATTAGTGTTTTTGTTTTCTTCAGATAAATACCCAGGAGTAGAATTGTTGTATCATATGGTAGTTCTTTTTTCAGTTTTTTGAGGAATCTCCATACTGTTTTCCACAGTGGCTACACCAATTTACATTCCCACCAACAGTGCACAAGGATTTTTTCTCTACATCCTCACCAACACTTGTCATTTGTTGTCTCTTTGATAACAGCCATTCTGACAGGTATGAGATGATCTCATTGCAGTTTGAATTTTCATTTCTCTAATGGTTAGTGATGTTGAGCATCTTTTCATGTGCCTGTTGCCCATCTGTATGTCTTCTTTGGGAAAATGTCTATTCAGATACTCTGACCATAATTTTACTTCCAAATTTTGAATATATTGTTTCCAGTGTTGCTGTTGTTAAGAAGTCTGATGCTGGGCTTCCCTGGTGGCGCAGTGGTTGAGAGTCCACCTGCTGATGCAGGGGACACGGGTTCGTGCCCCAGTCCGGGAAGATCCCACATGCCGTGGAGCGGCTGGGCCCATGAGCCATGGCCGCTGAGCCTGCGCGTCCAGAGCCTATGCTCCGCAACGGGAGAGGTCACAACAGTGAGAGGCCCACATACAGCAAAAAAAAAAAAAAAAAAAAGAAGTCTGATGCTATTCTGATTCTTTATAAGTAGTCTGGAGAATTTTAGGATTCTCTCTTTGTCCTCAGAGTTGTAAAATGGTATGAACCTGTGCTCAATGTGGGTGTATTTTCATCCATTGTCCTAAGCATTTGGCAGGCCTTTTCAGTTTGGAAACTCACATCCCTCAGTTCTAGAAAAATTCCCTAAATTAGCTAACAATTTCTTCCTCCCTCTAGTTTCTCTGTTTGTATTTTTGGAACTCCTATTATTTAGACATGAGACCATTAATACCTTTTCCTTCATACTAATCTCTTTGTCTTTGTTCTTTACTTCTTGAGGTATTTCCTCAATTTTATCTCCCAATCTTTCCATTCAGCTTTCCATTTTTCATTATTGCTATTATATTTTCTATTTTGTTCTTTGAAATTTCTCTTCTTAATAGTATTTTGTTCTTGTTCCTTTGATGCAATGTCTCCCCCTATTGATCTGAGGATATAATTTTAAGTTTTACTCTCTGAACAGAGAATTTCTCCAAATTTGCTTTTTTTCTATGTGTTTGTTTTAGTCTCTATTTTTTACATTAGTGGAATTTGTGGGCTGTTTGCTTATACTTTAGGGACTCAAAAGCTTTTTTGAAAACTCTGTGTGAGTGAGTGGGACTTGCTGCTGACAGTGGGCCTCTCTGCAGGGTCAGCTGATGGGGCTCAATTTTTGTAAAACACCAGTGTCAGTATCTTGAGGTCTTTTCACCTGACCTGGTTCAGTGCTTCATAGAGCAATCTTCCTATTGCTTGCCTGGAGGAAATGACCTGGATACAAATATTCTAGGCTGTGACTGTGGAAAGATGGTTGAGGGTCTCACTTTCCATGTGTAACTAACTGTTCTCTTATCCTCCTATTTTCAGCAAACTCCACTTCCAACTGCACTTGCAGTCCCCCAGTCAGAGACCCTCATGTTTCCCTCTTCAGAGAAAGAACCTCCAGTTCTGCTGAGGTGAGAGACATGGAATCACCTGGCCATGAGGAGGGCATCTTGGGTTCTGAGTGCTTCTTAAACAGACTTTCGACAATTCTTCTAAATTTTAGTCACACCTCTGGTACACCAGAACCTCTGGAACAAATTCCTAAGCCTCTGGGAGTTCTGAGTTACTTTTTGACTTTCCCCATTGCTGGCTTAGGCTTTAGCTTTCTTGGATTTATTAGGTTAGTTATCACTCCTTTTGCTTAGAGCTTCCCAAATGTGGTTACCATCTCCTCTACCATTCTGTTTTGTCTTTGCTAATGTACATTTTTATTTTTATTTAAATATCTTCAACATCATTTATAAGATTTACATTTATTCATTTTGTCATTTTGTTTTATATTTTTATGGTTTGCGCTTCTTTCTTGTTTTTTATCTTTTTTCTCTATAAATCAGATTTTATTTACTTTTCTCTAGTTTTTGAAAAGTCAGTATTCCATTTTTAATTCTCCAAACAGTTAACCCTATTTTCCCTAAAACATTCTTTAACTTATATTTCTCAAATCCACAAGAATCAAATGTGTAATTCTATCTTTTGAGTTTCCCCTATTTAAGATAAGGAATTAGCATACCTCTCCATCACTCGCCTCTGTTATGTCCTTTCTTACTTCTTTCTCTGTTATTGAGATATTTTGAATGTTTGGATCCAGATTATCATTCATAATTTTTACATAACTTCTCTAGAGTAATTCTGACTGTTTTAACCCGGCTCCCCACAAAACAGAGCCTAAGGCAAAGCTTGTGGAACTAATGCTTTGTTGGAGGGTTCAGTCCCAGGGGAGCAACAGTGAGGGGAAAAAGTAAAACAATGAAGGAAGTAAACAGAAGGTGGCAAGTTGTGCTCGGCTTCATGAGAAACAGCTGGTTTCTTGGTCACACAGGACATCTTTGGAGAAGCCAAGGGAAGTTCTGGATTTTGGAACAATTGGGAGGAAGAAGAGTGAACAACTTATGTGCTCAGTCCTATCTCTTTCCTCCCACTGCTCAAAATATGCTCAATAGGAGTTTACTACCCCACACTTCTAGTTTGTGACATGGGCCCCTACTGGCAGCTACTGGAGAATCCAGAACCTATGTGGATTCCATTGAGCCATACAGCTCCCACTGTAACATGTATGACAGAGGCCATGCCAAAGCTGGCCATTAATACCTGCCTGGGAAGGCTGAGCCAGCTGGTGGTGTCAGAAGACAAAATGCAGTTGGAGCAATCAAGACTTATTATTGAAGGAAAGGCAAGAGCCTTTGACAAGGTTGCTTGGGCTGGGAAGCAGAGCAAGTGCTGAGCCATAGGGGTCAAGAAATGGAAAGGATCTGAAGACTTGCATAAATGAGTGCATTACACTTGTGTTTATCTTCTGTGGCCATATTTATAGTTCTTTAGATTTATGTCTTCATTTAACTCGTTTAGTGCTTATTGCCAGTCCTTCTTATCTCTCAGTTGACAGAAAAATAGCTTGTAGTAATTATCTCCTGTAATTTGGTGTGGCAACAGAGAAGTGCAAGGCTAACATGATTTTTTCTTCTTTCTAGGCAACATCTTTTATTTCCTTCATGGATGTCTGGACTACTTCTATAGCGCTGTAATTTAAAAACAGTGTCAGGGGGCTTCCCTGGTGGCGCAGTGGTTAAGAATCCGCCTGCCAATGCAGGGGACACGGGTTTGAGCCCTGGGCCAGGAAGATCCCACATGCCGTGGAGCAACTAAGCCCGTGTGCCACAACTGCTGAACCTGTGCTCTGGAGCCCCCGAGGCACAACGACTGAAGCCTGTGGGCCTAGAGCCCGTGCTCCACAACAAGAGAAGCCACCGCAGTGAGAAGCCTGTGTACCGAAGGAAGAGTGTCCCCCGCTCGATGCAACTAGAGAAAGCCTGCATGCAGCAAGGAAGACCCAACACAGCCAAAAATTAATAAATAAAATAAATAAATTTATTGAAAAAATAAAAACAGTGACAGGCCATGTCTAAATGTAGGTCTTTGTCATTTATTTTTGCCAAAAACATGGCTATTCCTTTCTGTCTGCATCTATGGGCTTTTTTCTCATCAAGAAAGTGTTCTTCCCATCAAACATTTGATTTTTCTCCTATTTGTTTTGGTTTCCTCTTCATGAATACCTATTACCTTTTCTCGCCTTTAGCTGTATCACCTACCTCTGACCTTTCTCTCTTTATCCTGGAGTGTCTCAAATAAACCTCATTATGTATTCAATATTCCTCCAGAATCAAGTTTTTCTTCATTGCCAATGTGGATATTTTAATTCTGTGGTTGTATAATTTTTGTATCATTCCATTCCTCCTTTACTTCATTCGTAACATTCTATTGACTTTCCACTTCAGCCTGTTGTCTTGCATCTTTCTTCTCATACTCTGGATGCATGTTTATAGAACATGCATGGCTTTTTGTACTCTAAGGATGCAAGTAGCCTCTTAAAGTTTTCTTTTGGATCATGCTTTTCCTTTGAGTCTTTATGATGCCATTTCCTTTCCCTTGCTCTGAAATATTCTGTCATAGGCTCCATGTCAACTTTTTCCTCTACTCATAAGTAAGAGTCCTTAGACTTAGTGTTTATCAGCAGACAAAATGTGTATATTTCCCTTGGTCCTATTCCCTACCCACTTGTATGTATGCCATTTCTTATTTCAATTTCCATGTCTACTAGGCATGCACCTACCATTGTTTGCTCTACTGGCTTTTCCTACCCCACTGTTTGATCATCCGTTACTCTGAAATGATGGAGCACATGAAAAACTACAATATCCTCAGTGTGCACTGCTCTTAGGTTCATCCTCTCTCTGCCCCTACCTACAATGCTGTACTAGATTGGGACATTTCTCAACATGTAGTCCACTATCTTTTTCCTGCCCAGCTGTTTTTTGGAGCTCATCTCTGTGGATGTAGAACAACAGGACAAGGCAATGGAGGTAAAGGGAGGAAGAGAGAAAGGTGATTAATACAATTCTGGCTGCCTCAAAAAGTGGTGCCTACCAGGTAAAGTGATAAGCACAAAATTTCTAGTTGGTGTAGGCCCTTGATCTGAGGCAGAGTGCAAAGAGATAGATACTATGTATCTTATATCCTTTTTCAGACAGTGTCTGAATTATATGATAAAACTTGACTAGGCCTTGAAAGGAAGCCTAGGTAGGAATTTCTTTATCTAGCTCAATATTAAATTTAGGGATTTTTGGAGGCCCTGAACCAAGATGGCAGAGTAGAAGGACATGCTCTCACTCCCTCTTGTGAGAACACCAGAATCACAACTAGCTGCTGGATAATCATCTACAGAAAGACACTGGAACTCACCAAAAAAGATACCCCACATCCAAAGACAAAGGAGAAGCCACAATGAGATGGTAGGAGGGGCGCAGTCACAATAAAATCAAATCCTATAACTGGTGGGTGGGTGACTCACAGACTGGAGAACACTTATACCACAGAAGTCCACCCATTGGAGTGAAGGTTCTGAGCCCCACGTCAGGCTTCCCAACCTGGGGGTCCGGCAACGGGAGGAGGAATTCCTAGAGAATCAGACTTTGAAGGCTAGTGGGATATGATTGCAGGACTTCAACAGGACTGGGGGAAACAGAGCCTCCACTCTTGGAGGGCACACACAAAGTAGTGTGCACATCAGGACCCAGGGGAAGGAGCAGTGACCCCAGGGGAGACTGAACCAGAGCTACCTGCTAGTGTTGGAGGGTCTCCTGCAGAGGTGGGGGGTGGCTGTGGCTCACCACGGGGACTAGGACACTGGCAGCACAAGTTCTGGGGAGTACTTCTTGGCGTGAGCCATCCCAGAGTCTGCCATTAGCCCCACCAAAGAGCCCAGGTAGGCGCCAGTGTTGGGTTGCCTCAGGCCAAACAACCAAGAGGGAGGGAACCCAGCCCCAGCCATCAGCAGTCAAGTGGATTAAAGTTTTACTGAGCTCTGCTCACCAGAGAAACAGTCAGCTCTACCCACTACCAGTCCCTCCCATCAGGAAACTTGCACAAGCCTCTTACATAGCCTATCCACCAGAGGGCAGACAGCAGGAGCAAGGAGAACTACAATCCTGCAGCATGTGGAACAAAACCCACAGTCACAGAAAGATGGACAAGATGAAAAGGCAGAGGGCTATGTACCAGATGAAGGAACAAGATAAAACCCCAGAAAAACAACTAAATGAAATGGAGATAGGCAACCTTCCAGAAAAATAATTCAAAATAATGATAGTGAAGATGATCCAGGACCTCGGAAAAAGAATGGAGGCAAAGATTGAGAAGATGCAAGAAATGTTTCACAAAGACCTAGAAGAATTAAAGAACAAACAAACAGAGATGAACAATACAATAACTGAAATGAAAACCACACAAGAAGGAATCAATAGCAGAATAACTGAGGCAGAAGAACGGATAAGTGACCTGGAAGACAGAATGGTGGAATTCACTGCTGTGGAATAGAATAAAGAAAAAAGAATGAAAAGAAATGAAGACAGCCTAAGAGACCTCTGGGACAACATTAAATGCAACAACATTCACATTATAGGGGTCCCAGAATGAGAAGGGAGAGAGAAGGGCCAGAGAAAATATTTGAAGAGATTATAGCTGAAAAATTCCCTAACATGGGAAAGGAAATAGCCACCCAAGTCCAGGAAGCGCAGAGAGTCCCATATACGATAAACCCAAGGAGAAACACGCTGAGACACATATTAACCAAATTGGCAAAAATTAAAGACAAAGAAAAATTACTGAAAGCAGCAAGGGAAAAATGACAAATAACATACAAGGGAACTCCCATAAGGTTAACAGCTGATTTCACAGCAGAAACTCTACAAGCCAGAGGGAGTATATCATGCCGATATACTTAAAGTGATGAAAGGGAAGAACCTACAACCAAGATTACTCTACCCGGCAAGGATCTCATTCAGATTCGATGGAGAAATCAAAAGCTTTACAGACAAGCAAAACCTAAGAGAATTCAGCACCACCAAACCAGCTCTACAACAAATGCTAAAGGAACTTCTCTAAGTGGGAAACACAAGAGAAGAAAAGGACCTACAAAAACAAACCCAAAACAATTAAGAAAATGGTCATAGGAACATACATATCGACAATTACCTTAAACATGAATGGATTAAATGCTCCAACCAAAAGACAAAGGCTTGTTGAATGGATACAAAAACAAGACCCATCTATATGCTATCTACAAGAGACCCACTTCAGACCTAGGGACACATACAGACTGAAAGTGAGGGGATGGAAAAAGATAGTCCATGCAAATGGAAATCAAAAGAAAGCTGGAGTAGCAATACTCATATCAGATAAAATAGACTTTAAAATAAAGAATGTTACAAGAGACAAGGAAGGACATTACATAATGATCAAGGGATCAATCCAAGAAGGAGATATAACAATTCTAAATATATATGCACCCAACATAGGAGTACCTCAACATATAAGGCAACTGCTAACAGCTATAAAAGACGAAATTGACAGTAACACAATAATAGTGCGGGACTTTAACACCTCACTTACACCAATGGACAGATCATCCAAAATGAAAATAAATAAGGAAACAGAAGCTTTAAATGACACAATAGACCAGATAGATTTAATTGATATTTATAGCACATTCCATCCAAAAACAGCAGATTATACTTTCTTCTCAAGTGCGCATGGAACATTCTCCAGGATAGATCACATCTTGGGTCACAAATCAAGCCTCAGTAAATTTAAGAAAAATGAAATCATATCAAGCATCTTTTCTGACAACAATTAGAGATTAGAAATGAATTACAGGGGAAAAAACGTAAAAAACACAAACATATGGAGGCCAAACAATACGTTACTAAATAACCAAGAGGTCACTGAAGAAAGCAAAGAGGAAATGAAAAAATCCCTAGAGACAAATGACAATGAAAACACGATGATCCAAAACCTATGGGATGCAGCAAAAGCAGTTCTAAGAGGGAAGTTTATAGCTATACAAGCCTACCTCAAGAAACAATAAAAATCTCAAATAAACAATCTAACCTCACACCTAAAGGAACTAGAGAAAGAATAACAAAAAAAAAACCCCAAAGTTAGTGGAAGGAAAGAAATCATGAAGACCAGAGCAGAAATAAATGAAATAGAAACAAAGAAAACAATAGCAAAGATCAATAAAACTAAGAGCTGTTTCTTTGAGAAGATAAACAAAATTGATAAACCATTATCCAGACTCATCAAGAAAAAGAGGGAGAGGACTCAAATCAATAATGTTAGAAATGAAAAAGGAGAAGATACAACAGACACCACAGAAATACAAAGCATCCTAAGAGACTACTACAAGCAACTCTATGCCAATAAAATGGACAACCTGGAAGAAATGGACAAATTCTTAGAAAGGTATAACCTTCCAAGACTGAACCAGGAAGAAATAGAAAAGATGAACAGACCAATCACAAGTAATGAAATTGAAACTGTGATTAAAAATCTTCCAACAAACAAAAGTCCAGGACCAGATGGCTTCACAGGTGAATTCTATCAAACATTCAGACAAGAGCTAACACCCGTCCTTCTCAAACTCTTCCAAAAAATTGCAGAGGAAGGAACACTCCCAAACCCATTCTATGAGGCCACCATCACCCTGATACCAAAACCAGACAAAGATACTATGAAAAAAGAAAATGACAGACCAGTATCACTGATGAATATAGAAGCAAAAATCCTCAATAAAATACTAGCAAACAGAATCCAACAACAAAACATTAAAAGGATCATACACCATGATCAAGTGGGATTTATCCCAGGGATGCAAGGATTCTTCAATATATGCAAATCAATCAATGTGATACACCATATTAACAAAGTGAAGAAGAAAAACCATATGATCATCTCAATAGATGCAGAAAAAGCTTTTGACAAAATTCAACACCGATTTATGATAAAAACTCTCCAGAAAGTGGGCATAGAGGGAACCTTCCTCAACATAATAAAGGCCATATATGACAAGCCCACAGCAAACATCATTCTCAATGGAGAAAAACTGAAAGCATTTCCTCTAAGATCAGGAACAAGACAAGGATGTCCACTCTCACCACTATTATTCAACATAGTTTTGGAAGTCCTAGCCACAGCAATCAGAGAAGAAAAAGAAAGAAAAGGAATACAAGTTGGAAAAGAAGAAGTAAAACTGTCACTGTTTGCAGATGACATGATACTATACATAGAGAATCCTAAAGATGCCAACAGAAAACTACTAGAGCGAATCAATGAATTTGGTAAAGTTGCAGGATACAAAATTAATGCACAGAGCTCCGGGGCCAGGCCTGCCCCACTGTCGCGGAGCCTCTCACCCGGCCGCCCGTGGCTGTGCACGCCGTGGCCGCCGCACCGCGGGTCAGCACGTGCACAGCCCCTGCCTCCCAGCAGCGCAGAGCAGCCCCCTGTTCTGGCCCCACAGAGCGCAGTGCCCTCCTGGTGGTGGTGCGATGCTGTGCTTCCTGAGGGGAATGGCCTTCATCCCCATCCTCCTGGTGACCTGGTTGTCCTCCACCTTCATCATCTCCTACGTGGTTGCCGTGCTCTCCGGGCACGTCAGCCCCTTCCTCCCCTACATCAGTGATACAGGAACAACACCTCCAGAGAGTGGAATTTTTGGATTTATGATAAACTTCTCTGCATTTCTTGGTGCAGCCACGATGTATACAAGATATAAAATAGTAGAGAAGCAAAACCAAACCAGCTATTTCAGCACTCTTGTTTTTAACTTGGTGTCGTTAGTTCTAGGACTGGTGGGATGCATCAGAATGGGCATTGTAGCCAATTTCCAGGAGTTAGCTGTCCCCATGGTACACGATGGCGGTGCCTTTTTGGCATTTGTCTGCGGTGTTATGTACACACTCCTGCAATCCATCATCTCTTACAAATCATGTCCCCAGTGGAACAGCCTTTCCACATGCCGCATACGGATGGCCACCTCTGCCGTTTCCTCTGCAGCCGTCATCCCCAGAGCTATAGGGACTTCCCTGGTGGTGGAGTGGTGAAGGATCCACCTGCCAATTCAGGGGACATGGGTTTGAGCCCTGGTCCAGGAAGATCCCACATGCTGAGGAGCAACTAAGCCCATGCACCACAACTACTGAGCCTGTGCTCTAGAGCCCAGGAGCCACAACTACTGAGCCTGCGTGCCACAACTACCGAAGCCCACGTGCCTAGAGCCCATGTTCCACCACAAGAGAAGCCACCGCAATGAGAAGCCTGCGCACCGCAATAAAGAGTAGCTCCCGCTCGCTGCAACTAGACAAAGCCCGCACGCAGAAAAGAAGGCCCAACGCAACCAAAAAGAAATAAATAAAATTTCTTAAAAAAAAAAATTAATGCACAGAAATCTCTTGCATTCCTATACACTAATGATGAAAAATCTGAAAGAGAAATTAAGGAAACACTACCATTTACCACTACAACAAAAAGAATGAAATACCTAGGAATAAACCTACCTAGGGAGACAAAAGACCTGTATGCAGAAAACTATAAGTCATTGATGAAAGAAATTAAAGATGATACCAACAGATGGAGAGACATACCATGTTCTTGGATTGGAAGAATCAATATCGTGAAAATGACTATACTACCCAAAGCAATCTACAGATTCAATGCAATCCCTATCAAATTACCAATGGCATTTTTTACAGAACTAGAACAAAAAATCTTAAAATTTGTATGGAGACACAAAAGACCCTGAATAGCCAAAGCAGTCCTGAGGGAAAAAAAAATGGAGCTGGAGGAATCAGACTCCCTGACTTCAGACTATACTACAAAGCTACAGGAATCAAGACAATATGGTACTGGCACAAAAACAGAAATATAGATCAATGGAACAAGACAGAAAGCCCAGAGATAAACCCACGCACCTATGGTCAACTAATCTATGACAAAGGAGGAAAGGATATACAATGGAGAAAAGACAGTCTCTTCAATAAGTGGTGCCGGGAAAACTGGACAGCTACATGTAAAAGAATGAAATTAGAACACTCCCTAACACCATACACAAAAATAAACTCAAAATGGATTAGAGACCTAAATGTAAGACCGGACACTATAAAACTCTTGGAGGAAAACATAGGAAAAACACACTTTGACATAAATCACAGCAAGATCTTTTTTGATCCACATCCTAGAGTAATGGAAATAAAAACAAAAATAAACAAACAGGACCTAATGAAACTTAAAAGCTTTTCCACAGCAAAGGAAACCATAAACAAGATGAAAAGACAACTCTCAGAATGGGAGAAAATATTTGCAAATGAATCAGTGGACAATGGGTTAATCTTCAAAATATATAAACAGCTCATGCAGCTCAATATTAAAAAAACAAACAACCCAATCCAAAAATGGGCAGAAGACCTAAATAGACATTTCTCCAAAGAAGACATACAGATGGCCAAGAAGCACATGAAAACCTACTCAACATCACTAATTATTAGAGAAATGCAAATCAAAACTACAATGAGGTATCACCTCACACCAGTTAGAATGGGCATCATCAGAAAATCTACAAACAACAAATGCTTGAGAGGGTGTGGAGAAAAGGGAACCCTTTTGCACTGTTGGTGGGAATGTAAATTGATACAGCCACTATGGAGAACAGTATGGAGGTTCCTTAAAAAACTAAAAATAGAATTACCATATGACCAAGCAATCCCACTACTGGGCATATACCCTGAGAAAACCATAATTCCAAAAGACACATGCACCCCAATGTTCATTGTAGCACTATCTACAATAGCCAGGTCATGGATGCAACCTACATGCCCAGTGACAGACGAATGGATAAAGAAGATGTGGTACATATATACAATGGAATATTACTCAGCCATAAAAAGGAACGGAATTGGGTCATTTCTAGAGACGTGGATGGACCTTGAGACTGTCATACAGAGTGAAGTAAGTCAGAAAGAGAAAAACAAATATTGCATATTAACGCATATATGTGGAACCTAGAAAAATAGTACAGATGAACCAGTTTGCAGGGCAGAAATAGAGATACAGATGTAGAGAACAAACGTATGGACACCAAGGGGGGAAAGCGGCGGGGGGTGGGGGGGTGGGTGTGATGAATTGGGAGATTGGGATTGACATGTATACACTGATGTGTATAAAATGGATGACTAATAAGAACCTGCTGTACAAAAAAAAACCAAAAAATAAGATGGTATTATATGCATTTTCTTTCATTCTTTCAGAAGAAACATACATATTTACTAGAAGGATGATTTATTTATTTGACCAAATTTATTTATATTCTCTTTCCATTCTTTTAACCTTACAGACTATAGTCAAATTAAGTCTTGATTTTTTGTTGTTGTTGCCCTTGCGTGGGTATTTATTTTTGTTCTACATTGGTTTTTGTTTGTTTGTTTTAATATTCATTATCAGCTATGGGCTCACTGACAAAAAATTTGGAGAAAATTTTTAAAAAATAGAAAAAATTCACTAATCCACACTACTATAAAACAAGAATTTAAATTCCCAGTAAAAGTTCACATATACAATAAAAAATAAATAAAATAAAATAAATTTATGGATTTTTAAGTTGTCAGACTTACTTGTTTGCTGGTGTGTTCAGTTTTCATCTTAGTTGCTTTTACGTTATGACTGCTGACTGAGGCTAAAAATAATCTGTCGAAATATCTAAACCTTGAGGAAGTCATCACTGAATTACAGCTGTGCTCAATAAGCACATTAGACCAACAGCAGCACAAGGGATTACCACGAGAGACAGCTGAGAACCAGGAGAGATTTAGGTCAAAGAGGACAAATAGGACCAGTGAGGTGAGAGAGTGCAAAATTTGTTCTCAGTGCGTAAGTAGAGAACTGAATGTTTGCTTTTATTATCTAAGTCATATAAATTCATACTCAAACCTATTTAGAAACAGAAAAGCTTTGGATGTTTCTAAAACATCCGATGGTTTAATTAAATTGATCCTGTTGTTTCCAAAACAATAAATTGTCTAAATCCAATGATTTTAAGAATTGTACCTGGTCAGGGTCTGAGAATATAGTAGTGTGTCAGTTTTTCATATCAAAGAAAACTGGTGAAGGGCTATTTGAAAACAGCCACTTTTCTTTCATCCAACTTCTTCTATAATTCCCTGTGTGTGTGTGTGTGTGTGTGTGTCCTTTTGATGGGCTACAACATCAAGGTCGGAACATCAAGAATGAAGCAGATAACATAAAAAATGTGCAGTGGAGCCTCAAAGGAAAATGATTGTTCAACATTTGCAATTGACTAAAAGGGAAAAAATACTGAAATACATTAATTATTTTAGATCTATCCAAGTGTTCAAGCCACTAAGTAGATTCAAGGCTTCGTTGTTGCTTCTGAAACGGAGGCATCTCACAAAAAACATATTTTTGCAGTCTCATAACAGGTTGTCACTCTGCAACTAATGTGGAAGTATGGCATTGCAAGGTTTATGAAATATCTATTTCTTATTGATTCTATGCTTTCAAGTTGAATTTTACATTTTCAATCCAGGAATCAATAATTTATGGAATTAATTTTTCATCGTAACTTTCTCACAGCTGGTGAATTAGGAATGTTCTGACACTAAACAGAAATGTAAATTGAACATATTTCTTTGTAGGCATTCTAGAGAGTAGTGAATCAGGGAGTTGGGCTGTTATAGAGTTGCCAAATATATTTGTGTATTCAGTTTCAATATATTTGGGTCTGAATCTTGTAGACATCCTTAAAAGGACAACTTAACAGCTTTATCTATTCCATAAATGACTGAATTGTGGTAATACATAAGCCTCCTGAATAAAAACTCATTATCAGGATTAACTGTTGAACTTTTATTTCTAGCAAATATCTCTCAGACAAACTAGTTAGCCCTAACCCAGAAGACCAAAGCTTGAAATAAATTAGTTCAAGCCTAAAAGTAATAAGGGTAAGAATTTTAATAAAAATAGAGGCCTCCATTGGTACTATTCATCTCATGGCTACTAAAATTCAATGAAGTCTGATATGTTATCATTGAGACATAAGCCCGAAGGAACTTTATAAGTGAGACTGAATGACACTTCAGTATTTGACTATATTTGTTAGTGCTTAATGGGTACCAGACATTGTTCTAGATGAAAGAGATTCATCAGCGAACAAAAGAGACAAAAATTCCTTTTCTTGTGGAGTTTACATCCCAGTGAGAGGAGAACAGCTATAAACAATAAACATAATAAGTACACACATTATATAGTATGTTAGAAGGTGGCAAATGCTATTAAAAAAACATAGAGCAGGCTAAGAGAGATCAAGAGTGGTTCCAATTTTAAATGAGGAAGTCAGGGTGGGTGGGCTTTACTGGAAAGTTGACAGCTAAGATTTGAAGAGGAGAGTGAGTTATGAATATATCTCGGGGGAGAGCACTTCAGACAGAAAAGTTGATGCAAAAGCCTTGAGGCAGGAGCATGCCTGGCAGGTATGAGAAGCAGGAAGGGGACCAATGTAGCTGGAACAGTAGGAGCAGGTGAGAGAGAGTAGTAGAAAAGGTTGGCTAGGTAATAGGGAAACTGGATCACATAGTGCCTTGTAGGTCATCATAAGGACTTTATCTTTAATTCTGAGAAAGCTGAGAGCCACTAGAGGATTTTAAGCAGAGAGGAGACAAAATCCATCTTCTGTTTTAAGAGGATTACCCTGGTTGCTATGTTGAAAAATACTTTCGGGAGCAAGGCATACATAAACAAGGAGACCTGTTAAGAGGCTAATGCAATAATCCAGGTGAGAGTTGATAGTGGTTAAGACAAGGGAGGTGGTCAGGCTCTGGATATATTTTGAAGGGACAGGCAACAAGATTTCCTGATGGGTGAGATGGGGTAAATGAGAGGCAAGGTATTTAAATCTAACAATAGGTAAAATGTGAGTTATTAACAGAGATGGGGAAGACTCTGGGTGGTACAGCTTTGCAGGGTGGAAATTAAAAGTTGTCTTGCCATGTGAAATTTGAGATGTCTGTTAGTGGAAATATTAAATAGGCAGTTGTATATACCAATCTGGAGTTCAGGAGAAAAGTTAAGTCTGGAGATAGAAATTTGGGATTTGTCAGCATACAGATTACATCTAAAGCCATGAGTTCATGAGATCACAACAGTGAATACAGTTGACCCTTGAACAACACAGGGGTTAGGGGCACAATCAAAAATCTGTGCATAGGGAGACTCAAGAGGGAGGAGATAATGGGATATATGTATATGTGTAGCTGATTCACTTTGTTATAAAGCAGAAACTAACACACCATTGTAAAGAAATATCTTTATCTCCAATAAAGATATTAAAAAATAATAATAAATATATAAAATATAGTAAAGAAAAAAAAATCTGTGCATAACTTTTGACTCCCCCAAAACTTAACTACTAATAGCCTACTGTTGACAGGAAGCCTTACCAATAAAATGAACAGTCGATTAACATATATTTTATATAATATATTGTATTCTTACCATAAAGTAAGCTAGAGAAAATATTATTTAGTAAATCATGAGAAAACACATTTACAGTACTGTACAGTATTTATTGATACAGCAAGTTTCCATCATCTGTTTACAAGATGAGTCACCTGTCAGTACCTACATCAATATTGTCTTACATGATACAAAACACTGTGGATGTTGTATGTATTACTAACACTAGACATCAAAACTGAAAAGATAATGTGAAAAATAAATTAATTTTTATTTACAAGTATAACAATTCATGCATTGGTAAAGAAGCAGCAATATGATTGTTCTATGGTAGCCTAATGTTTTTGATACAATTGCTTCACAGTAACCTAGCCTATACGCTAATGAATGAATCATTAAAAAATGTTTATGGCATACATTATTGCAGTCATAGTCATAATACAATACTGGAAACATTGTTACTTAAAAAGACACACTTACCTGTGATAATAGGCTGATATGCAGTTTCTCCAGCTATGAGAAAGAGGCATACTGTACGGTAATATAACTCTGAAAGCAAAGTTATAGAACAGTAAGAAAACTAACACTATTAATTTTACATTAAATATCACTCATGTCTATGTAAAGAGAGACTAATATTTACATATATTTTATGCATTCATGACATGCCTAATTTTTTCTTAATTTTTTCAATATTTCTAGGCTAACAGTTTGTGAGTTTCTTCAAATTGTCACAAATCTCCAAAAAGATTTCCAGTATATTTATTGAAAAAAGTTCATGTATAAATGGACCCATGCAGTTCAAGGGTCAACCATATAGCCAGATAGGAAAAGAGGTCCAAGGATTGCACTTGGGGTGCTTCCAAGAGGTTGGGTATTGAGGGAAAAACAATAACGGATGTTGCAAAGTAGCCTGTGAGGTTAGAGGAAAACCATGAGAGCATGGTGTGGGAAAGCCAAAGGAGAACATGTTTCCAAGAGGAGGAAGTGATCAACTGCAACAAATGATACTGATTGACCAAGTAAAATTAGTATTGAAACTGCTGAATTTAGCAAGGACCTTGACAAGAGCAATTTCTGCGGCATGGTGGAAATTTTAAAAAGCCTAACTGGCTTTTAAGAAAAAGCTGTAGAGGTAGGGATGTGGCCTAGACAACTTAGGTTTGAAGCCCAGCCCTTTTCTCACTAGCTATATCATCATGCCCAATAACTTAATCTCTATGAGCTCCAGTTTTCTCATTTTTAAAATTAGAATAACATAAATTTTACAGCATCTATGGAGAATATTAATAGAATCATGTATGTAAAGCAGCTGGTATAGTACCTGGTACAGAGTAGGTTCTCAATAAGATTAGTTTTCCTTTCCCTCCCTACTCTGGTGAGTTGCCCAGAACTTCAGTACCCTCCCCAGAATGGACCCTTCTTTGCACTTGCCAGGTTCCCTACCACAACTGGAGTCTCTGCTCTCAACCCAGCCAAGTCTCCTTGTAGTATCACAGTTGGAGAGGGAACTGCTGTCCTGCACTCAGCCCACGGAGACCCTCCGATGCTTAATCTTGGATGTCTCCCCTACCCCTTTGCTATTAGCCTGCTCTGAAACATGAGGACCTTCCAAGGAGAGTCCTCCGGCCCACACCAGCTGCTGACTCAATTCCTTGAGCTCTCAAACCCAGAAGGTGTGGCTCCAGCCAGGTCCTGACTCTTGTAATAAGTTTTGCCATGACTTAACAAACTGTCCAGAGGCAGCAAAAGAGGGCACCGAATTGTAATATCTGTTATAGGAAACTCCACACTTACAAAAGGGCTACCTCCGAATAATTAATCCACATTACAAGTGTGCACCAAAGGACTTTTTCCTGCAGCACTCTCCCCCATATTTTATAAAGTAAGACACAAATAGTTTTGCATTCTAGCCATTAGGCTCTAGGTAAATGGTGGCTTTTCTTTTTCTTTACTTTTGAATTTTTACACCAGTGCCTAATAACTTGCTGAGCTTCAGTTAGGTCTGAAAAAAACGGAGTCCCAAGAGGAAATACAAAGGCCTCTATAAGTTACATTTACGGCCATTAATGAAAATGTATTTTTACCATAATTTGGATAAACCAGAGGTCACCTTGATTTTACGTTCACAGTGGTACTACAAGAATTGAGCCTGAATTTAAAAAAATTGTGAAAAATCAACTGCAGGCAACTCAATCTAACATGAAAAATCCCTCGTCTTTTTCTTAATCTCTTACCGGTTGGAGCAAATTTTACGCTCTAAAGAGCGGGGCACACCGGGCCGTGGTTCACGGGGTCTGCGGCTGCGCAGAAGCCCTGGGAGCAGACGGGGCCGAGGCAGCCGAGCGCAGAGAACACGCCTGGGCTTCCGGCTCCGCCCGCGGAGCTTCTCGCGGAAGGCTCTGGAAGTGTGGGAGCAGCGGAGCTGTTCTGGACGCCGTGCTGATCAGGTGTGTTTGCAGTCTTGGGGATGAGGCTGCCGAGAACGTGGTTCTTCGCGTTTTTCTTTCTTGGTTCTTTTCCAGTGTGGTTTTTCCTCACACGTGCCGAGATCAGATCTTTACCTCAGGGCTTTGGCGGGTGAGAAAGGATCCTCCCCAGCCTTTTCTTCCTTTGGGAATCGTGTGGAAAGGGGTTTTCTTTGGTTTTTCATGTAGGATTGTAGAAGTGCCTCCTTTTCCGAAGCTCTGTCTTCCACCCCTCGGATTTATATTTGACTTCGGGCGGTGTTCGTAACCTCTTCCCTCCTCCCACTCCCGAGAGCGGGAGAAAGTCCTAAAAAGAATCGAAGAGGGGCTTCCCTGGTGGCGCAGTGGTTGAGAGTCCGCCTGCCGATGCAGGGTACAAGGGTTCGTGCCCCGGTCCGGGAGGAACCCACGTGCCGCAGAGCAGCTGGGCCCGTGAGCCATGGCAGCTGAGCCTGCGCGTCCGGAGCCTGTGCTCCGCAACGGGGGAGGCCACAACAGTGAGAGGCCAGCGTACCGCAAAAAAAAAAAAAGAATCGAAGAGGCCGTGAAAACCACTGTTGGCCAGACTCCCACTTGATGACGGAGGAGACTGAACGGGTTAGCGATGTACAGGAGGTTGTTGTGCAATGTTAAATTTATTTAAATTTGAAAACTTGGGAAAGGCAAAACCGTAATGACGGAAGCCCAGAATATTAGGGCCTTGGACCTGGCAAAGGCGTTAAGAGGCCATTGGGTCCAGCCTGATTTGCAGATGAGGGAACGGGCCACCTGGAGGTGTGGTGAGTGGCTCACAATCAGCGATGAGTGGGGCTTGGTTGCTAGTCTAAGAGCGTTTCCCCAGAGAGATTGAGGGAACCTTGCTGCCTCAGCCCTGTTTATCTGACGCGTTCTCAGTCGTTAATAGTACGCTTCTGGGGGTCTGCGACCCCAATTACTTTCTCACTTATTAGTGCATAAAATTAGTTAACCTTCTAAGTTTAGTTAAATTAGTTAAAATTGTTTATTAAACCTGTATAGAGGGGTGTGAGGATTTAAATGACTGTACAGGTATGCCTTGGAGATATTGCAGGGTTTGGTTCCAGGCCTTAGCAATAAAGCGAGTTACATGAAGTTTTTTTGTTTCCTGGTGCATATTAAAGTTATTTCATACTATACTGTAGTCTGTTAAGTGTGCAGTAGCATTTTGTATCTAAAAAAATAATGTATGTACTTTCATTTTAAAGTAGTTTTTCAAAAGGTAATCATAGTCTGGGCTTCCCTGGTGGCGCAGTGGTTAAGAATCCTCCTGCCAATGCAGGGGACACGGGTTCGAGCCCTGGTCCGGGAAAATTCCCACATGCCGCGGAGCAACTAAGCCTGTGTGCCACAACTACTGAGCCCGCATGCCACAACTACTGAAGCCCGTGAGCCTAGAGCCCATGATCCACAACAAGATAAACCACCGCAATGAGAAGACCATGCACCACAACAAAGAGTAGTCCCCACTCACCACAGCTAGCAAAAGCCCGTGTGCAGTAACGAAGACCCAAGGCAGCCAAAAATAAATAAATAAAATATATTTATAAAAAAGAAAAAAGCTAATCATAGTCTGACAAGGCAGGGTTGCCACAAACCTTCAATTTGTCAAAAAAAATCAAAACAAACAAAAACCACGATATCTGCAAATCACAATAAAGGGAAGCAAAATAAAATGAGGTTTGCTTGTATGTTTTGTGGATGTATTATCAGGTGGATTGTTATTAGCTAGACAGTAAATTAAGTTGTATGGGAGGAAATAAAAATTTCAGTCCTTCCCCCAGACAGCCATTTACTCATTCATAAACAAAGTTTGAGTATCTACTTTGTGCCAGGTGTTGGAGGTACAGTATTGGATAAAACAGGTGTCTCTGCTCTCATAGAGCTGTTAACTTGTCATTCATTCATTCATGCAATGAATGAGGAAATTATAGAGCAGCTGGTTTCAACCCAGCAGGGAGAACTTTCTAATTATTAGAATTGTTCAAAAGGAGAATAAAATTGCCTTAGGAAATATTAGCTCACCATCACTGAACGTTACTTTCACTTGGATTAGTTGGTTTCTAAATTTTGCTTTAAACTAATTTTGTATTAAGTAACATGGAGATTATAAATTTGGTTGACATTAAGGAGATTATGATCTAGGGGAAATGAACGACATTTATAAATAATTTTATGGGGCAAAATATGAGAAGTGCTTAACAGGTGTTGTAAGGTGGATTCTGAGGAAGGAGAGGTCTCATTTAGTTTGAGGGAGACAGAGATAGTTTCTTGCAGGAGGCAGAATTTCTAATGGGCCTTGAAGGAGAGGTAGGATTTTTTTTTAATAAACTTTATTTTTTAGAACAGTTTTAGATTTACAGAAAACTTGAGATTCTACTTCACATTCCACTGCACATTGCATTACACTGCAATGTGAAGCCCGTGCACCACAATGAGGAGTAGGCCCTGCTCGCTGCAACTAGAGAAAGCCCATGCACAGCAACAAAGACCCAACGAAGCCAAAAATAAATAAATAAAATAAATAAATTTATTAAAAAAAAAAATTTAAACAAAAGTATGAGGAATAAAGTTAAAAAAAAATGCTTCTATGAACATTCTTATACAAGTCTCCTAGTACACATTGCATGCATTTCTTTTGAGTATATATTTGGGATTGGAATTGCTGGGTTATAATTTATGTGTATTTTCAACTTTAATAGATAATGCCTGTCAAGAACCGTGAAAGGTCTTTTTACTCTACTTGCAACCTAACAAGCTAACCTATTACCGTTTTATTAATGCTGGCAGAAGATAAAAGATGCCTGGATCAGAAACAAAAGATTTTTAAAATTTTGTGGCAAAAGCAGTAACCAAAGTTTCAGGTTCTTGTTCGTTCCTCTGGCCCCCAAATTCCGCAGGGGTGTGGGAATAACATAAGTAAACCTAGGTGAATGTACATTCAATTGGTTATGTTAACAGAGAGAAACACTGAAGGGAAGAACACTTGTTAATTGGTAGTAACAAGCCTGCTTGCCTCATTCCTCAATGTTTATTGCAAGTGAAAAATGGCCCGGATAAAGAGTAATCAGGGGCTTATATTTACATACCCAGCAAAAACATGCAGACACTAAAGGCCCCTCACAGATTATCTACCCCAATAATGCCTAATCATCTTCCAAAATGGTTATATCAATTTGCACTCTACCCATGTATAAGAGTTCTTGTTGCTTCATATCCTTATCCTTAGTTTTTTTTTTTTTAATTCTAAGTTTTGTCATTCTAATGCAGCCATTCTCAACAGGAGTTCTATGAGAGAATTAAACCTGTAGAACATGGTTTGAGTGATTATTTTCTCAATTCTACCAAAGTTGGTAGGTGACTAGTACCATTCTAGATGTACAGAAGAAAAGTAAAGTCATATCATGGATGTCTTAGGGAGGGCTTGGCAAACTACGGCCCATGAGCCAAATCTGGCCCTCCACACTTGGAGCCAAGAATAGTTCTAGTTCAAGTGACTGGAAAAAAATCAAAGAAAAATAATACTTGTGACACATGAACATTATATTAAATTTATATCTTAGTGTCCATAAATAAAGTTTTAAGAAATACAGCCATGTTCATTTGTTTACTTATTATCTGTAGCTGCTTTCACACTACAATTGCAGAGTTGAGTCACTGCAACAGAGACTGTATGGCCCACAAAGTCTGAAATATTTACTCTCCAGCCTTTTACAAGAAAGCTTGCTGACCCCTGTCTTAGGGCATTAGAGCTTCATATCCCAGAACCCTAATTAAGAAGGCTGTCATGCGTACAAAATGATATCTCCTTGTGGTCTTAATTTGCAGGTAATTTATCATTTTGAGTGTGACGTAGATAAAGTGAGTATTTAAAAGGTAAGTAGAATTTTGGCAGGCAGAGATCAGGGTGGTTGTTTCAGATGGAAGAAAATAGTATGGCATGGTAGTGAGGTGAGAAAGTATAGGGTTTCTTTGGTATAATGGGCAGGACTGACTATATAATTTGCAGGCCCAGTGTGAAATGAAAACATAAGATCTCTTGTTTAAAAATTAACATTTTCAAGACAGCAATAGGGGATAATAGCAATAAGACAAGTACAGGATCCTTTTAAGTGTGGAGCCTTGTGTGACTCCACAGATTGCATGTCAGTGAAGCTGCCCATGTTAGTGGGAAGTAATTCTGGAAAGGAAACGTGGCATCAGTCTTTGGGGAGAGGAGCTTGAATACTAGGCTAAAGAATTTGGATTTGATTTCTTAAGCCTTAGGGACCCATTAAAGTTTTCTGAACAGAACAGTAATCTATGGGCTTCCCTGGTGGCACAGTGGTTAAGAATCTGCCTGCCAATGCAGGCAACATGGGTTCGAGCCCTGGTCCAGGAAGATCCCACATGCGGTGGAGCAACTAAGCCCGTGTGCCACAACTACTGAAGCCCACATGCCTAGAGCCCGTGCTCTGCAACAAGAGAAGCCACCGCAATGAGAAGCTCGCACACCACAGCGAAGAGTAGCTCCTGCTCGCTGCAACTAGAGAAAGCCCGCGCGCAGCAACGAAGACCCAATGCAGCCAAAAATAAATAAATTTAAAAAAAAAGAAGAGTAATCTAGTTATAAATTAAGTTTTAGGAAAATTATTTGGGAAGAGTTTGTAGAATAGATTTGAAAGGAGGCAAGACCAGTTAGGAGGTAAATATAGTAGCTCAGGCAAGAGGTAATAAATATGGTATTAATGAAAAAGGAAGAGGAAAAAGGAATAGATCTAACATTGGACTCATTCACTTTTTTTCTTTTATTGTGGAAAGAAATATAGTATAGATCTACCCTTTTAATAAATTTTAAGTATATATTATTGTTGACTATAGGTACAATGTTGTACAGCAGATCTCTAGAGATTATTCACTCATAAAAGAAAATTACCTGATATAATAAAGGCCATATATGACAAGCCCACAGCTAATATCATACTCAAATGTGAAAAAGTGAAAAATTTTCCTCTAAGATCAGGAACAAGGCAGATGTGCCCATTTTCACCGTTTCTATTCAGCATAGTACCAGAAGTCCTGGCCAGATCAGTTAGGCAAGAAAAAGAAATAAAAGGCATCCAAACTGGAAAGAAAGAGGTAAAACTGTCCCTGTTTGCAGATGACATGATCCTATAAAAAAACTGTTAGAACAAATATATCAATTCAACAAAGTTGCAGGATACAAAATCAACATATAAAAATCAGTTGCATTTCTATATAGGAACAGCAAACTATATGAAAAGGAAATTAGGAAAATAATCCCATTTACAAGAGCACCAAGAAGAGTAAAATACTTAGGAATACATTTACCTAAGGAGGTGAAAGACTTGTACACTGTAAACTACAAAACTTGGATGAAAGAAGACACAAATAAATGGAAAGAAATCTTGTGTCCATGGATTGGAAAACTTAATACTGTTAACATGTCCATTCTGCCCAAAGTGAACCCATTCATTTTCACTCTGTAGGTGTATATGACCTTTGCCACCATCCTTTCTCAGCCTGAATTTCCTAAAGTGTAAAATTATATAAATACTTGCTTTTCCTTTTCACATTTGTTGCTCAAAACCCAGCCCAAACTGAAGTTCAGTGTGAAATTTCTTGTGTTTTCCTTTGAGCATTCCTCATAAGATATATATATTTAAATATGTGTGTATACACATTCTCATTCCATTTCTAACTGACCTTTTGTTTTGTGATAGTTATGTCTCTACTCTGAGCAGCCTTTAATTTTATTATCAAGTTTGAATCACTTCAGTTTCCTCTCTCTCCTCTTGTTGCCACAAACTGCCTCTGCTGGAAGGAAAAGCCTGGTTTGTGGATGCCAATTAAATAACAAAATGTTTATAAACTGTCTACTGTGGACTAGTTTGGAAGAAGATCAAAAATTGAAATATCATTAGAGAAGGCTTCATGGAAATGCTGGGTCTTCCTTCTTTAAGTTAATGCTCTGAAATGGGAACCATTGCTTTTAATAATTCTTAATAGGAAGCATAATATTGAATGAGCTTAATGTATAACAAGACAGATATTTTTTCAGTGTTAATTTTTTTTTTTTGGCTGTGTTGGGTCTTCGTTACTGTGCGCAGGCTTCCTCTAGTTGCGGCAAGTGGGGGCTACTCTGTTGCAGTGCTCAGGCTTCTCATTGCAGTGGCTTCTCTTGTTGTGGAGCACGGGCTTTAGGCACACGGGCGTCAGTAGTTGTGGTGCATGGACTCAGTAGTTGCAGCATGCAGGCTCTAGGGCATGCAGGCTTCAGTAGTTGTGGTGCATGGGCTCTAGAGCGCAGGCTCGGTAGTTGTGGTGCACAGGCTTAGTTGCTCCGTGGTATGTGGGATCTTCCCAGACCAGGGATCGAACCCATGTCCCCAGCATTGACAGGCGGATTCTGAACCACTGTGACACAAGGGAAGTCCACATTTTAAAAAATATATATTTATTTATTTATTTGGCTGCACCAGATCTTAGTTGTGGCACATGGGATCTTCGTTGTCACGTGCGGAATCTTCATTGCCGCATGCAGGCTCCTTAGTTGCGGCATGCAGACTCTTAGTTGCGGCATGCAGGATCTAGTTCCCAGACCAGGGATGGAACCCAGGCCCCCTGCATTGCGAGTACAGAGTCTTAACCACTGGACCACCAGGGAAGTCCCATCAGTGTCAAATTTTGACTTTCAAATATTCTTTAGAATGTCTCCATTACCCTAATTTTATTTCTTTCTGTAATTTACTCATTCATCAAGCAAACATTTCTATGTGTTCTTTTTGTTCTTATTTTTCTCAGATTGTTGGCACCACTAGAAGCTGGTTTGATACAGAGAGATGGCTGAAAGTGATGGAAAAGAAAAAATTAAATGGACAACCACCATTATTATTAGCTCATCGCTTAAGGTAAAAGAGGCATTTGGGCCATTGATCTTGAATTTAAAATTGAAAGCAATAGAACAATATTTTTAAATATCTTTACCTTGATTATCCAAAGTTGTGTGAATCGGCAAGTACATAATCTAAAATGTGTTTTAAAGACAAATTATGAATGTCCCTGCATCCATTTTCCTACTTCTCTAAATATTTGAAGGTTGGAAATTTTCTAAGTTCCTTTTTTTTTCTCACTAAGCCTATTCTAATAGAGATGTTGAGTGATTACAGAAACAATGCATATGCACATATATATTACTTAAGGTTTTTTGAAAGGTAAACAATGGAAACTGATCTGTCTAGACTTAGTGGCCTTGGGAGGAGGCTGTCTCCCTACAGTTTAGATGGGGAGGGAATGGGAGTTGAATGCCTGAGGGCAGTTGGTCAGTCCACAACTGTTTTTAACTCCTCAGCCAACAGGATTTCTCCATTGCCCTGATGTTTATCTTATGGACACCACCTAATGTCTAGAATGAAGGGGCAAGAAATGATTATTCTATGGTAAAGAGAGAGGCTAGAATAAGACTCTGAATACGATCTGTTTTATTCACCCTATCCATTCACTGCTGCCTCAAGCTGCACTTTACTCTGTTGGCTTTAGCCATCTAGCACCATACCAAATACCCATTTAAGACAGCCTCAAGGTTCATTGGAATTTTTCATGCTTCTTTTTGTTAGGTTTCTAGAATCCATATTTCTCTCTTGTTTCTTTAGCTTTTCCAGACTGATTTTGAGAGAGGGAGACAGCAACCCATGCTAATGTGCTTGTTTTGTGCTGTCTTTTCTTTTTTCGTTCCTTTTTGTCCCACCTTTTCTTTTCTTATTATTTATTTGTTTTTTTTATTTATTTGGTTGTGTTGAGTCTTAGTTGCGGCATGTGGGATCTTCGTTGCAGCATGCAGGATCTTTCATTGTGGTGTGCAGGCTCTTCATTGTGGCACGCGGGCTTCTTTCTAGTTGTGGCGTGTGGGCTCCAGAGTGTGCAGGCTCAGTAGTTGTGGTGTGCAAGGCTCTAGAGCACACAGGTTTAGTCGCCCTGTGGCATGTGGGATCTTAGTTCCCCAACCAGGGATCGAACCTGTGTCCCCTGCATTGGAAGGTGGATTCTTAACCACTGGACCACCAGGGAAGTCCCACCTTTTCTCTGTTTCTTTTTTCTCTTCTTTTTTGCCTCCTTTTGTATTGATTGGTAATTTTTTCTCATTTTTTTCTTAACTAGCTTTGAAACTAGCTAGTTTCTTAACTAGCTTTGAGGTAATTTTTTCTCAACTAGCTTTGAATGGTTTTTTTCCTTAGCTGGCTTTAAACAGCTCTATTTATGTTTTTTAATAGTTACCCTAGAAAATTTAACATGTATACTTAGCCCCACAAAATCCAAAGTAAATAATTATTTTTATCTTCCTCTTAAATGACAAACAAATCTTAGAACACTAATTCCAATCACCCTTTTCTGCATTATATTTTGTTATCATATACAGTTTAATTCTATCAATTTTTTAACTCAACAAAGTGCTATTATTTTCTAAAGTTAGCATTTGTTTAGATTTACTCATGTCTTTGTTACTTTCTTTGCTCTTCTTTTCTTCTTTTGGCTCAGACCTTCCATTTTGGATCATTTTCTTTTTTATCTGAAGAATATAATTTAGAAATTATCTAAATGAGGATCCTCTCAGTTTTTGTTAGTATCCAAATACAGTTGACCCTTGAACAACGTGGGGTTATAGGCAGTGACTCCCTCACTCCCTCCCTCAAAACTTCACGTTTAACTTTACATTTGGCCCACTGTATCAGCAGTTCTGCATGCGAGGATTCAACCAACCTCAGATTGTATAGTACATGTATTTATAGAAAAAAATCCACATAGAAGTGGATCCATACATTTCAAACCTGTGTTGTACAAGAATCAACTATATTTTTGTCTTCCCCTTGATCTTGCAAGATGTTTTAAAAATCACTTTAATTCAGGGACAACTTACATACAATAAAATACACACATTTTAAATGTACAGCTTAATGAATTTTGACAAATGTGTATACCTGTGTAACCATCACCCCAATCAAAATATATAGAACATTTTCGTCACTCCAGAAAGTTCCTTCATGCCCTTTTGTAGTCAGTCCTTTTCCAGTTCCCCACCTCAAGCAACCATTGGTCTGATTTATCACTATAACTAGTTTTGCCTGTTGTAGAACTTCATATAAATGGAATGATACAGTTTGTACTCTTGTGTCTGGCTTCTTGCATTAAGCATAATGCTTTTGAGATTCATCCATGTTGTTACATATAACAATAATTTGTTATCTTTTCTTTGCTGGGTAATAGTGTGTTGTATGAGTGTATGCCAGTGTATCTATTCACTAATAGATATTTGGGTTGTTTCCAGTTTTTGGCTATTATGAATTAAGCTGCTCTGAACATTCATGTATGTCTCTGTTAAGACGTGTTTGAATTTCTCTTATAAATACCTAATAATGGAACTGCTGGGTCGTATGATGAGTGTATGTTTATAAGAGATTACAAACTGTTTTTCAAAGTTCACTACAAATGAACACTGAATCCGTTTAACTATATAGCTATACTAAAACTAAATGCAGGGATTATGGTTTTATATTCCCATCAGCAATGTATAAGAGTTCAAGTTGCTCCAAGTTGAAAGATATTTTCCACTAGATCTACAGATATTTTCTCTCAGTGTACTGAAAATATCTTCACTGGATTTTGGCTTCTGTTGTTTTTTCTTTTGTTTGTTTTGTTTTGTTTTAACTTTTCTTTTAATATCTTCATTGGAGTATAATTGCTTTACATTGTTGTGTTAGTTGCTGCTATATAACAAAGTGAATCAGCTATACATATACATATATCCCCATATCCCTTCCCTCTTGCCTCTCCCTCCCACTGTCCCTATCCCACCCCTCTAAGTGGTCACAAATCACCGAGCTGATCTCCCTGTGCTATGCGGCTGCTTCCCACTAGCTATCTATTTGACATTTGGTAGTGTATATATGTCAGTGCCACTCTCTCACTTCATCTCAGCTTCCCCTTCCCCATGTCCTCAAATCCATTCTCTACGTCTTTGTCTTTTTTCCTGTCCTGCCCCTAGGTTCTTCAGAATATATATATATATTTTAGATTCCATACATATATGTTAGCATACAGTATTTGTTTTTCTCTTTCTGACTTACCTCACTCTGTATGACAGACTCTAGGTCCATCCACCTCACTACAAATAACTCACTTTCGTTTCTTTTTATGGCTGAATAATATTCCATTGCATACATGTGCCACATCTTCTTTATCCATTCATCTGTCGATGGACATTTAGGTTGCTTCCATGTCCTGGCTATTGTAAATAGAGCTGCAGTGAACATTGTGGTACATGACTCTTTTTGAATTGTGGTTTTTTCAGGGTATATGCCCAGTACTGGGATTGCTGGGTTATATGGTAGCTCTATTTTTAGTTTTTTAAGGAACCTCCATACTGTTCTCCATAGTGGCTGCATCAATTTACATTCCCACCAACAGTGCAAGAGGGTTCCCTTTTCTCCACACCCTCTCCAGCATTTATTGTTTGTAGATCTTTTGATGATGGCCGTTCTGACTGGTGTGAGGGGATACCTCATTGTAGTTTTGATGTGCATTTGTCTAATGATTAGTGACGTTGAGCATGCGTTCATGTGTTTGTTGGCAATCTGTATATCTTCTCTGGAGAAATGTCTATTTAGGTTTTCTGCCCATTTTTGGATTTTTTTTTTTTTTTTTTGATATTGAGCTGCATAAGCTGCTTGTATATTTTGGAGATTAATCCTTTGTCAGTTGCTTCGTTTGCAAATATTTTCTCCCATTCTGAGGGTTGTCTTTTCGTCTTGTTTATGGTTTCCTTTCCTGTGCAAAAGCTTTTTTTTTTTTTTGCGGTACACGGGCCTCTCACTGTTGTGGCCTCTCCCGTTGAGGAACACAGGCTCCGGATGCGCAGGCTCAGCGGCCATGGCTCATGGGCCCAGCTGCTCCACAGCATGTGGGATCGTCCTGGACCAGGGCACAAACCCGTGTCCCCTGCATCGGCAGGCGGACTGTCAACCACTGCGCCACCAGGGAAGCCCTGTGCAAAAGCTTTCAAGTTTCATTAGGTCCCATTTGTTTATTTTTGTTTTTATTTCAGTTTCTCTAGGAGGTGGGTCAAAAAGGATCTTACTGTGATTTATAGAGTGTTCTGCCTCTGTTTCCTGCCTATGTTTTCCTCTAAGAGTTTTATAGTGTCTGGCCTTACATTTAGGTTTTTAATCCATTTTGAATTTATTTTTGTGTATGGTGCTAGGGAGTGTTCTAATTTCATTCTTTTACATGTAGTTGTCCAGTTTTCCCAGCACGACTTATTGAAGAGGCTGTCTTTTCTCCATTGTATATTCTTGCCTCCTTTATCAAAGATAAGGTGACCATAGGTGTGTGGGTTTATCTCTGGGCTTTCTATGCTGTTCCACTGATCTATATTTCTGTTTTTGTGCCAGTACCATACTGTCTTGAATACTGTAGCTTTGTAGTATAGTCTGAAGTCAGGGAGCCTGATTCCTCCAGCTCCATTTTTCTTTCTCAAGATTGCTCTGGCTAAAACTTCCAAAACTATGTTGAATAATAGTGGTGAGAGTGGACATCCTTGTCTTGTTCCTGATCTTAGTGGAAATGGTTTCAGGTTTTCACCATTGAAAACGATATTGGCTGTGGGTTTGTCATATATGGCCTCTATTCTGTTGCAGTAAGTTCCCTCTATGCCTATTTTCTGGAGAGTTTTTATCATAAATGGGTGTTGAATTTTGTCAAAGGCTTTTTCTGCATCTATTGAGATGATCCTATGGTTTTTATCCTTCAATTTGTTAATATGGTGTATCACATTGATTGATTTGTGTATATTGAAGAATCCTTGCATTCCTGGGATAAACCCCACTTGATCATGGTGTATGGTCCTTTTAATGTGCTGTTGGATTCTGTTTCCTAGTATTTTATTGAGGATTTTGCATCTATGTTCATCAGTGATATTGGCCTGTAGTTTCCTTTCTTTGTGACATCGTCTGGTTTTGGTATCAGAGTGAGGGTGGCCTCGTAGAATGAGTTTGGGAGTGTTCCTCCCTCTACTGTAGTTTGGAAGAGTTTGAGAAGGATAGGTGTTAGCTCTTCTCTAAATGTTTGATAGAATTCGCCTGAGAATCCATCAGGTCCTGGGCTTTTCTTTGCTGGAAGATTTTTAATCAAGTCTCAATTTCAGTGCTTGTGATTGGTCTGTTTATATTTTCTCTTTCTTCCTGGTTCAGTCTCAGAAGTTCTGCTTTTCTACGAATTTGTCTATTTCTTCCAAGTTGTCCATTTTATTGGCATATAGTTGCTTGTAGTAATCTCTCATGATCTTTGTATTTCTGCACTGTCAGTTGTTACTTCTCTTTTTTTATTTCTAATTCTATTTGAGTCTGTTTGAGTCTTCTCCTTTTTTTTCTTGATGAGTCTGGCTAATGGTTTATCAATTTTGTTTATCTTCTCAAAGAACCAGTTTTTAGATTTATTAATCTTTGCTATTGTTTCCTTCATTTCTTTTTCATTTATTTCTGATCTGATCTTTATGATTGCTTTCCTTCTGCCAGCTTTGGGAGCTTTTTTGTTCTTCGTTCTCTAATTGCTTTAGGTGTAAGTTTATGTTGTTTATTTGAGATGTTTCTTGTTTCATAAGGTAGGATTGTGTTGCTATAAACGTCCCTCTTAGAACTGCTTTTGCTGCATCCCATAGGTTTTGGGTCGTCGTGTTTTCATTGTCATTTGTTTCTAGGTACTTTTTGATTTCGTCTTTGATTTCTTCAGTGATCTCTTGGTTATTAAGCAGTGTATTGTTTAGCCTCCATGTATTTGTACTTTTTAGAGATTTTTTCCTGTAATTGATATCTAGTCTCATAGCGTTGTGGTCAGAAAAGATACTTGATATGTTTTCAATATTCTTAAATTTACCAAGGCTTAATTTGTGACCCAAGATGTGATCTATCCTGGAGAATGTTCCATGAGTACTTGAGAAGAAAGTGTATTCTGTTGTTTTTGGATGGAATGTCCTATAAATATCAATTAGGTCCATCTTGTTTAATGTATCCTTTAAAGCTTGTGTTTCCTTATTTATTTTCGTTTTGGATGATCTGTCCATTGGTGAAAGTGGGGTGTTAAAGTCCCCTACAATGATTGTGTTACTGTCGATTTCCCCTTTTATAATTGAATACATTTGCCTTATGTATTGAGGTGCTCCTATGTTGGGTGCATAAATATTTACAATTGTTATATCTTCTTCTTGGATCGATCCCTTGATCATTATGTAGTGTTCTTCTTTGTCTCATGTAATAGTCTTTATTTTAAAGTCTATTTTGTCTGATATGAGAATTGCTACTCCAGCTTTCTTTTGATTTCCATTTGCATGGAATGTCTTTTTCCATCCCCTCACTTTCAGTCTGTATGTGTCCCTAGGTCTGAAGTGTGTCTCTTGTAGACAGTATGTATACGGGTTTTGTTTTTGTATCCATTCAGCCAGTCTGCGTCTTTTGGTTGGAGCATTTAATCCATTTACATTTAAGGCAGTTATCGATATGTATGTTCCTATTACCATTTTCTTAATTGTTTTGGATTTGTTATTATAGGTCTTTTCCTTCTCTTGTGTTTCCTGCCTAGAGAAGTTCCTTTAGCATTTGTTATAAAGCTGATTTGGTGGTGCTGAATTCTCTTAGCTTTTGCTTTTCTGTAAAGTTCTTAATTTCTCCATCAAATCTGAATGAGATCCTTGCTGGGTAAAGTAATCTTGGTTGTAAGTTTTTCCCTTTCATCACTTTCAGTATGTCCTGCCACTCCCTTCTGGCTTGCAGAGTTTCTGCTGAAAGCTCAGCTGTTAACCTTGTGGGGCTTCCCTTGTATATTATTTGTTGTTTTTCCCTTGCTGATTTTAATATTTTTCTTTGTATTTAATTTTTGATAGTTTGATTAATATGTGTCTTGGCATGTTTCTCCTTGGATTTATCCTCTCTGCACTTCCTGGACTTGATTGACTATTTCCTTTCCCATATTAGCGGAGTTTTCAACTATAATCTCTTCAAATATTTTCTCAGTCCCTTTCTTTTTCTCTTCTTCTTCTGGGACCCCTATAATTCGAATGTTGTTGTGTTTAATGTTGTCCAAGAAGTCTCTGAGACTGTCCTCAATTCTTTTCATTCTTTTTTCTTTATTCTTCTCTGCAGTAGTTATTTCCACTATTTTATTTTCCAGGAAACTTATCCTTTCTTCTTCCTCAGTTATTCTACTATTGCTTCCTTCTAGAGAATTTTTAATTTCATTTATTGTGCTGTTTATCATAGTTTGTTTGCTTTTCAGTTCTTCTTTGTCCTTGTTGAACATTTCATGTATTTTCTCCATTCTATTTCCAAGATTTTGGATCATCTTTACTATCATTACTCTGAATTCTTTGTCAGGTAGACTGCCTATTTCCTCTTCATTTTTTTGGTCTGGTGGGTTTTTACCTTGCTCCTTCATCTGCTGTGTGTTTCTCTGTCTTCTCATTTTGCTTAACTTACTGTGTTTGGGGTCTCCTTTTCACAGGCTGCAGGTTTGTAGTTCCCATTGTTTTTGGTGTCTGCCCCCAGTGGGTAAGGTTGGTTCAGTGGGTTGTGTAGCCTTCCTGGTGCAGGCGACTAGTGCCTGTGTTCTGGTGGATGAGGCTGGATCTTGTCTTTCTGGTGAGCAGCACCGCGTCCGGTGGTGTGTTTTGGGGTGTCTGTGACCTTATTATGATTTTAGGCAGCCTCTCTGCTAATGGGTGGGGTTGTATTCCTGTCTTGCTAGTTGACTGGCATAGGGTGTCCATCACTGTAGCTTCCTGCTCGTTGAGTGGAGCGGGTCTTAGTGTTTAGATGGAGATTTCTGGGAGAGCTCTCGCCGTTTGATATTACGTGGAGCCAAGAGGTCTCTGGTGGACCAGTGTCCTGAACTTGGCTCTCCCACCTCACAGGCACAGGCCTGACACCCAGCCGGAGCACCAAGACTCTGTCAGCCACACAGCTCAGAAGAAAAGGGAGAAAAAAAGAAGGAAAGAAAAATATAATAAAGTTATTAAAATAAAAATTATTAATTAAATAATTTAAAAAAATAGTAAGAAGAAAAGAAAATAGAAAGAAAGAAGAGAGCAACCAAACCAAGAAACCAAATCCACCAATGATAACAAGTGCTAAAAGCTATGCTAAAAAAAAACAAAAACAAAAACAAAAAAAACCCAAAAATGGACAGAGAGAACCGTAGGACAAATGGTAAAAGCAAAGCTATACAGACAAAATCACACAAAGAAGCATACACATACACACTCACAAAAAGAGAAAAAGGAAAAAAATATATATATCATTGCCCCTGAAGTCCACCATCTCAGTTTTGGGATGATTGGTTGTCTAGTCAGGTATTCCACAGATGCAGGGTACATCAAGTTGATTGTGGAGCTTTAATCCGCTGCTCCTGAGACTGCTGAGAGATTTCCCTTTCTCTTCTTTGTTCGCACGGCTCCTGGGGCTCAGCTTTGGATTTGGCCCCGCCTCCGTGTGTAGGTTGCCTGGGCGTCTGTTCTTCGCTCAGACAGGATGGTGTTAAAGGAGCAGCTGATTCGGGGGCTCTGGCTCACTCAGGCTGGGGGGAGGGAGGGGTACGGAGTGCAAGGTGAGCCTGCAGCGGCAGAGGCCGGCATAACATTGCACCAGCCTGAGGCGCGCTGTTCGTTCTCCAGGGGAAGTTGTCCCTGGATCACAGGACCCTGGCAGTGGCGGGCTGCACAGGCTCCCTGGAGGGGAGGTGTGGCTAGTGACCTGTGCTCGCACACAGGCTTCTTGGTGGCTGCAGCAGCAGCCTTAGCGTCTCATGCCCGTCTCTGGTGTCCGTGCTGAGAGCCGCGGCTCACGCCCATTTTTGGAGCTTGTTTAGGCGGCGCTCTGAATCCCCTCTCCTCGTGCACCCCGAAACAATGGTCTCTTGCCTCTTAGGCAGCTCCAGACTTTTTCCCAGACTCCCTCCCGGCTAGCTATGGCGCACTAGCACCCTTCAGGCTGTGTTCACACAGCCAACCCCAGTCCTCTCCCTCGGATCTGACCTCGGAAGCCTGAGCCTCGGCTCCCAGCCCCCACCCGCCCTGGTGGGTGAGCAGACAAGCCTCTTGGGCTGGTGAGTTCTGGTCGGCACTGATCCTCTGTGTGGGAATCTCTCCACTTTGCCCTCTGCACCCCTGTTGCTGCGCTCTTCTCCATGGCTCTGAAGCTTCCCCACTCCGCCACTCGCAGTCTCTGCCCACGAAGGGGCTTTCTGGTGTGTGGAAACTTTTCCTCCTTCACAGCTCCCTCCCAGTGGTGCAGGTCCCATCTTTATTCGTTTGTCTCTGCTTTTTCTTTTTCCTTTTGCCCCACCCAGGTACATGGGGAGTTTCTTGCCTTTTGGGAAGTCTGAGGTCTTCTGCCAGCGTTCAGTAGGTGTTCTGTAGGAGTTGTTCCACGTGTAGATATATTTCTGATGTATTTGTGGGGAGGAAGGTGATCTCCACGTCTCACTCCTCCACCATCTTGAAGGTCTCCCTCAGTGTTTCCCAGTCTTATTTGAATAAGGAACATTTTTTAATATCTCATGGGACTAATATTTAATGAAACATAATTTGGAAAATCTAGTCTTAGCTCCTTGTTATGTTGAAAACTTAACTCTTGAACTTACCTATTTTTTTGTAATTCAGTACTTTCTAATTTTAACTTTATTATTTTCTTCTACTATTTTCTTTATACTTCTCTTAGTTGGCTCCTGGATAGGATAGAATTGAAATTCATCAGCGTGGCATACATGGTCCTAATTATCTGCCATCAGTTATTCCTAACACTGTCTCCAAATTAACTGACTCATACACAACTAACACACTTAAAAGAATCATACTTTCAGGTCTGAATGCCTTTGTCTATGTTTTCTGTCTACGTTCTTCTCACATTTGTCTTCTTCCTTCACTTGTCTGCTTAATAAACTGTTTTCCATTTAAAAGATTTGCCTCGGGCTTCCCTGGTGGCGCAATGGTTGAGAGTCGCCTGCCGATGCAGGGGACACGGGTTTGTGCCCCGGTCCAGGAAGATCCCACATGCCACGGAGCAGCTGGTCCCATGAGCCATGGCCGCTGAGCATGTACGTCCGGAGCCTGTGCTCCACAACGGGAGATGTGGAGGCCACAACAGTGAGAGGCCCGCGTACCGCAAAAAAAAAAAAAAAAGATTTGCCTCAAATTTTATGAAACTTTCCTGACTCATATCTGTTACATCCTTTTATATAGTTTCTGGTTCTTTGCCAAAATTCTTAACCTTGCCTTTCATCTCCTTGAACATAGTAAACAGCTATTTTAAAGTATATACATGGTATCTTTACTATATGTATCCCCTATGACTGCTCCTATTACCTGTTGTTTTTCATAGTTCTCTTTCATGTAATTTTGTTTTTGTATGTCTGATTATTTTTAACTGTGTGTTGGAATTTGTATTTGAAAAATTGTTTGTGGAAATAATTTGAGGCCTAGAATAGTTTTATATTCCTCTAGAGAAAACTTAATTCTGTGAGAGAATTAAACCTCTAATGCCCTAAGCAGGGTTGCCAGATAAAATACAGGACACTCAGTTAAATCTGAGTTTCAGATAAACAATGAATTTAGTGTAAGTTCATCCCAAATATTGCACAGGACATACTTATATCAAAAAATTATGTTGTTTATATGAAATTCAAATTTAACTGGATGTTCTATTTTTTTATTTGCTAATCTGGCAACCCAAGCCCTAAGGCTTCTATTGTATGTAATAAAGGAGCTTATCTCCTGTTCATTTAGATGATACTAGTTATGTGAGAATTGAGAAAATAATCATTCAGATAATTTTCTTTGTTCTGTAGTTGAAATGAGGAGACCTAATTGAGAAGGGTCCCTCTAGGGAGTGCTTCTGCAAGGTACTTGGGAGCACTAGTAACACAGTATCACTTTAATACAATTTTAAGGATTGAAATGGTTTGAAGCTAGGCTGCAGCCCCTGTGAGAGCTGTTCTACTTTTGTCAAAAGCTCTGTTCAGCCTCTCATCTCTCTTCCTGAACTGACAGATGCCCTCAGGAAAAAAAATCAGCTAAGTGCTGATCTCTTATCTTTGAATTTCTGTATAGGTCTTGGTCTTGTAATTTTTCACTATCCTGCTAACTCTCTGATGCATTCAAGATTTTTTAAACTTTCCAGCTTTTCTAGTTGCCTTCAGCAGGAGGGTTGGCCTAAATTACTTAATCTGCCATCACTGGACTCAATGTGTAATTTTAAAACAGCAGAAGAAAACTCATGCGAAGAGTCTTTATTGAACTCTAGGTCAGGATCTGTTTGAGTACCGTAAAATACTCTTTTTAGGAAGGAAGGGAATCAAATATTCTATATCTAGAATACTTGATATTCTAGATATATTTAAGTATGCTTAAAATATACATGTTCTGAGGCTAAATATAAAGTTTATATAAGGGATTTTTATCTACTTGGAGACTAACAAGCTTGAGTTTTAACCAATTCATAAATAGTATAAACCACGTCTATTTTAGTGCTTTGGGTAATATCTAATTACGTGGGTAGAATAGAAAATTAGATGAATTTTGAAACGCTTAGTATTTAAACCAAAAGTCCTATTGCTGTCTTCATGTTTTCTAACTCACCTAAGGCTTAAAACATTTGAAAAGTATACTAAAAGTAACTGTAATGTAAACATGAATTGGAGAATTGGTTGTCTCCTTGTGGTACTGTGTATGGCACTTCATGGTTCTGTCAACCATCTAAGAAACACACCACCATACACCTTCTATTTATACATTAATGCATGTCAGAATCCATCTTCAAGTTGTTTTTCAAAGAGAAGTTTGTGTTTGCTCTTATAGTTTAATTCTTTAATACTGTCCTTGTTTTCTTCCCTAAGTAACGTAACTAGTACACAACTCATTTCCAAACCACAGTGTGTTTCAAAACTAAATATTTTTACCTTTAAGTTTTTTTCTCCATAGAGAACACATTTGGTATCTCTGTTGATGATCAGATCTTTAAGTGGTATAGTTATAAAAGAAGCTATTAAACTTATTTTAATTTTTTGATTAGCTTTAATTAAACTCTTTAAAACATGTCTTAAGTTTGTATTTCTGAAAATTTTTTTAAGAGTTATGAAGTTGCAACCGCCCTAGAAAATCGAAGCCATAAGGTTCGGTATTCAGATTCAGTGGAAAATGGATCAATTATATTTTCTCTTTCTGGTACAGTATATTTGCTAATTTCCTTGATTTAAGTTTCTTAATAAATAAGTGTGAATTCTAATAATTTGGTAGTTCAGTAACTAAGTAATAAGCTTAAGGTGTTACCTTTTGGGAGAGGTAAATGTATAAAACTTTGTTACTGCTGCAAAAGCAGTACATATGGCCAATTACAAAATATATTCCTTTTTAGATTACAATTGTTGAACTAAAGCTGAACCAGTGGAGTCTGGTAGAGGATGGTACAAACTACTTGCTTTGGAACGAAGTTGAAAATAGAACAAAGCCACCCTCCGCAACAGTCAATACTTAAAATATTACCCATATTAACAGAGGCCAACATCACGATATTGGTCAAAATCCATATACAAAAACAATACAGAAGAATGTTTTTCATAATTTTGTACAAGAGTTTGCTGAACATAATATTGATATAAACAAATACTAACTAAAGGAAACAAATGGGGACAAATGTTTCTGAAATCATAAAACTGTACAACTGTGAGTCATGGGCAAAGTACAGGAAGGAATTAGATTAGGATATGAGAAAGCTAGGGACATGGGAAGGAGGCAGCTCCACTTGTGCTTGGAAAATGACAGAAGTGATAAAAAAAAAAACATGGAGGTGAAGGATTTTATTAGGATGGTTACAAACAGGCCTGTACTCTAGCAGAGATTTTGGAAGACAGGCACTTTCAAAAGCTCCTAGAAATAGACCTCCAGGCTGAAAATGGCCCAACCTCAAATTCATCTTTCCCGGTTGAATAGAGAGCCCTATATGCATTCTCTTATTTAATCCTTTCAACAAACCTATCAAAGAACTATTATTCCAACCTTACAGATGAAGAAATTTAGGTTCAGAGATATTATATAAATTTTTAGCTCAGGTTGATTCAATTAGTATAATCACATAGTAGCTTTCCTCAGATTGTGTCCTCCCCTCATCTTTTAAAGAGCTAAGTAGATTGTTTCCCTTCTGGACCATTCTTATAGGCCTGATACTGTTTCAGAGATCCTAGATATCTGCTTACTGTTTTAATTTATATAATAGTTTATGTTCTGATATAAAAGATTCTCCAAAAAATAACTAAAGGCTTGCTTAAAACTTTTCTTTAGTTGATTTCCAGCTTTTAAAAATCATAACATGAAAAATTAACATGTAACTAAAATTAGGCATTACTTTCATTGTGGACAGTGACTTAGAGGAAAAAAAAAAAAAAGGTTACTGACCAAGAAAGGGTTTTTCCCTTAAATATTTAGATTAAGTCATCCTTTTATATACAGAGCACTTCAAAGAACTACCTAATTATTTTGTCATGTAAGACTTTCATTATGGTAATTTCCATTTGTTATGGGTTTAGGGCCTGGACACTTAGAGCTATGTTTTACTTATAGTTATTTTTGTTGATTTTACTGAGTTTACAAAAAAAAAATTTTATCAGTATGACCAAGTGACATTTTATATTACACTCACCTTTCCTAGGAGTTGCATTTTTATTGATGGATGCTAAAAAATGCTTTATGTCTGCTGAAGAAACATTTCTAGCCAAAATTGAGAAGTTTATTAACATTCACCGAAATAGTTTTTTGGTTCTGTCTGCTGCCCTGCATGGGCCTGAGGAATGGAAACTGATGTTCAGGATTCAGCAGAGGTATGGACAACAGCACTACAGACCTGTTTTCCTGAAATTATTTTATTTACTTCGATTCTGAATTATATTAGGCAAGCGAATTATGTTTTTCCAAAAGGTAAACTTTATAATGTTAACCTGTCCTATTTAATAAAATGCAGGCCAAATAGCTAGTCTATGAATCAGGGTGACAAGTTTCAAATTGCATGCTGATTTATGGGATTCTCCAGCAAGACTAAATCAGAAGTGAACACTTCTTAGTCAATTAAGTTCTGGCTGTAAAGCCATATCAAATCCTCTGTGGAATAAGGCAGGCATGAATGAATAAACAAATGACAAACAATAAGAGGTTTGTCTCTTCTTTCCACTTAACAGATGTAAGTCATATCAACTATTTAACTTTTGAATTTTTTTTTCCAGATTCCTGGGTAGTAACCTACGGATACTTCCAGTACACAACACAATAAATGCTATTAATCTTATGTGCACCATAGCTAAGGTAAGTCACCTGAGGAAAATGACATACATACATACACACTGATACACTTTAAGGTTCTTGACTTCAAAATGCACACCCTCTTCGGTAGAACTGACAAATATTCTACTTCTGTTCCCCTCAGAGAAGTTGCTATTTCCAACACATGCAACTCTTTCCCAAGCCTGAACTTAGCCTCTCAAGTCTTCTCAATTTATTTCCAGTACCAACTACCAGGATCACTCATTTAGGGCCAAAAGAGCATTTGGCCATATATATACAGTGTTGGCCCTACTGGTTACTTAAATCTTCTTTCAAATTCTAAAGTATAAATATTGCTAGTCATGAACTGTCAGAGTGCATACATACTATTTTATAACTTCACTGGTTATCCACTTTCTTTTCATACTTATTCTCCTCTGTAAAGTGTGCTCCCAACTCCCACAGGCAGAGTTAGGTGTTCCTTACTCTTATACTTGGAACAGATCTCTGTTGAAGCAATTCTTAATAGTATTCTATTTTTTGGCTTGCACATCTGAAATCTCTTAAAGACAGAGATCAGGTATTTTTCTATTACTCTAATAACCCATACACAATACTGATTGATGCTTGTTGAATAAATAATGTTAGGTATTTTATGATGTGACCCTGTAAAAATACCTTATTTCTCAAATAATATTGCATGTTTATATCTTCTTCCAGATCACCTCCAAACCACACATAGATAGCATCTGCTACAGAATGATAACAACTAAAGCTTACATCATTGAGCAAAGTCCAGTTTGGAAAACACTTCAAAAGATAAAACTGAGTAGTGATACATTTAACCCAAATTAGATTATCAATTACAAATGTTCTTTTGGAAGAATATTAAAATAAAATACATACAATTAAAAATGGTTTTATTTTCAGGAGTTCTGTTACTTCCTTTAATAATGTTCAGAAAAGGGACTTCCCTGGTGGCACAGTGGTTGGGCAACCGTCTGCCAATGCAGGGTACGCAGGTTCAATCCCTGGTCCAGGAGGATCCCACATGCCACGGAGCAACTAAGCCCGTGCGCCACAACTACTGAGCCTGCACGCCACAACTACTGAAGCCCGCACGCCCTAGAGCCCATACGCCACAAGTACTGAGCCCACACACCACAAATACTGAAGCCTGTGCGCTCTAGGGCCCACGTGTCGCAACTGCTGAGCTCACGTGCCGCAACTGCTGAGCTCGCGTGCTGCAACTACTGAAGCTTGTGTGCACCCAGACCCTGTGCTCTGCAACAAGAGAAGCCACCACAATGAGAAGCCCACACATCGCAACGAAGAGCAGCCCCCACTCCCTGCAACTAGAGAAAGCCCATGCGCAGCAATGAAGACCCAATGCAGCCAAAAAAATTGCAGTATCTGCAAAATGCAATAAAAAATGAGGTATATAAAAAAAAGTTCAGAAAAAATTGGTACATATAAAACTCAGATGCAGTTTCTTAATGATACAAATTAAGTTGGATGAACAAATATTTAATTGCAAATAAATATACAGCATTTTCTAATTAGCCCTTTAGGTTAAAGGAAAAGTCATATGTACTTTTTTATAATACAAGCCAGCCAGTATTTCTAAAATTAATCTTCACAGATGCTTTCACATTGTAACTACTGCTGGAGAGCTGGTGATTGATAGGACTCTGCCCGCTAAGACTCCTGAGGCAGGGAAAAAGAAGGAAATTAAGAGAAGTAGTCAGCTGGTCCAAACTCAAAATTTCTCTCTAAGCTCTCTTAGCTCTTAGTGGTGTGATAGCCAGTTTGATACTAGGAGTTCTAAAATGTAACACAGCATCTAACTGGAACATAAAGTGTATCAGTATTTTTATAAACTCACTACAACTGTATGAATGAATAAAGGCAATTCCAGTACATTTTATGAAGTCATAATATAAAATTATTGATTTGTATTGGATTTTCAATAGTAGTATTTAAAATACACATGGGCATTATTTACCATGTAGATATCTTTTTAAAACCAAACAATACTACTGATCCATAATGTGTCATTGCTGAAACGGATAAATGAGAAAAGCTACATTTATTTTCTATCAGTGTGTTTTACAGAAAAGCTTTTATAAAGGTATTAAATAAACATAATGGAAAATATAGTATATTTCTAGTTTTTATTTAGGGGATGGAGCTTTCACTTTATCCCATATTTTCCTCAGAGGTAGACTTTGTTTTTATTTCAATGAGTTCTTCTACTCGAGCCAGAACACTTTCAATCAAATCAAATGTGAAAAGAGCTGAATGTAGGACCTGCAATACCAAGAAAAAATTAGTGTTATTAAGGCTGCCGTTAAAGCAAAACAAAGCAAAAAGAAAAGACTTCAGCTGTATGTAGCTTAGGAAAATTTCGTATCTACCTTAAGCTGCATTTCAGGAGGCATATTCGGGATCTCTTCTCTACCTACAGTTATAGAACAAAGATCTTTAGACTTCTGGACTTCTGTAAGAGAAAAAAAAAATCGTGTCACACTTAATCATTAAAACAACTCTCAGATTTCAATAATAAATTTATAAGCTACTTTAATCATTTACTAACTTAAAAAATGCCAGTTATTTGCGTAAATTAAGCCTTAGTGTTTAATAGCTCAGGATATGCTAAAATCAAGCTATGAACAAACAAAAATATTAAAATTCTGCAACATGTGAATAAATGTTTAGGTGAATAGTATTTTGGCATGTACAGGATGAATGAAAATTTTAAAACTTTTTTCTTCAATATAAAATCAGAAATATACCTGTCACACTAAAAATGACAAAATTTTTAGTAATGCCTACAGAAATACCACCATAGTGAAATGGAAAAGACCACAAGATTATTATAATAGAATTGCTGACTTTAAAAAGTAATTCCGGATCTAAGATTCTTTTTCATAATTTGTACTGAGTAGAGGGTGAAGTGGGGGATGGACCCCACAATACTAAAGGAAGTACAATGACATCCAAACAAATACTTGTGATACAATTAGATTCTTAATCAGACCTTGAGGTTTGAAACCAGAATATGCTTCAGTTTGGTTTGAATCTTTGTTAACCCAATTTCAGTGTTAACTGGCATACAGATTTGCCAAGAAACATTTTAATTATAAATAAAATGACTTAGCTATCACAGTTCCCTGTTTGCTCTAAGTTAGACAAGTACAAGATAAAGTTCTTTATTTTGAATATAAATGACAGTTCAAAAAAATATGACTAATGTTTAGACCTAACTGAAAATGAAACTTCACATTACCAACCTTGGCTATTTTTAATTTCTGCTTCATAATGTGCTTTTGACATATTAAGACCTGTATGGAGTGGCTTTAAGAAATTATTCTCAATCTTTTCGAGTTCTGTCCATAATCCAGTCTGTTCGGAAGAATTAATGAAACAATTAGTTATTTGGTTCAAGATGTATTGATTGCCTACTAGTATTAAACATGTGCTGACAGTTGGAGAAAACAGAAATGAGTAAGACGTGATCCTTGCCTTTCAAGGTAGAGTTGACTGTTTAATAATACATTCATTACTACATCTAGTTATTTTATCTAAATACCAGTCAAAACAAAAATGAACTTGTTCATACACTCATTACTGTGCCATTTGGATAGCTCCTGGTTTTGAGATCTGCAACTTAGAAGTTTTATCCATGAGAAAATTATTTGAAAATAATCCACACGGTCTGAGACATCTCTCTTTATTTTTATAAACCATCCCCACAATGACTCTACCTTATAAGTCCCTTCAACTCTTTATCTTTCAAATGATATTCCTGTCACATATCTAGTTCCAGGGGATTCTTCTTCTCTATTGATGGAAACTTTTCTAACACAAAGCTGATACAGACTTTCTTGGGGACCAATATACATGGAGATTTTACCTACCTAGGACAGCTTAGGGTTATTTTGTCATTTGTATTAGAGGTTTTTATTCCAAGAGCATTTCCTCCTATAGTACTACAGGAAGGGAATCATAAAGTCTTAATTAAAAAAAAAAAAAAGAAAAGAAGGAAGACAAAGAAAATTCATTGGTATTGCTAAGTTTCCAGGTACTTATTACAAAGGAAAGTACCTTAGGCAAAAAAGGGAAACTTAGGAATCCAGTTATCCTTAACTAGACCTGGATCACATGACAATCTATTTTGTAATGAACTTATTTTGATCCAGGTAGTATATAACATTTAACACATATAGCCCTCCAAAATAAAATCTACACGTCTGTGTTGAATAATTTATAATTTCACTGTCACATATATCCTTTTAATTTAAATCTGTCCTTTCTCATTATTCCTATATTGCTAGGAAAAGTGGAGTTCTTGAGAGGAACTATCAAGAATCCAAAACCTCAAAAATATGCATACTTTATCACTCAGAATCTATGAACTTAATCTGGGGAAGAATTAAATATGTATGTTATAATGATTCCACTGAAGAGATGCTTATAAAAATATGTTTAAGTAGTGAAAAGTTGTAAGTAATGACAATTTTTCACAACAGGAGCAGGGTAAATTGTATATCCACACAATGGAAAACTACACAGCCGTTAAAATAGTGTTCTTCAATACATATTGGTGAGTGGAAAAAAGGTTACAGCATGACTCATATAATATGATCTTTTTAAAAAAAGAAGTATGTACAGATTTGCTGGTATAAAGCCTAAAAGGGCATACACTATAATGTCAAAAATAAATGGTGAGATTTTGATTATTACTTTTTGCTTATTTATCCTGATTTTTAAACAATGAACTGTTTTAACTGTATACTTTAAAAAACATTTTTTAATGTTTTTTAACTTCCATTGAAATTGTAAGTTTTCTTGTCCTCACATGGAAACATGGGTTACACATTAGTACAGCAGAAACTTCAACCAGTAGTCACACAGGATGTCAAGTATGTTACTCTACCACACGCACCCACTGCTCTCATTTCTCTTATGTTCCTCCCTCTCTCTCCAGCATTTTCTTTACCTTTCTCTATCCCGCCCCCACTTTTTAAAACGTTGTTTCCCTTTACCTCTAAGCTTAAAAGTAGAACCCACTACTACTGGCCAATATCACGGATGGCTTTCAAGGCTACAGAGGTTACTGATGACCCTCTACAGATTAAAACACATTCAGACATAAAGAATATAGAGAAAACACCTTTTTACTCACACCTAGCTTTGTCAAATGTAAACATCCTACCGTATTTACTTTACAAAATACATTAGATATGGTTGAAGCCCTCTTTATCCAAGAGAAAGCCATTAACTAAGCTATGTAACGTTTTCTAAAACTTGAGGTTTTAGTATTCTTAATTTATACAATATATCACAGTTTTTCATGTTTAAAACTTATACAAATGATATCACAGTGTACATATCCTGCGTTAGCTCCCTTTTGTTCAATCCTGTTTTTGAGGGTTATTTATGTTATAGCTCTAATCCTTTCATTTTAATTGGTATATAGGCATCCCATTATACTATACCTTTTATCCTGTTACTAGTTTTTTTAGTACTTCAAACAATGCTCCCTGAAATTGCTGCATATGTTTTCCTATTCACATGGAATAAAAGTTTTTCTAGGGTAGCGTTTTTCAAAATATTTTTACCATGGCCCACAGTAAGAAATATAATTTACATCACAACTCACATTTATTTATATAGTTGAAACAAAAGTTTCACAGAATGTCCTTTCTATTTATAACATCAAATATAGCCTGGTCCTTTCCTTTTTATATATTATTTTTTAATGTCTGGTGTATTAAGGTATCATTTACATACAGTAAAATAAACATTTTTTAGTTGTACAGTTCTGAGTTTTGACAAAGATATATAGTTGTATAACCACCACCACTGTAGTTTCATGACCCCAGAAGTTCCCTTGTGCCCCTTCGTAGTCAGTTTTCTTCCCCCACCCCCAGAGAATCACTGGTCTGATTTTTGTTTATATAATTTTTGCCTTTTCCAGAATGTCATATAAATGGAATCACTACTGTGTAACTCTTTATAGTACAGTGATATTGTGATTTATAATAAATATATACTGTATTTGGTCTCCATCCTGTTCCTGGCAAAGAGCTCCTAAAACTCTTGAATTTCCTAAGAACAGTAAAACTGTCTTTTGTTATTTATAACAAGCCCTTTCAGCCATGAATATGACTTTTGGAAAGCCCCTAATAAGAATGGGGGCTGGTTGCCAGAGGAATCAACCATGTGATTAAAGGGTTCCAACTTTCAGCTCCTCTCACCACAAACTCCTGGTAGGAGAGAGGGGCTGGAGACTGAGCTCAATCACCAATGGCCAGTGAATTAATGAATCATGCCTATGTAATGAAGCCTCCATAAAAACTCAGAAGGATGGGGTTCAGAGAGCTTCTGGGTTGGTGAACACGTAGAGGTGCTGGGACAGTAGTTTAGGAGAGGGCATGAAAACTCAGCGCTCCTTCCCTCATACCTTGCCTTATGCATCTCTTCCATCTGGCTATTCCTGAATTACATCCTTCTATAATAAACCGGTAATCTAGTAAGTAAAATGTTTTCTTGAAGTTCTGTGAACAGCTTTAGCAAATTAATCGAACCTGAGGAAGGGGTCGTGGGAACCTCTGACTGACAGCCAGTCTGTCAGCAGCACAGATCAATACCTGGACTTACGACTGGTAACGGAAGGGGGATAATGTTGTGGGACTGAGCCCTTAGCCTGTGTAATCTGATGCTATCTCCAGGTAGAGTGTCAGAAGGGGACTGAATTGTAGGACATCTACTTGGTATCAAAAAAAATTGCTCACTATGGGAAAATCACTACATATTTGGTGACCAGAAGTGTAAAAAATGAAGTGAAGTACTGAGAGTAGAGCAGAAACACCGGAATGTTTTTCCTCTACAGGTAGAAACTGACAAAATTATTCTAAAATTCATATGGAGAAGCAAAGGATCTAGAACAGCCAAAAATTTTTTTAAAGAAAAAAGTTGGTAGACTCACACTACTTGAGTGTAAGACTTACTATAAAGCTACAGTAATTAAGATAGTGTGGTACTAGTGAAAGAAGAGACATAAGTCAATGGAACAGAACAGAATACAAAAGTATATACCCACACTTACATGATCAACTGATTTTTGACAAAGGTGCCAAGACTATTCAAGTTAAGTATAGCCTTTTCAACAAATAGAGCTGGAGTTGAAACAAAACCTTAACCCATACTTCTTCACCATATAAAAAATTTACTTGAAGTGGATCATAAACATAAATATAAAATCTAAAACTATAAAACTTCTATTAGAAAATTTGTGACCTTAGGTTAAGCAAAGATTTCTTAGAACCCAAAAAAGCATAAATCATTTAAAAGAACAAAACTGATACGCTGGACTTCATCAGAATTTAAAATTTCTGCTCTTTGAAAAATTCTATTAAGATAATGAAAATACAAGCCACAGACTGGAAGAAAATATTTACAAAAACCAAACCTAATAAAGGACTTATATCCAGAATACAGGAAAAAGTTTCCTTTAAAAAAAGTTGGTCTAAGTTGAAAAAATTTTCTTTCACTCCTACTTAGTAATAGAAATTATTTGAAATTGTATTCCCAAAATGATAAATTTAATGTCTTATATTCATTCTTTGGTGTAAATGAATAACTAAGCTTCACTAATTAATTTTCTTCAGCCAACAGGTTTAACCTAACTACTGATTCAGGATTTTTAAAAGGAAATGTATCTTTTATCAAACATTTTTCTTGAATGTTTTAAATTTCTCCTTTAGAAAGTAATGATTAAAAGTTTACAACAGAGAAATGAGATGTAACAATAAATCTAATTTTATATTCAGACTGAATTCATTAATAAATTCTATTCAGTAATGTCAGAAACATATATTAGTTAAAGCAATTACATTTAAGCCTTCCTTCTATAACAGTAATGTCTTCTACAACCGACAGATAAGTTTAACATACTGAAATATATAATCATGTCTTCCTGCGGTTTCAGATTTCATTTCTTAGGCATGCCAGAAAATCAGACACATGTCAATTTTGCCACTCAATATTATCTTTGAAAATATCTGCCACATAAGATTGCTTTCCAACTAGAAAAACGTGAATATTATTCCTGAGTTCTTATGCCCTACTTAGAACTTTCCATAGGAACAATAAATGAATTTTGATATGATACAATGGTCATGCTTAGCTCTAATCACTGAAAAAAGTTTCAAGAGTTTGGTTAATCAGTGAACCTTTAAAATTAACAATTTTCACCACTTTTACAAGATATTTATAATATCCAGAGGGATTTCCTTGGATACCAAAGCTTTCCAAAAAAAAAATACACTGACTTCAAACAACTTTGGTAGTGCTTCTGACAATTTAAAAAGATAATTGCCCATAGTTCTGTTACTTGTCATTCCTGTAAAAAATTTTCTACTTTAAGTTTTAATGACCCACAATATGTTTCCAATTCAGTAAATGTAGGTAATCTTTAGGTGTGTGTAAGGTTGAGCTGAAACAATACAACATCATATTGTTTTGTAAATACCAGCTATCAATTTAAGTGTTGCACAATTTATAATAAGTCTCATCAAGAAGCATAACCTTTGCATACATGTTTTGCAATATAGATTTGATAAAACATCACATTACCATTAAAACATACTTCTAAATAAATAAATAGACACAAACACTGTATATGCTGGGAAAATAATCTTTCCAGGTCCAAATGAGCCATTTTCTCATTTGCCAAATAACACGCAATTATATACGCTGATAATGTTTCTTTTCTACCTCTACAGAGACTAAAAGAATGTTGGTAACTTTTCATCTTTCAAAACATTAGGGGGCCTCATTCACAAGTTCAGCATGTTGTTTCTAGCTGTCTCTAATTTTGAAGGTTTTAAGCTTTCATTTGCAAGAAAAATTATACTTTAGACTATCATTTTCATTGGGTATTTACTTTTGATGAAACTATCTTAAGTAGTCTTAGCTTTAAAGTCTTACACTCATTTTCTTTCTTTTTAGAATGTGGCTCAAATTAAGGCTAAGTTTACTAATTATAGAGTCAATACTTTTTTGAATATTGTCACTCTTTAGTTTCAGATACAGTTGAATGTGAACATGTTTCTGTATTTTTCACTTATTTTTGTTATTGTCATGAATTTGAAAAAATATATCTCCCTCAATAAAAGTTCATTCTGAAAATACAGATTAAAATAATTTGCTTGTAAAACTTCACAATTTTACTGACAGCAGGTACAATTTATTTCCCAATTAACTACATACTGTTACTATAAAGTTAAACTGTACAGTATCATAGCCTTTCTGCTAACTGACCACTAAATACATCATAAGAGATATTGGTAAGCAACATGCATCTTATTCCTAGCCAATCTGTCATATCCCCTCCACTTTCAAACACCGTCCATTGCAATTGACCACAAAATTTGCTGCAATAACCATAACTCTTACTAAGAATCTGTGCAAGCAACCTGATGTTTCAATTATATTCTATTTCATTTTGTAAAAATTGCCAGTCTGAACCACTAAATTGATTTAATGACTCTAATATGCTTGGTTATGACCAGCAATTTGAAGAACACTGCTCTAATTATATAGCTTAGGAGAGAAGTTGCTGAGTTAAGAGTATTTATTCTTCAACTCCACTGGATAATGCCAAATTGCCCAAAAAGAATTATCCGCTTTGTTTCATCACTGTGCTGGATCCTAACCTATGCTACCCACCTTTTTTAACATTCGCCGTTTTGATGGGTGTGCAGTGGTATCTTACTGCAGTTTTAAGTTACACTTCCATAAACACTAGTGATGCTGGGAATCTTGTCTTGTGGTTATTGGCCATTTGCGTTTCCTCTTCTGTGAGCTGCCTTACAATGTGTGTATCCTTTACCTATTTTGCTGATTTGTGGTCTTTTTCTTCTTGCTTTGTAGTTATTTTTTTGATACTAACTATTGGATGGGGAAAGGAAGACTTTTTTTTTCTCTTTTTGTGGCTTTTTCAATTTGTACACATTTTCTTTTCTTGAATAGGTTTTAGTTTCAATGTTATTATCAATCTACTTTTTTGTGGTTAGTGCTTTTTTACTTAAACCCTTAGGTCACACAGATCTTCTCTTATAATGTGTTCTAAAAATTTCTAAGTCCATTTTCAATGTTAAGTCTTTAATCTGTTTGGAATTTTGTTTTGTATATGTGAAATAGGCATCTAACCCCCCCTTCCCCATACATATGACAAATTACCCAGCATCATCTATTGAAGAGTCCTATTCTTTCCTTCCAATTTGTAATGGCATCTCCATTTCAGACAGGAAGTTCAGTGCAATGGTGTAATTAAGAATGTTAGCTCTTGGAGATTGCCCAAGTCCAAAAACTGGCTCCTTCACTAGCTATGTGACTTTGAGCAAGTTCTACTTACACTCACTATGCCTCAATTTCCTCATACCTTCCTCATACTAAAAAGTAATACCTTGCAGGAGGATTAAATGAGTTAATACGTGCTTAAAGCACAACTTGGCAAATGGTTCTTAATAAATATAAGCTACCATTAGCAGCAGCATCATATATATCTATTATATATATTTTCCACAGATACCTATTTTTAGATTCTCTACTGTTTTCTACTAGTCAATCTATCCAGTCCCATGGCAATACTACTCTAAACTACTGTGGCTTTATAATAAATTATGATATCTGGCAAGGCAAGTTCCTGTCCACACACCTTGCTCCTCAAAGGTGCTCGGCCCTTAACTGTTCCATATGAAACTTATAATCAATCATCAAATTCCATTTAAAAAAACTAATGGGTGTTTTGAATTATACTGAATTTTTAGATTAATTTGAGAACTGACAACTTTAAGACACCAAATCTTTCCATCCACATACGTATTCAAACCTCTACTTATATATATTTTTATATCTCTCTATAAAGTATTATAATTTTCCTCAAAAAGTTTTATACATATTTTTACATGTTTTCCTAAGTATCTCATATTTTTGTTGCAATTAAAATAAAACTATTTTCTGGTTGACTAAGAATTTTTATCACGATTATGTATTGAATGTATCAAATGTTTTTTTTTTCCTGTAACTATGTATTTCCTCTACTTTAACCTATGAATTACATTACCTCACATTACTGGAATAAAACCAACTTAGTCCAATGACTTAAAAAATTTTTTTTTGCTAGATCTGGTTTGGTAATATTAGTATCTATATTCATAAGTGAGATGAGCCTGTAACTTTACTTCAGCATACTATCCTAGTCTGTTTTGGTATTAAGGTTATATCTTACTAAACAGATGCATAACATTAAGCACAACTATTCTTTTTCTAGTCTTTTGAACATTTTATGTAAGACTTGAGTATCTGTTTCTTGAAATTATGGTAAAAATTATCTGACCTTGTGATTTCTCTTAGTAGATTGTGGCAGTTTTGTTAGATTATATTTTCTAACAAATTCTATTTTATTGAAGTTTCCAAATTTACTGGTATGTTTTCATGTAATTTTCTTCCTGTTTTTCAATCTGTGCTGTATTTATACTTCCTTTTTAATTAACATATTATGTCTTCATGCATTTTAAAAATCAATCTAAACAAGTATGTATCAAGAATTTTTACAAATCGAATTATATAAGATACCCAGCTGATTTTTTTTTTTTTTTTTTTTTTACCCAGCTGATTTTGATTAGGACCATATGCTGAGAAACAATAATCTAGAATGGCCCTGTCCAATGCTAAGGAGGCACTGAATTTTTAATTAAACATTTAAAAAAAATAAAATTTAAATAGTCACATGTGGCTACTGTCTATTGGACAGTGTAACACTAGGAGGTCTTTATTAAGACTTTAGTTGTTCTTAATGGCAATAATTTAATACACAGCCCATAATCTAAAACTTATAATAAGGTAATAAAATGTGCCAAAATTAGGCTAAAGAAAATTTGTGCACATTCTGTTCAGCATAATTCCACAAATTTTTCATGTGATGAACAACAGTAATATTTTTAGAAGCATGTAGGAGTGAAGAAGCTATGGAAATAAGAATATTTTCTCTCTCCTACATTAAGATTACTAGATCTTTTAAAAAAAAAAAACAAACACTACGAAGAAAATCATCTTTTTTTTTTTTTTGCGGTACGCGGGCCTCTCATTGCAGAGCACAGGCTCCAGACACACAGGCTCAGCGGCCATGGCTCACGGGCCCAGCAGCTCTGCGGCATGTGGGATCCTCCCGGACCTGGGCACGAACCCGCGTCCCCTGCATCGGCAGGCAGACTCTCAACCCCTGCGCCACCAGGGAAGCCCAGAAAATCATCTTAACATTTGTTTTATCTTCAGTGTCTAGAAAGTAACAAGATGTTAAAAAATAGTACTAAGGATAAAAATTTGAAATGTTCACAAATGCTTACTTTAAAATTTTTACCCAAGTAACTCACTGGTGGAGTAGTTCTGAGATCTTTTCAGTTCTAGAGCTTAACTATACATTTCAAATTTCACTGCAGCCTGTCTCACAAAAGAGAGAACGCAGTTTTATACCACAGTGAAATTTATTGCCAGAACAGACAGGGACCTTGCAAAGGACACAGTCAACCGTGATAATGAAGAAATAAAAAGAAGGAAATGAATAAGACCCAGTTTTCCCTTTTCTAATTTGTGTATCACTTCTTATTTATGAAGTAATATTGTAGAACTTCTATCACTTGTAATATTAAGGAATGTGCATAACCTTAAGTCATTTGGATCTGCAAATAACACACAAGGGATATGTTTTAATCTTGGAGAAAGAAACAATTTAAATGAGAACGTAAAATGTGGATTATATAGAACTATAAGTATGTGTTTGTATGCCAGATATTTGTTGTGTTTTCCTAAATGAAAAGCATATATGCATACATTACATAATTCAATTTTTAAAAATTCCTGATACATACTTCTGGCCTTTACAATCTTACATTGCTTCCTTTGACCCTGCTCCCATTCTACATATTACAACCACAAATTATTTAGGAAAATAATAGGTAAGCAGGTGGACAGGAAAGGATATGAGCAGATGGGACAGAAGGTGAGGGATAAATTATTATGGCCTATGTATCAGAATAAATTACTATAATTAAACAATTAACACTTACTTAAAGATACCTACCAAATAGTAGGGAACACTAGGTCTAAAAATTAAGTTGGTTTTATCAGTACAGATAGATGGAGGTTCAAGGTCCAAGAAGTTCTGTCAAACTGAAGTGTGGGAGAAAGTGCCTTCAACTTATGCAAAGAGATAAAGAGACATGAAATAGTAAGGTAAGGAGGGGAATGATTTATGAAAAGAATAAGTCAGTTGACAGTAACCCAATATAGCAGGGAAAGAAGTGGATTATTATTCAATTATGAATCATTTTTTGTATTTTAATGATTCTGTTCTTACTTAATTTTTCTATACACCTTTCTGATTGCTTTTCAGCTTTTCATCTGACTAGTTACCACCTCAGCACACTTAACTGCTCAAAAATAGGTACTGGTAGGAATCCTTTTGAATAAAACTACCCACAATTCAGCATCACTAGAGTATCATTTTGTTTCTCCTTTAATCAAATTTCTAAAACTCAGAAGGCTCTTATTTTTTGATTAACCACAGCAGACAGATTTGCCTCTCATTTATATACATGACCTACTGTGACTGCACTTGGAAGAAATGCTTCCATGATGAACAAGCTGCCTCAAAGATGTTAGGTTGCCATCTTGGACTGATTTTTTGGCCAATTTCCTTGGTATGATAATTCTTACAGTAACTTGCATGGCAATACTATGGAATATTTGATCCCTAAGAAAAAATTTTAAAAACCATTAAATAAGAAAGCAATCTTATAAGCTGGTTGTATCCTTTTCTTCACTGTACAATGTTCAAGCCAAATAAATGTGAGGCATTATCTGTGGATATCATAGTAGACATTGCACAATGCTAAAACTGCTTTGCCTTCCCTCTCTAGGCAGAGGCCCGTTTGCTGCCCCTGTAGTACACTGTGCTCACTCTTAATCAAAAAGATTCAAAAAGATTCTTTTTCGTCCTGTCAGGGAAATCAGATCATTTCTAGGTATGGCCTCATCCTGATGAAAGTAAAAACTCATACCGTACTCTAAGGACATCTTCCTGAAGCCTCAGGGCTTCCACTGCCACTGAATTTACTTGTTATCTTTCTCTTTTTATCACAAAAAAGGAGTCAGGATTTAGTTTGTGATTCAAAGGTTCTGGTCACTGCCTGGGGTCATAGCTATTTCTGCCACTTACTAGGTATATGCCCTTGTGCAAGTTAAAGATCCTTCCTGTGCTAACACTGTCTATGAAAAATTAAAACTAAAGAGCACTTATAGCATAGTGAAGAATAAATGATAGGGTTTCCCTGGTGGCGCAGTGGTTGAGAGTCCGCCTGCAGCTGCAGGGGACATGGGTTCGTGCCCCAGTCCGGGAAGATCCCACATGCCGCGGAGCAGCTGGGCCCGTGAGCCATGGCCGCCGAGCCTGCGTGTTTGGAGCCTATGCTCCGCAACGGGAGAGGCCACAACGGTGAGAGGCCCGAGTACCGTGGGCGGGGGGGGGGGGGGGAGAATAAATGATAGCACCTGGCCAGAATAGAGCTGCCAGCTGCCACTGGCAGGGGCTAGGGATGGGTGTGGAATGATGACGTCAGAATTAACTGAGAGGAAAAAGGGAACTTTTTGTGATGATAGTAATGTTCTATATTTGGTAAGGATTTGGATAACAGATCTAAGCATTTGTTAAACCTCAGTGAATGTACAATTAAAATTTGGGCATTTCATTTTATGTAAACTTAACTCAAAGAAAAACTATAGACAAATATTTAACTCTTTTCAATGAAATACATGCTGAAATATTTATGGTAAAGTATGCTGATGTTTGCAGTTTACCTTGAAATGCATCAAAAAATAAGAGACTAATGGATGGATAGAGGGTGGAGAGATGGATAAGTGATAAAAGCAGAGTAAAATGTTAACGGTAGAATCTTGGTGGTGGGTACATCAGTGATTGCTGTAAAATTCTTTCAACTTGGCTTTATGTTTGACGGAAGGAAACTACTACTTTTTCCATAAACTTTTGATCCCAAATTATGATTTACTTAAATTAAAAAAGAAAAAAAAAACCCTCTGGCATTCTTATATAAAAATCAATTACTTGCGTTTCATTTATTACTTTCTAAAAAGTTTAACCACGCATGAAATCCAGGTAGTTACAGTTAATAAGATGACACATACACAAAAAGCAACTATTAGAATAAAGTAGGTAGAGACTTCCCTGGTGGCACAGTGGTTAAGAATCAGCCTGCCAATGCAGGGGACACGGGTTTGAACCCTGGTCCAGGAAGATCCCACATGCCGCGGAGCAACTAAGCCCATGCGCCACAACTACTGAGCCTGCACTCTAGAGCCCGAGAGCCACAACTACTGAAGCCCGAGCACCTACAGCCTGTGCTCCACAACAAGAGAAGCCCGCCTGCCCACTCTCCGCAATTAGAGAAAGCCCAAGCGCAGCAACGAAGACCAAATGCAGCCAAAAAAAAAAGAATAGAGTAGGTAGAAAGAGAAGATAAAAAGCAAATGTAATTTTACTGTATGATAAATCTCCCTCAAATAGTTTTCTATTTATTGAATACCTCTAATGGTGCACTACTTTAAAAAATTTCAACTGCCTACACATTATTCAAAAGGTGCTGTTAATGGATTTAGTGCTGAAAATGCTTCAATTTGTCATTTCTGATGAGGGGATATCAAATGATCAGATGATTTTATTTTATATACCTCAGAGTTAAATCATGAGCAATAGATGGCAGTTAATGAACAAGATATGCAAATATATGTTGAGTTTCAAAAGGTTAGTTAAGTTAGGAGCTGCAACTTATCTACCTAACAAGGTTAAGCAATGTTTATAGCAAGAGAGCAGAGGTACAACAGGAAAAGAAAAGGGAAAGCTGGATGTGGGGTGGTAAGCGCTCCTGGGAATTAACTTCAAGTTGAAAGAATAATTGTTGGCACTTGTCGGAGCTTTACAGCTGGGTAAAATATTAATTATGGCTTAAGTAGGTATTGATAAGAAAATACAAAACGCTCCTTATGCATTTGAATAATAGTTTTTTTCAAAAAATTCACTTACTTGATTGTCATTTTCATTATCTTTGATAACCAAATACCTCAGTAAGTTTAATGAAGCCATTATCCTGTTAATTAAAAATATATAATTTGTTACATACAGTACAGTTTCATATAATCAACAATTTCAATGAATAAAGGTAAGTTAAAACCTTGGGTATATTTCCACAATTATGTTTGCCATTAGAAGCTTCTCCCTTTAAAATACCTTATCAGCAAATGACAAGGTGGCCAAGTGGTTGAGGCGATGGACTGCTAAAATATCTTATCACACATCTCACCCCCTTAACATAACGTATTACTTTTGTTCTCCAAGTTCACAAAATATAATTGTGCAAATTACTATTTGTTTTTCCCCCAAGGGAGACTTGTTATCTTTAATGTTCGAGAGTACTGTCTTTTGTTTCCTGAATTTTAAGATTCCTTTGAAAAATGCTTACAGCCATTTCTCAACGTTCATTCGAGTATACTGAAAGTAAAATTACATGTTGTATATGAAAAAAATTGATGTGTGTCCTCGAAATAAAATCCAAATGTATAAGCCTTTTATAAGTTATATACACGAAATTCTTAGTGTTTAGTCACCAGTGCTATAGTCCCAAATCTCTATGAGCTAGGTACATCAAAGGTACAAAATCATACTGTTAGTCATAGTTCTGGAAAGGAGAATTTTTGATTTTGTTTTTATATAATATCTAATTACTTAAATATATGAAAATCTTTATGTAATTTGATGAACTAACCATTGATTATAAAATCACAGAAAAATACGTTTTATTTTCGTTTAGGTTCCCAAAGCAGGGGTTTCACATTTTATTCTGAATTTACTACGTGAACCTTAGTAATGGTCACCTCACCTATCTGAGTTTTGCAGTAGATCTGTTTCAGCACCCTCTGGGAGAAAAAGTACCAAATCTAGAAGGGAAATCAGCTGCGGTCCTGTAAACCATTTGTTATATGTTCTCTGAGAAGCAAAAGAAAAATTGAGAAAGGCTTTAAATAATAGGTTGTTAGATATATGTGTTTTTCTAATACCTTGATACTACAAAAATAAGCTATTACACATTTAAAATATATATTTTTAACTTTAATTTCCATTCTTTCATTCACTATTTCTGGACACCTAGAACAAACTCTGCTAGTTTGAAAGCACTGGTGTGCTCTTTCTCTGTTCTCTATATGGAATTACTGAATATTCACAAATAGACTTGAGTTTCCATTAACATTTCACAAGTATACAGCAAAACAAAAAAGTCATATTATCAGTTTTAAAAATTAATACAATTTAAATCTATAGTTAACAAATTTCAAAATCCAGGTTTTTAAAAAAGAGTAGAAATGGAGAAAAAAATATACCGGCATACCTCATTTTACTGCACTTCCCTTTACTGCATTTTTTACATATTGAAGGTTTATGGCAACTCTGTGTCAAGCAACTCTATCAGCACCATTTTTCCAACAGCATTTACTCACTTCACATCTGTGTCACATTTTGATAATTCTCAAAATTTTCAAACTTTCATTAATATATATTTGTTATGGTGATCTGTGATCAGTGATCTCTGATGTTACAATCGTTAACTCCTTTGGGGCACCATGAACCACGCTCATATAAGACGATGAACTTAATCAAAACGTGCTGTGTGTGTGTTCCAACTGCTCCAATGACTGGCCATTCCCCCATCTCTCTCCTTCTCCTCGGGCCTCCCTATTCCCTGAGACACAACAATATTGAAATTAGGCCAATTAATAACCCTACGAAGTATTCAAGTGAAAGGAAGAGTCATATATGTCTCATTTATCAAAAGCTAGAAATGATTAAGCTTAGTGAGGAAGCAAGTCGAAGGCCGAGATAGGCCTCTTGTGCCAAACAGTTAAGCCAAGCTGTGAAGGCAAAGGAAAAGTTCTTGAAGGAAATTAAAAGTGCTGCTCCAGTGAACACATGAATGATAAGAAAGTGAAACAGCCTTATTGCTGATATGGAGACAGTTTTAGTGGTCTGGATAGAAGATCAAACCAGCCACAACAGTCTATTAAGCCAAAACGTAATCCAGAGCAAGGTCCTAACTCTTCAATTTTATGAAGGCTAAGAGAGGTGAGAAAGCTGCAGAAGAAATGCTTGAGGCTAGCAGAGGTTGGTTCTTGAGATTTAAGGAAAGCAGCCATCTCCAGAACATAAAAGTGCAAGGTGAAGCAGCAAGTGCTGACATAGAAGCTGCAGTGAGTTATCCAGAAAATCTAGCTAAGGTAATTAATGAAGGTAGCTATACTAACCAGTCTTACACTGAAACAAGATGCCATCTAGGCTTTCACAGCTAGAGGAGAAAATTCCTGACTTCAAAGCTTCAAAGGACAGGCTGACTCTCAGAGTAATACAGCTGGTGGCTTGAAGTTGAAGCCAATGCTTAAACTTTACCATTCCAAAAATTCTAGGGCCTGTAAGAATCATGCCAAATCTACTCTGCCTGTGCTATATAAATGGAACAACAAAACCTTGATGACAGCGCATATGTTTGTAACATGGTTTACTGAATATCTTAACCCTACTGTTGAGACCTACTGCTCAGAAAAAAAGACTACTTTCAAAATATTACTGCTCACTGACAATGTACCTCATCCCCCAAAAGCTCTAATGGAGATGTAAAATGAGATTAATGTTGTCTTCACGCCTGCTAACACAGTATCCATTCTGCAGCCCATGGAAAAAGGAGTAATTTCAATTTCAACTTTAAAGTCTTATTCTTTAAGAAATACATTTCATAAAGCTATAGCTGCCATAGACAGTGATTCTTCTGATGGATCTGCACAGAGCAAATTGAAAACCTTCCGGAATCATTCCTGATTCATGGGGAAAAGGTCAAAATATCAACCTTCACAGGAGTTTGGAAGAAGTTGATTCCAACCCTCAAAGATGACTAGGAAGAGTTCAAGACTTCAGTGGAGGAAGTAACTACAAATGTGGTGGAAATAGCAAGAGAACTAGAATTAGAAGTGGAGCCTGAAGATGTGACTGAACTGCTGCAATCTCAATGATAAAATCTGAACGGATGAAGAATTGCTTCTCATGGGTGGGCAAAGAAAATTGTTTCTTGACACGGAATGGACTCCTGGTGAAGATGCTATGAAGACTGTTGAAATAACAACAAAGGATTTAGAATATTACATAAAGTTAGTTGATACAGCGGTGGCCGAGTTTGAGAGGATTGACTCCAATTTTCAAAGTTCTACTGTAGGTAAAATGCTGTCAAACAACACTGCATGTCACACAGAAATCATTCGTGAAAGGAAGAGTCAATCTGTGTGGCAATCTTCATTGTTGTCTTATGTTAAGAAATTGCCTCAGACACCCCAACCTTCAGCAACCACTGCCTTGATCAGTCAGCTGCCATCAACATTGAGGCAAGACCCTCCACCAGCAAAAAGATTACAAGTCACTGAAAGCTCAGATGATGGTTAGCATTTTTTAGAAATAAAGTATTGTAAAATTAAGGTATGTACATTGTTCTTTATAGATATAATATTGCACTTAACAGACTAAAATATGGTGTAATTAAGTTTGATATGCACTGGGGAAACCAAACAATTTGTGTGACTTGCTTTACTGAGATTTTTGATTTATCATGGTGGTCTGGAACTAAACCCACACTATCTCTGAGGTATGCCTGTACCCTAATACTAGAGATATAAAACGTCCACAGAGCAAAATTCCACATTAATGAATTCCACAAATGAATAAATATATCCTACAAAATAAATTGATAAATGACACCTTAGTTATGCTCTTACCTTTAATGACATGTCAATTTGATTTTTGATATTTTGAATAATAAAGGCCTCCACACCTGAGTGATTACTTGTATTCAATAAGCACCTTTAAAGCAAAATTACAATACATTTGAAATTATCTAGGCTGCATTATAATTAAATGATAATGAAAGTTTTACAAATTCAAATGGGGTATGTGCTATTTCTAGGAATACAAAAACCAATGCATACAATTAGCAAGGTGATCAACCAATTACAAAGTCACCTATTATGATTTCTGCCCTCACTAACTGGCAAATTCTATTTTAACTGGGTCTTTCTGACACGAAATTTCTATTAAACCAAATTTGAATATTTTTATGCATATAGTTGCAATGATTTAACATGGCAAGGATGGTCACTAGTGTAATAGCCTAAAAACTCCCCAAATTATTCCCTGTTAGACTAGTCTGGTTAGACTAACTTAATTGCAAAGAAAGGAAACTCAGTAATGAGCTTAAGAAGAAGGGGGAGATTTTGGGGTAGGAATACAGGTAGATCAGAATAGGAAGCTGGTAGAAGACATAAGCATCAAACTGAGGTTTCATAAACCTGCTATGACTCTATCAATAGAAATGAAAAAAAGATAAAATCAAGAGTGCTAGTATTGGCCAATCCCAAAGAACACTCCTTAGCACTCTGACATTGCCCCAATTTGGTTTTAACTCATTTTTATTACCTAGGTATCAACAAACTAAGGTCTGCAGGCCAAATCCAGCCTACTGCCTATTTTGTTTTATTGGAACACACTTACCCCCACTACAAAGTTGAGCAGCTGCAACAGAGACTGTGTGGCCCACAAAGACTATACTTACTTATGGCCCTTTAAAAAAGTTTGCTGATCTTCAACTCAGAGAGTTGCTAGAATCTTTTCCTCCTCAAACAGTACTATTAATAAGCTCCACTGTTAAAGTGTATATAGCCTGTCAAAAGTTATAACTCCAGGGCTTCCCTGGTGGCGCAGTGGTTGAGAGTCCGCCTGCTGAGGCAGGGGACACGGGTTCCTGCCCCGGTCCAGGAGGATCCCACATGCCGTGGAGCGGCTGGGCCCGTGAGCCACGGCCACTGAGCCTGCAGGTCTGGAGCCTGTGCTCCGCAGCGGGAGAGGCCACAGCAGAGAGAGGCCCGCGTACCGCCAAAAAAAAAAAAAAAGTTATAACTCCAGAGCCATTAATTTCAACTGTGAATAATGGACATTATTGACATATGTAAAGCTCTAGCCGGAGCCCCACCAATCTCAGTTTAATCTTCTAAGTCTATTTTAATTTTAGAGTATTTCAATTAAACTGAAATATATACTATTATTCATGTAATATATATATATGTATCCATAATTTTTGATTAACCCTTCACTACCTATCACAGAGAAGAGAATTTATTATGATATGGCTTCCAAGTAGAGAAGAATTACATGTAAAACATACCGAAATACAGTAACCAAGAATAATTAATGGCATTAATTTGGTTTTTAATCAACCACACATTTCGCAATTAACCATTGATACATACCTAAATAAAGTATATTTGCCTTGTGGATCCAACTTGTTAATATACAGCTGAAGCATAGCTAAACCCTTTTTCCTCTAAAATGGAACAAATAATATTGTTATATAAACTAAAGATTATTTATTAAAATTTCTCACTGTAACTCATTTAGTTCCAGACATTTACATACCAGTGTCTCAGTGGGGCAGAGTGTCATTACTTTGACTAAGCCCTGGAAATTAAAAAAATTTTAATTCAAACGTTAGATTATATTGACTACAAAGAAACAACTATATTATCAATGGACACTAAAAATTCAGAGAAATGAGGGCAAGAGATTTAAAGATGAAGTAAATTTTTCCCTGAGCCTTTCATTCTACTGTTTTGTCTACAGGGAGCTTAGTACAATCCATTTTGTAAGTGCTATTGAGTGGGTGTTACAAAGTATATCGTTAGAAGTAATTTTCAATTATGTCTAGAGTGGCAAAAAAAATGAAACCGAACATACAGAAATATAATCCATTAATTTAAAATAATCAGGCTTATTATACTAACAAAAGCCATATTTTTCTATTTAAATAGTGGAAAAACAATTTTCTACATTGACATCTACGGTAAGACCTACTTGGCTATGATAACTAACAAACAGTATAACTAATAAACAGGCAAAATAAATCACAGGAGGGAAAAAAAAATGTCTTTGTAGTAATGAGTTATACACGCCTTGATGGAGTTCTGAGGACTTGAGTTATGATAAAAGTAAAGGAGGGCTTCCCTGGTGGCGCAGTGGTTGAGAGTCCACCTGCCGATGCAGGGGACGCAGGTTCGTGCCCCGGTCTGGGAGGATCCCACGTGCCGCGGAGCGGCTGGGCCCGTGAGCCATGGCCGCTGAGCCGGCGTGTCCGGAGCCTGTGCTCCGCGGCGGGAGAGTCCACAACAGTGAGAGGCCCGCGTAACGCAAAAAAAAAAAAAGTAAAGGACCTTCATTTTCCAGGGTTTCTACAGAACCAAAGTGTTGAGGACACAAGTTATATTTTTCCACTAGATGCTATGCTGTCAACTATAGTAGCCACTAGCCACATACAGCTATTTAAGTTTAAATTAATTTAAATTAAATAAAATTTAGAATTCAGTTCCACATTTCAAGTGAACATCTCAAGTGTTCAATGTGGCTAGTGGCTTTCAAACTGTATGGCACAGATAATAGGACAATTTTACTATCACAAAAAGTTCTATTGGATGGCAAGGCACTAGAGTTTTCAAAGGATATGGAGAAGAAAGTGAGAGAGGAGTCTGAAAAGACCTTTACTTAAGTTCAGAATAGGAAAGGGGCTTATTTCGAGATTAGAATACATATTTTACTTACCTGAGGTACAGTAAGAAAACTCTTGATTTCTAAGTACTGGTGAAATAGACTGTTGTCCTCTATTCTCAATAAACCATTCTCCAACAGATACTACAGATGAAAATATACGCAGAGATACATATATGGTAAAGTCAACAGCTGTATTTGTTAACATGACTATGTATTTAAATTATAATGGGTGCAAACAAATCTTACCAATCCTTTGGAGAAAACAGACTCCTCTGTTCTGGAAGAGAATATTAAAATTTATCAACATGGTTTTCTAAATTGCTTCAGAATTATTCTTCATTTTAGGAAAAATAAAGCAAAAATTGAAATTTAAATACTTAAAAAATACATATTAAGGAGAAATTCTATTGAAGAACCTAGTCAAAATTCTTAACCCACCTTTGATCTGTCTTTTGATTTGGCTACTGATATCCAAATCTAACCAAAATCAGCCCATTCAGGGCTTATTTCCTGGTATCAGATCAGTAGATCTTCAACAGTAACTGCTAAGAAATCAATTATACCTGATATAATACTAAGTATTCTAATTGATTAATCGGTAAGATCTTCTCTTTATATATATATATATATATATTAATGCTTTCCATTTGTGATTATTAAGTTTTACAATCACTGTTAACTAAATATTTAAGATCTGTGGCAAAAAATATTATCTCAGGCTCCAGGTTCTTATTCTAACCATACAAGGAATTAAAAATGTTATGTTTTTTGGCTCAATGACTAAACAGTTTGGAAATCTTAAGACTATAGAACTTAAGATTGAAATCAATACATATTCTCATTTTATGAATATAACAGAAGCTAAATAAAAATGTAAAATCATTAAGACATACATAATACAGTAAATTTACAGAGTTAATAACTACTTGTGCCAGGAGACCCTTGGAAATTCCTGCCTTGTAGGCTGAGGCTTTGGACATTTGCCATGTTACAAATCTTCCTTCACCTGGGAAGAGATGGGATTAATAAACTGTCACCAGTATTCCTAGAGGATAAGGCCCTGACTGATCTCAAGAGATAATTTAAACATGTTACAGAAAAAGAAAACAAAGCATATAGAGTTTGGCAAAATTCTTAAATATCTGTCTGGGAAAACTATGCATACCTGTTACTTGGTAATTTTTTTTAAAAAGGGGAAGTCTTCCTTCTTATTAGTGCCTCAAATGAGAAAAGCTATTGAATGATACCACTATCAATAATCTAAGTTATAAAAGATGGAGTTAAGACACTTCCTTCCTTTTGATGCAGTTCACAGATTGTGTCCATGAAGCAAAACCAAGGATGAATTTCTTTTATTGACCACCCCTCCTTAGATCGGACAAGGCTGCAATGGGATAGAGGTGGTTTAATTTATCAACTTCTGAAATAAGCAAAGAAACCTTAGAAGCAGATGACTGGAAACCTCCTTAGAAGACAATATTTAAAAATTATCTTTAGTTTAAAATAAGAGGTTTTGTTGTAAAAACCTCCTTGGTTCATTTCTATCTCTGCTGTGAATATCTGCTTCACTATTTTATAAAATAATCAATTAATTAACTAGGGTCTGGCAAAGAGAAAGTAGTCTCCCCTGATCTTGACAAGGACTATTTTAACATTACTATTTAATTCTAAGATGCCATCTAAATGATCTTACCTTTGTAAAAGGACTTCAATATGCCCCATATTAAACTGCAAAAGGTATGATGGGCTAAAATAGAAAAAAAAATGTATATATAAACACACACACATACACACGCACTTTTAGTTTTACATACATAAATACTGTTATGGGTTGAATTGTGTCCCCTCAAAAAAGATATGCTGGGGCTTCCTTGGTGGCGCAGTGGTTGAGAGTCTGCCTGCCGATGCAGGGGACACGGGTTCGTGCCCAGGTTCGGGAAGATCCCGCATGACGCGGAGCGGCTGGGCCCGTGAGCCATGGCCACTGAGCCTGTGCGTCTGGAGCCTGTGCTCCGCAATGGGAGAGGCCACAGCAGTGAGAGGCCCGCGTACCGCCAAAAAAAAAAAAAAAAGAGATATGCTGGAGTCCTAACTGCCAGTATCTCAGCATATGACCTTATATGGAGAAAAAGTCTCTCTTTCTTAAAAAGTTGGGGTAGTGATGGGCAGGGACAGAGCAGGAACCCCCCCCCAACCCTAGGGACAGGATCTTTACAGAGGTAATCAAGATAAACTGAGGTCATTAATATGAGTCTTAATCCAGTATGACTGGTATCCTTATAAAAAAGGGAAATGTGGACAGAGACAAGCACACAGGGAGAATTCTATATGAACATGAAGGCAGAGACTGGAGTGATGCATCTACAAGCCAAAGAACATCAAGGACTGCCAGTAAACCACCAGAAGCTAGGCAAGAAGCATGGAACAGATTCTCCTGCACAGCCCTCAGAAGGAACCAATCCTGACCACACCTTGACCTCAGACTTCTAACCTCTAGAATGATAAGATAATAAATTTCTGTTATTTTAAGCTATCCACAGTGTGTGGTACTTTGTTATGGCAGCTCTAGCACACTAATATACATACCTAAGTCATTTTGGTGGTCGAGTGTGATTAAGGGTATATGCTCTGGGGTCAGACAGAACTATGTTTAAATTCCACCTATCCTACTAACTAGTTGTATGATCCTGGGTGGTATGTATCGTAACTTGTCTAAGCTAGTTATTTTCATCTGTAAAATGAGATAGTGCTCTATTTAAAAGGGTTATTATAAAGATTAGATAATGTATACAAAGCTGTTATAGTGTTTAATACGTGGTAAACATGCAAGTGGTAGCTATTATTGCTATATTTACATACAAATATACTCCCAGGTATATTCATACCTAAATATACAAATTACACAAATACACCCAAGGCCTGCAACACAAATACACAATCTTTGTTATCATGGACCTTAAAGTCTAAAAGGTGTTACATTATAGAAATATGTATTTTTTTTAAAGTTTTGATTAAAAATTTAGTTTAAAAACTTTATGGGAAATGAAACACAAGGTCAAGGTCATTGTAACAGGAAGATTCAGCCTAAATTGGGTGGTAAAGAAGGCTTTCCTCAGAAAGCTATATTTAGGATAAAGATGGTTCTAAGCGTGTACAAAGATCTTATAGCAGGAAGGTTCATGACACATGTGAACAAGAAACCAGAAGATCTGTGTTACTGGAGCACAGTAAACAAGAGGAAAGGTGGTAGGAGATGAATCAGGACAATAAAGCAAGGACCAGATCATGCATAAGCTTGTCTCATGGGAAGGCATTTAAGACTTTATTCTTAGAGCCATTTAGGAAGCCACTGAAGGGTTTTCATTAGGGACGACTCTTAAAAGCTTCACTTTCTATGTGTTGAGAATAAATTGGATTAAAAGGGATTGAGGGTAGATATATAAATATCCACTCAGGATTACATTAATAATCCAGTGAAAAGATGATGGCAATTTAGACCACCCTATTGGTAAGTGGCCTAACAGCTTCAAAACCAAGCTCAGTTTAACACTTTGTGACTCTTGTCCCAATCATTCCTTAAGTCTATTTCAACACCTACCCACCCAACCACTTTCACTACTTGATGACTACTGGCTTTAAGGGATTATACACAGTAATATTTAGCATAAAAACAGGTTTTGTTTATACTTCATTGAAAATGTACTAGTACATTAATAAACACATATTGGACATTAGATAAATGAGTTTGATGCTATTCCTTTCAAAATATATAAATAAACAATAACTCCTACCTTAATACCATTGGAAGCTGATCAATACTGATGCCCTGTACAAATACTAGATATGCCAGAGAAGCCATAGAGTCTGATAACTGTTTGTCTTCTTCTTCCTCAAATTCAAGATAATCCCAAGTCTTCTTTTTCCTTCCATGATTAAAAATCATTTTGAGGAAAGGGTGTCCAATTGCTGATAAAAATCCCTGTGAAATGGATAAAAAAGGAAGCTATAGCAGACACTCTACTGTACCCTCTCCCACCCCATATTCACATCCTATAAAATCCCCATCCTATAAAATCCCCTCCTCTTGAGTGTGGATGGGACCTGTGAGACTTGCTTCTAACCAACAGAATATGGCAAGATGCCACCCCTATGATTAGATTATGTTATATGACAAAAGTGAAGGGATTTTTGCAGATGTAATTAAAGTCCCAAGTCAGCTGATTTGAGTTGAGAAGAGACACTATTCTCCATGGGCCCAACTTAACAGGAAGAACGTTTTTAAACAGGATCCAGGCCCTCCTTAAGAGTCAGAAACTCACCCTTGCTGGCTTTAAAGAACTAATCTGCCAAGTTATGAGGGGGCCTATGAAGAGGGCTGTCTGTCAAGGAACCACAAGCAGCTTCTAGAAACTGAAAGTGTTCCCTGGCCAGCAAGAAAATGGGGACCTCAATCCTACAGGTTCAAGAAGATAAGTTTTTGCCAACAACCTGAAGGAACTAAGTGGGTGGGAAGATGAAGAAGTTCTGGAGATGGATGGTGGTGATCGTTACACAACAATGTGAATGTACTTAATGCCACTGAACTATACGGTTAATGGTTAAAATGGTAAATTTTATATATATTTTGTCACAATTTAAAAAATGCTTCAGAGATATTTGAGAACAATCTAAAAATGTGAGACATACAAGTATCATGAAATGACAGTAAACTACTCAAATGAAGAATATTCTAGGAATGCTCTACTGACCACTGTTTGCCTGGATACGGAATGGGCAGGAGGAACACTGGCCAGTGGCTGAAGAGACAGAGGAAACAGTACTGATACCTCAGGTCATATGGGCTCTTGTAGGAGAAAGAGAAGCATCCCTGCCTGAGTTAACTGACTACAGTTTTATGTTTGTTCATTTGTTTTAAGGGGGGAAGGAAAGAGAAAAAGAGAGCCTTAAGAAATACAAGGTCACTCCTATGCCTCTTATACCATTTCCAATTCTAGTGTGCTGGAAAGCACCTGACCTTCAGTATCCAATGAAATTAATCTGAGTTTTGGCTCTACCACCTATTAGCTGTTAGATACTGGTTTAGTTACCTAACCTCTTTAAAGCTTCAGTTTCCTTATCTAGAAAACGACATAATACGTATGTCAATATTTATTGAGAAGCTCCACAAAAAAGTTTAAGAAAGTTAAGGTCACAACAAACTACTATATAGAAGTCAAGGGAATGACGGAAACAGCTAAGCTAAAGCTGACCTTCCACATATTCACTCATTTATTCAATAAATACTTGAGTGCCAGGCACTGGGCCTGCCACTGTAGAGAATTAGAAAGCCAAATAACACTTTTCTGGTCTTCAGGGAGTTAAAACCTGCCTACTCCAGATGGCTCCATTAGTCATTTCAGAACACAAAAATCAACCATGGAAAATAATCCTCAGTCACAAGAGACTGCTATTCAGCCACCAGATGCTAAATAAATACTGATTTTCGAAGGCTTGCATTCTTGTTATATCCATAAAACAAAAATTTATTGTATTCAGATTCCAAATGTCCTCTTAATCAAGAAGCTCCATTTCTTCATTCAGCCAATGCTAGATGTGTTTTGGGTTTTTTTTTCCAGAGTAAGGTTATTAGCCTTTTAAAAAATCATTATATGTAACCAGATCCTACAGTGCTGCTGTAGATATTTGGGGTCCATCTGTGTCCAAATAGGGTCTTCACTATCTATCCACACACCATCCAGCAGCCTTGCTCAGACCCAACATACCTGCGCCTCTACAATTTCTCAAGGCAGTCTTTGCCCTTTCATGAAATGTTCCTATGCTGCTGCCCCTGGGACATTCAAGCAGTTCTATACCAAAACAACTTGTGCCAGAGGGATGGCTGAGGCATGCCACATTTACCTATACTTCTTCAGCATAGAACAGAAGGCACCTCCTCACTTCACTTCCTACCCTGATTTCACTTCTATTTCTTAACTGCTTTGTGCTTCCTCACTGTTGGCTTTACTTGTAATGTGCCTTCCACTGACTGAGACCTTAGAACCTCTTCCCTATACCCTCAACCTCTTCATAGGATGCTGACTCTATCTCACTGCTCTCATTAAACCTGACTGGTTTCTGGTGGGAGCTGCTCATACTCTCACACCTCTTACATTGCACAGCGAGGAAGGCAGCAGTAGGAAAGGGTGGTATGGGTAGAGGCTTAGTATTATCTTGGTTCTTCCTGCACTCTCAGGCAAAAGCACATTTTCCTTTGAGGCAGGTGCCATACTGCCCTTTATCTGTCCTCATCTCTGTCATACGCTGACTTCCTGGTCATTTCCCCATGTTCACGGAAGACTGGTACCTGCTCACATCCTTTTTCTCTATCCAACTCCTGCTATGATCCTAGAAAAATTGAATGTTCATGTAGATAACTCCTGTAACAGGCCAGCCTCATGGTTTTTCTGACCACTAAATTCTAATGACCTTGATTTCTAATCCGTTTTGGCACCTAATTCAATCCTGGATCTCTATCAAAATTTGGAGCTATTCTATATTAGATACCTAAACTCCAGCATCTCATTTTTTGACCACATGCCAACCTACTCATCTACCTCTAACTTCTCTAGTCTTGTTATGCCTTCATTTTAACCTACCCATCTGTCCCCTCTTAATCCCCTTCTTTCCCTAACCAACCAATGCACTATTAGTTATTTGAACTATCTGCACCCTATATTTCCGTTAGCTACGTCTACCCAATAAAATGCCAGCCTTGGAAAAACAGCTACAAACCACCTTCTCTACTTCTACACCCAGGTAGCTGAGTACTGCTTGAGAAAAATCACAGAAAAATAGTATTATCACTATAGTTGTGGTCTCCAACCACAGTCGCCAAGTGCTTAGCACTACTGACTAATGTTTTCTTCGTCTTCTACCTCTCTTTTCTTTCCACTCAGTATTCCAAACCTTTACCAGTTTCCTGAAGCCCCTTGTTCAGTCCTCATTTCCGCCTCTCATTCTTTTTTTTTGCGGTACGCGGGCCTCTCACTGTTGTGGCCTCTCCTGTTGCGGAGCACAGGCTCTGGACGTGCAGGCTCAGCAGCCATGGCTCACAGGCCTAGCCGCTCCGTGGCATGTGGGATCTTCCTGGACCGGGGCACGAACCCATGTCCCCTGCATCGGCAGGCAGACTCTCAACCACTGCGCCACCAGGGAAGCCCTCCACCTCTCATTCTTAAGGGATCTGAGGACAGTGGGTCTGATTCCCTCAATTATAATAATATTAATAATTATATTATAATAATAATATAATTCCCTAATTATAATACTCCATTTCTGCTACAAATTTTTCTACCTACATACCAGCTCTTCCCTCTTCCTCTCCAGGTATCCTCAATCCCATGCCCAGCTGTCTGCTCTCCTTGAGCCACATTATTTCAGTTATCCCATAATACTTCTCTTTCCCCCTGTGATGGTTCCCACCCCTTCAGTCTATAAACATGCTCACACCTCCTGTCTCCCCCAGTTACCTTCCAATCTAAGGCTGTGTCTTCTCTATTGCCTCTCTTCTTCCTTATTCATCCAAACTCTTAAAGAATAGCTTATACTAGTCATCTCCTTTTTCTCATTTTTCATGCACTCCTTTATCTAGTCCACTGATTTTTGTCTCCCACACTCCACTCAAACTGCTCTTGCTAAGATTATCAATGCCATCTTACTTCCTAAATCCAACGGATGCTTTTCAACTCCTACTCTACAGACTATCTCTGCTGCTTTTAACAGTAGCAATCATTTCCTTCTTCCTGAACTCTACTACCCCAGTTTCTGTGATATTTTCATCACCTCTTTGACTCTCCTTTCTTGGTCTCTTTGGTGGGCTCATCTTAAGCGCTGGTACCCTACAGGATTCAGTCCTGAACGCTTTTCCTTTCTCACATTGATCTACCGCTTTGGGTAATCTCATCTACTCTTTTCCAAAATTTGCTCCTTAAAAACCTGTTGTCTCTGGGTATTAGAGATACATATATTAGAAATTATTGTTAATCTTGTTAGGTGTCATAATGGCATTGTGGTTATGTTTTTTAAAAAGTCTTTACCAATTAGAGAAGCATACATAAAGACTCACAGATGAAATGATATATCTAGACTTTCTATAAAATACTACAGCAAAAAAAGAGGGAGGTTGGGGGTGGGGGGGAGGGATAAACTGGGAGATTGGGACTGACATACACGCACTACCGTATATAAAATAGATCACTAACAAGGACCTACTGTATAGCACAGGGACTCTACTCAGTACTCTGTAATGGCCTATTACAGAGTAAGAATAAGAGTGGATATATGTATATGTACAACTGAATCACTTTGCTGTACACCTAAAACTAACACAACATTGTATATCAACTATACTCCAATAAAAATTAATTTTAAAAAATTAAAAAAAACTAACTTTATGTTGCTTATCAACTCAAAATAAAAAGAGGGAGGCTAGATAAAACAAGACTGGCAAAAAGGTTGATAATTGTCAAAGCGGGGCAGGAGGTACATGAGAGTATGTTATATTGTTCTATTTTTATGAATGTCTTAAATTTCCATAATAAAAAAAAATTTTTAAGTAAAAAACCCCCTACTGCTTGCTGTGTATTCTCTATCTTAATTATTGGTAACTTCACCTGTCCTGTTAACTAAGCAAAAAACCTTGTCCATAACTCAACCTTTTTACTATTCTTCTAAATCCAATCCATTACCAAACTTTGCTAATTTTATCTACCTATAAAGTTCTCAAATCTGCCTTCTCTTCTTTCCATACTCAGGCTCTCATCATTATCACTTAACTCCCAAAAGACACCTAACCCATCTCCCTACTTCCACTCTTAGTTAAGTTCATCCTCCAATAAAGTGAACTCAAAACAGTTTGATTACATCACTCCCAGGCTTAAAATCCTTAACAGTTTCCAACTTTCATAGACATCTTGGAGTACATATATCACATATGGTGCTGTTTATATTGGATCCAGAGGTTTACACTGTACTCTAGTATTGGCAACAATGAAGAGGCCCCAGGCTTTTATGTGCTCCTGGGAAAATCCCTTCCCCAATCCCTCTTCATCACTCATAACCTCTTTACCGCTACCTTGACCATCAGCATTAACCCCATTAAACTATGTATCTGTTTATATCAGTTACCAAATCATCTCTCATCCTCAGAAGCTATTTCCCCTAAAGTTCTGGAATCTCCTCTCCTAACTCCTCCTATCCCTCCTCAAATTTCTAATTCAGGATACAGAGGGCTGACTGTAAGTTAAACACAGATTTTTGACTGAGCAGAGTTGTGGTGCCCCTACCCCCTGGGCATTGTTCAAGGGTCAACTATATAATATGATAGGATCTTTTTAAAAATTATATATGTATATATTTATTTATTTATAAGTATTAGAGCAGAAAAAAGTCTGGAAGGTGTTGTGAAATAACAGAAAAAATATATATATTGGTCTCTGCTAATGGTTGCTGGCACGGGGCTCCTGAAACCCTTTTTTTTCTTTTTTTCCTGAAACCCTTATAACTTCCTAAGTGATAAGAGCACTAGGAACATCTCTCGTTCTAACGTTTGTCTTTAACCCTGTCCCTGACAAAGAGCTCTAAAACCTCTGTAAATTCTTAAATGATAAGACATTAGGAGCATCTTTTGTTCTATTAAAGTGACTCTGAGTGGGCACTAAGATGGTTCCTGGATGGGGGGTGGTAATGAGAAAGACCAAGCCATGATTAGAAGCTTGGAATTTTGAGCCCCATCCCTCAGTTCTGTAGAGAGGGGAGAGGGACTGGAAACGGAGTTAATATCTTATCATGCCTAAATGAGGAAGCCTCCATAAAATCCCCAAAGTATGGGTTTCAGAGAGCTTCCAGGTTAGCGAACACATCCACATACTGGGAGCGTGACACACTCCAACATCATGAGAACAGAAGCTCATGCACTTGAGACCCTCCCAGACCTTGACCTATGTACAATTATCTCTTCATTTGGCTGTTCTATCTCTTCATTTGGCTGTTCATCTGCATCCTTTATCATATCTTTTAATAAACTAGTAAACATAAGTAAGGGTTTCCTTTAATTCTGTGAGCCGTTCTAGCAAATAATCGAACCCAAAGGGGAGGAGGTCATGGAACCTCTGATTTGTAGCCAAGTCAAACAGAAGTTGTGGGTAACCTGGGGACCTAACACGAGCAATTGGCATCTGAAATAGGGAGCAGCCTCATGGGACTGAGCCCTTAACCTGCAGAATCTGATACTATCTCCAGGTAGTTAGTGTCAAAATTGAGTTTAACTGTAGGACACCCAGCTGGTGCAGCAGAATTGTTTCGTGTGGGAAAGAAACCCAATGGGACTTCCCTGGTGGCTGCATTGGTAGGCTGATTCCCTCAGAGGTTAGGAATCTGCCTACCAATGCAGGGGACACGGGTTCAAGCCCTGGTCCAGGAAGATCCCACATACGGTGGAGCAACTAAGCCTGTGTGCCACAACTATTGAGCCTGCGCGCCTAGAGCCAGTGCTCTGCAACAAGAGAAGCCACCGCAATGAGTAGCACACGCACCACAATGAAGGGTAGCCCCCGCTCGCCGCAACTAGAGAAAGCCCATGTGCAGCAATGAAGACCCAACACGGGGGTTGGATCAAAAATAAATAAATAAATAAATTTATTTTTTAAAAAAAGAAAGAAAAGATAAAACCCCCACACATTTTGTGACCAGAAATGCCAGAAGTGAAGTGTTCTGAGTGAAAGTAAAGGAAAAAGACACAAAAGGAGAACTGTAAATTTTTCCAATACAGGTGTTAATATTATTTATATCTAGTTATTGAAATTATTGCTGTTCGTTTTTCATCTTTTTATCTATATTCTATAAAAAATACATATTGCTTTATTAATAAATGTATCAATTTACATGCCCATGTGCAGTATATGAGAATACAGCAGGTAATATTTTAGATTATAGCAGATTTTATAACATTAAATTAGCTGTACTTACTATTATTTCAGATGCAAAACACCTTAAAGGATCATCTCCAGTGTCATCAGACTGCTCAAGGAATTGTGCTGTCAGCAAAGGGCATTTCAAGCTTCTGAAACAACTAAAATTTAAGAAATGGGTAACGATGAATACAGCACTTCCTAAGTATAAAATACCTAGTTTTCACATGAAAAATAACATGAGCACCAATAACCCAATGGCCTGTAAAACTGGTGATATAAGATCCTTCTTACTAGTAATGGGGAGAGCATGAGAATACCTTGCTAGATTCAATGCAGAGAGTCACTTCCATGTCTGGACTATACCAATGGATACTGAATATTCATCTTAGGACCAGTGCTAGTGTATATGTAGTTTTCATTAGTTTAAGGAAAATCAGGACAATGCAGTAATTTTTTCATAAAGCTATATTTGTTTAATTTAGAAAATCAAATTTATTCTGTGATTAAGCCTTACCTATTTTAGTTAAAATATGTTTTCTTTCATGAAATAATGGGTTTTATAAATGGTAAAAAATGCTTTAATGTCCTAACCTGACAAAATAGAAAGCTAACAGTGGTTTTAGTCTCAAAATTTTAAAAATAAAATTACTGGTCCATATTGTTCAATATAATCCAGTCCAGCACTACCTAAGAGTCTCATATATAATTAAAGCCCCATATATAATTAAAAATTTTTTAGTAGTCACATTAAAAAAGTAGTAAGAGACAAGAAAAATTAATTTAAATAATTTCTCTTATTAACCCATATGTCAGAAACATTATTTCAATATGTTACCAGTATAAAAATTGAGGTATTTTAGTATTTCTTTTAATAACAAGTCTTCGAAATACAGGGAGGATTTTACACTTAGAGCACTAAATTTGGACTAACCATATGTCAAGTGCTTGACAGCCATACTGAACAGTGCATACATAGTCTACAGCAGGGGTCCCCAACCCCTGGGCCACGGACCAGTACTGGTTCTCGGCCTGGTAGGAACCGGGATGCACAGCAGGAGGTGAGCGGCGGGTGAGCCAGCAAAGCTTCATCTGCCGCTCCCCATCACCCCCCATGGCTCCCCATCACTTGCATTACCGCCTGAACCATCCCCCACCTCCTGCCCCTCCCCATCCGTGGAAAAATTGTCTTCCACGAAACTGGTCCCTGGTGCCAAAAAGGTTGGGGACTGCTGGTCTACGGTACCCCTGGAGTGAATGCTACTGGGTTCTCTGCTACTGTTTTTGTTGTCAAATTGGAAGTTCAGCTGTCTGGTGCACCTTCTGCTGCTTTCAAAGGGAGAGTAAAAACATAATTCCCCTGCAGAAAACCAGATTCTTTGCGCTACACCCATCTATTTCCTTCACTGCTATTATTCACTTACCATGGCGAGTAAAGGCAACCCATAGAAGAATATAAGTAAACTAAACAAATGGATTTTGGTTTCATTTTTTTAAAATATCGATGCTTCATTAAATGCCCATGTTATATCAACTGAACTCCATATTCTTCTAAAATTCAAAATTAGAAACTAGATTTAAATTTCCATTGCAAACAAATAAAACAAAGAAACATAAAATAACTGAACTATCACTTAAGTCCATTATGAATTATTCTTAAAATATACTTACAATTTCAGTATTTCATCCTTTAATTTTTCATTTTCCATTGAGCTTTCCTTGTTATCAATGACATCTTCCACAAAAGGCTTAGTGAACTCTATTAAGGCCTTGCAGCACTGACAAAGGCCATAGTCATCTGCTTGTATTTGTTCTTTTGAGTATGGAACAGGAAGGAGAGACAGCTGACTCCAAAGCGTAGACAATGCTAATCCAACTGAATATGCCTTGTTGTTACGAAGTTTCTGAATCACTAAAACAGAGACCAAGTTGTTACTTGAGGCAGCCTCATCAAGTATGCTAAACATGGGAGAAGTCCAATAAATGCAGAAGTACAACACATATTTCCCCCCCATATTTTGACAACTCTGATATCAGGATGACATATCATAGCTTAACTGGCAGTATTTTTTTCTTTCTTAGGGGTTCATAAAATAATGGAGCATCTTACAATCATGGCACTTTACAACAGATGCCATGAAATTTTGTTCAGGTATGTTTACACCACAGGTTACATACTTAAAACGAAAACACTTCT